>NC_091759.1:17056054-17356054 GCF_043380555.1 Nothobranchius furzeri | reverse complement strand
CCTGCTGCTGTTGTCTGCTCTGCTCGTCGATATCAGTGACGGCTTTGGTCCTGCTGCTGTTGTCTGCTCTTCTCGTCGACATCAGCGACTGCGCTTATCCTGCTGCTGTTGTCTGCTCGCTGATATCAGCGACTGCACTGATCCTGCTGCTGTCTGCTCTGCTCGTCGATATCATCGACTGCGCTGATCCTGCTGCTGTTGTTTGCTCGTCGATATCAGCGACTGAGCTGATCCTACTGCTGTTGTCTGCTTTGCGCGTCAGCGTCAGCAACTTCGCTGATCCTGCTGCTGTCGTCTGCTCTGCTCGTCGGTGTCAGCGACTCCACTGATCCTGCTGCAGTTATCTGCTCGTCGATATCAGCGATTGTGCTGATCCTGCAGCTGTGTTCTGCTATGCTTTTGGATATCAACGATTGTGCTGATCCTGCTGCTGTTGTCTGCTCATCGGCGTCAGCGACTGCGCTGATCCAGCTGCTAATGTCTGCTCGTCGATATCAGCGATTGTGCTGATCCTGCTGCTGTTGTCTGCTCTGCTCGTCGATATCAGCAACTGTGCTGGTCCTGCTGCTGCTGTCTGCTCTGCTCGTCGATTTCAGCGACTGCGCTGGTCCTGCTGTTGTTGTCTGCTCTGCTCGTCGATATCAGCGACTGCGCTGATGCTGCTGCTGTTGTCTGCTCGTCGATATCAGAGACTGCGCTGATCCTGCTGCTGTTGTCTGCTCTGCTCGTCGATATCAGCGACTGCGCTGATCCTAATGCTGTTGTTTGCTCGTCGATATCAGCGACTGCGCTGTTCCTGCTGCTGTTGTCTGCTCTGCTCGTCGATACCAGCGACTGCGCTTATCCTGCTGCTTTTGTCTGCTCGTTGATATCAGCGACTGCGCTGATCCTTCTGCTGATGTCTGCTCGGCGATATCAGCGACTGCACTGATCCTGCTGCTGTTGTCTGCTCTGCTCGTCGATATCAGCTACTGCGCTGATCCTGCTGCTGTTATCTGCTCGTCGATATCAGCGACTGCGCTGGTCCTGCTGCTGTTGTCTGCTCTGCTCATCGATATCAGCGACTGCGCTGGTCCTTCCGCTGTTGTCTGCTCTGCTCGTCGATATCAGCGACTGCGCTGGTCCTGCTGCTGTTGTCTGCTCTGCTCGTCGATATCAGCGACTGCGCTGGTCCTGCTGCTGTTGTCTGCTCTGCTCGTCGGCATCAGCGACAGCGCTGATCCTGCTGTTGTTGTCTGCTCGTCGATATCAGCGATTGCGCTGATCCTGCTGCTGTTGTCTGCTCGTCGATATCAGCGACTATGCTGATCCTGCTGCTGTTGTCTGCTGTCGATATCAGCGACTGCGCTGATCCTGCTGCTGTTGTCTGCTCGTCTATATCAGCGACTGCGCTGGTCGTGCTGCTGTTGTCTGCTCTGAACGTTGATATCAGCGACGGCGCTGGTCCTGCTGCTGTTGTCTGCTCTGCTCGTCAATATCAGTGACGGCGCTGGTCCTTTTGCTGTTGTCTGCTCTGCTCGTCGACATCAGCGACTGCGCTGATCCAGCTGCTGTTGTCTGATCATCGATATCAGCGACAGCGCTGATCCAGCTGCTAATGTCTGCTCGTCGATATCAGCGACTGCGCTGATCCTGCTGCTGTTGTCTGCTCTGCTCGTCGGCGTCAGCGACTGCGCTGGTCGTGCTGCTGTTGTCTGCTCTGCTCGTCAATATCAGCGACTGCGCTGGTCGTGCTGCTGTTGTCTGCTCTGCTCGTCTATATCAGCGACGGCGCTGGTCCTGCTGCTGTTGTCTGCTCTGCTCGTCGATATCAGTGACGGCTTTGGTCCTGCTGCTGTTGTCTGCTCTTCTCGTCGACATCAGCGGCTGCGCTGATACTGCTGCTGTTGTCTATTCTGCTCATGGATATCAGCGACTGCGCTGATCCAGCTGCTGTTGTCTGCTCATCGATATCAGTGACAGCACTGATCCAGCTGCTAATGTCTGCTCGTCAATATCAGCAACTGAGCTGATCCTGCTGCTGTTGTCTGCTCTGCTCGTCGGCGTCAGCGACTGCACTGATCCAGCTGCTAATGTCTGCTCGTCAATATCAGCAACTGAGCTGATCCTGCTGCTGTTGTCTGCTCTGCTCGTCGGCGTCAGCGACTGCGCTGATCCAGCTGCTGTTGTCTGCTCATCGATATCAGTGACAGCACTGATCCAGCTGCTAATGTCTGCTCGTCAATATCAGCAACTGAGCTGATCTTGCTGCTGTTGTCTGCTCTGCTCATCGGCGTCAGCAACTTCGCTGATCCTGCTGCTGTTGTTTGCTCGTCGATATCAGCGACTGCGCTGATCCTGCTGCTGTTGTCTGCTCTGCTCGTCGATATCAGCGACTGCGCTGATCCTAATGCTGTTGTTTGCCCGTCGATATCAGCGACTGCGCTGATCCTGCTGCTGTTGTCTGCTCTGCTCGTCGATATCAGCGACTGCGCTTATCCTGCTGCTGTTGTCTGCTCGTCGATATCAGCGACTGCGCTGATCCTGCTGCTGATGTCTGCTCGCCGATATCAGCGACTGCACTGATCCTGCTGCTGTTGTCTGCTCTGCTCGTCGATATCAGCTACTGCGCTGATCCTGCTGCTGTTGTCTGCTCTGCTCGTCGATATCAGCGACTGCGCTGGTCCTGCTGCTGTTGTCTGCTCTGCTCGTCGATATAAGCGACTGCGCTGGTCCTTCCGCTGTTGTCTGCTCTGCTCGTCGATATCAGCGACTGCGCTGGTCCTGCTGCTGTTGTCTGCTCTGCTCGTCGATATCAGCGACTGCGCTGGTCCTGCTGCTGTTGTCTGCTCTGCTCGTCGGCATCAGCAACAGCGCTGATCCTGCTGCTGTTGTCTGCTCGTCGATATCAGCGACTGTGCTGATCCTGCTGCTGTTGTCTGCTTGTCGATATCAGCGACAATGCTGATCCTGCTGCTGTTGTCTGCTCGTAAATATCAGCGACTGCGTTGATCCTGCTGCTGTTGTCTGCTCGTCGATATCAGCGACTGCGCTGATCCTGCTGCTGTTGTCTGCTCGTCGATATCAGCGACTGTGCTGATCCGGCTGCTGTTGTCTGCTCGTCGATATCAGCGACAATGCTGATCCTGCTGCTGTTGTCTGCTCTGCTCGTCGATATCAGCGATTGCGCTGATCCTGCTGCTGTTGTCTGCTCGTCGATATCAGCGACTGTGCTGATCCTGCTGCTGTTGTCTGCTCGTCTATATCAGCGACTGCGCTGATCCTGCTGCTGTTGTCTGCTCTGCTCGTCGATGTCAGCGACTGCGCTGATCCTGCTGCTGTTGTCTGCTCTGCTCGTCGATGTCAGCGACTGCGCTGATCATGCTGCTGTTGTCTGCTCGTCAATATCAGCGACTGAGCTGATCCTGCAGCTGTTGTCTGCTCTGCTCGTTGACATCCGAGACTGCGCTGATCCTGCTGCTGCTTCCTGCTCTGCTCGTTGACATCCGAGACTGCGCTGCTCCTGCTGCTGCTTTCTGCTCTGCTCGTTCACAACAGCGCCTGCGCTGGTCCTACTGCTGCTTTCTGCTCTGCTCCTTGACATCAGCGCCAGCGCTGGTCCTGCTGCTGCTTTCTGCTCTGCTCAATGACATCTGCGCCAGCGCTGGTCCTTCTGCTGCTTTCTGCTCTGCTGGTTGACCTCCGAGACTGCGCTGATCCTGCTGCTGCTTTCTGCTCTGCTCGTTGAAATCAGCGACTGCGCTGATCCTGCTGCTGCTTTCTGCTCTGCTCGTTGACATCCGAGACTGCGCTGATCCTGCTGCTACTTTCTGCTCTGCTCGTTGACGTCCGAGACTGCACTGATCCTGCTGCTGCTTTCTGCTCTGCTCGTTGACATCAGCGACTGCGCTGATCCTGCTGCTGCTTTCTGCTCTGCTCGTTGACGTCCGGGACTGCACTGATCCTGCTGCTGCTTTCTGCTCGGCTCGTTGACATCAGCGACTGTGTTGGTCCTGCTGCTGTTGTCTGCTCTGCTTGTCGATATAAGCGACTGCGCTGGTCCTGCTGCTGTTGTCTGCTCTGCTCGTCGATATCAGCGACTGCGCTGGTCCTGCTGCTGTTGTCTGCTCTGCTCGTCGATATCAGCGACTGCGCTGGTCATGCTGCTGTTGTCTGCTCTGCTCGTCGATATCAGCGACGGCGCTGGTCCTGCTGCTGTTGTCTGCTCTGCACGTCAATATCAGTGACGGCGCTGGTCCTGCTGCTGTTGTCTGCTCTGCTCGTCGACATCAGCGACTGCGCTGATCCAGCTGCTGTTGTCTGCTCTGCTAGTCGATATCAGCCCCTGCGCTGGTCCTGCTGCTGCTTTCTGCTCTGCTCGTCAGCGACTGCGCTGATCCTGCTGCTGTTGTCTGCTCTGCTCGTCAGCGTCAGTGACTGCACTGATCTTGCTGCTGTTGTCTGCTCTGCTTGTCGGCGTCAGCAACTTCGCTGATCCTGCTGCTGTTGTCTGCTCGTCGATATCAGCGATTGCGCTGACCCTGCTGCTGTTGTCTGCTCTGCTCATCGATATCAGCGACTGCGCTGATCCTGCTGCTGTTGTCTGCTCGTCGAAATCAGCGACTGAGCTGATCCTGCTGCTGTTGTCTGCTCTGCTCGTCGGCGTCAACAACTTCGCTGATCCTGCTGCTGTTGTCTGCTCGTCGATATCAGCGATTGCACTGATCCTGCTGCTTTTGTCTGCTCTGCTCGTCGATATCAGCGACTGCGCTGGTCCTGCTGCTGTTGTCTGCTCTGCTCGTCAATATCAGCGACTGCGCTGGTCCTGCTGCTGTTGTCTGCTCAGCTCGTCGATATCAACGACTGCGCTGGTCCTGCTGCTGTTGTCTGCTCTGCTCTTCGGCGTCAGCAACTGCGCTGATCCTGCTGCTGTTGTCTGCTCTTCTCGTCGGCGTCAGTGACTGCGCTGGTCCTGCTGCTGTTTTCTGCTCTGCTCGTCGGCATCAGCGACTGCGCTGATCCTGATGCTGTTGTCTACTCGTCGATATCAGCGACTGCGCTGATCCTGCAGCTGTTGTCTGCTCTGCTCGTGGATATCAGCGACAGCGCTGATCCTGCTGCTGTTGTCTGCTCATCGGCCTCAGTGATT
Organism: Nothobranchius furzeri; assembly: GCF_043380555.1. Lineage (NCBI taxonomy): Eukaryota > Metazoa > Chordata > Actinopteri > Cyprinodontiformes > Nothobranchiidae > Nothobranchius > Nothobranchius furzeri. The sequence continues at coordinate 17,350,926 of NC_091759.1, read as the reverse complement.
GCGTTGATCCAGCTGCTAATGTCTGCTCGTCAATATCAGCGACTGGGCTGGTCCTGCTGCTGCTGTCTGCTCTGCTCGTCGATATCAGCGACTGCGCTGGTCCTGCTCCTGTTGTCTGCTCTGCTCGTTGATATAAGCGACTGCGCTGATGCTGCTGCTGTTGTCTGCTCGTCGATATCAGAGACTGCGCTGATCCTGCTGCTGTTGTCTGCTCTGCTCGTTGATACCAGCGACTGCACTGATCCTAATGCTTTTGTTTGCTCGTCGATATCAGCGACTGCGCTGATCCTGCTGCTGTTGTCTGCTCTGCTCGTCGATATCAGCGACTGCGCTTATCCTGCTGCTGTTGTCTGCTCGCCGATATCAGTGACTGCGCTGATCCTGCTGCTGTTGTCTGCTCGCTGATATCAACGACTGCACTGATCCTGCTGCTGTTGTCTGCTCTGCTCGTCGATATCAGTTACTGCGCTGATCCTGCTGCTTTTGTCTGCTCGTTGATATCAGCGACTGTGCTGATCCTGCTGCTGTTGTCTGCTCTGCTCGTCGATATCAGCGACTGCGCTTATCCTGCTGCTGATGTCTGCTCGCCGATATCAGCGACTGCACTGATCCTGCTGCTGTTGTCTGCTCTGCTCGTCGATATCAGCTACTGCGCTGATCCTGCTGCTGTTGTCTGCTCTGCTCGTCGATATCAGCTACTGCGCTGGTCCTGCTGCTGTTGTCTGCTCTGCTCGTCGATATAAGTGACTGCGCTGCTCCTTCCGCTGTTCTCTGCTCTGCTCGTCGATATGAGCGTCTGCGCTTGTCCTGCTGCTGTTGTCTGCTCTGCTCGTCGATATCAGCGACTGCGCTGGTCCTGCTGCTGTTGTCTGCTCTGCTCGTCGGCATCAGCAACAGCGCTGATCCTGCTGCTGTTGTCTGCTCGTCGATATCAGCGATTGCGCTGATCCTGCTGCTGTTGTCTGCTCGTCGATATCAGCGACTGTGCTGATCCTGCTGCTGTTGTCTGCTTGTCGATATCAGCGACAATGCTGATCCTGCTGCTGTTGTCTGCTCTGCTCGTTGATACCAGCGACTGCACTGATCCTAATGCTTTTGTTTGCTCGTCGATATCAGCGACTGCGCTGATCCTGCTGCTGTTGTCTGCTCTGCTCGTCGATATCAGCGACTGCGCTTATCCTGCTGCTGTTGTCTGCTCGCCGATATCAGTGACTGCGCTGATCCTGCTGCTGTTGTCTGCTCGCTGATATCAACGACTGCACTGATCCTGCTGCTGTTGTCTGCTCTGCTCGTCGATATCAGTTACTGCGCTGATCCTGCTGCTGTTGTCTGCTCGTTGATATCAGCGACTGTGCTGATCCTGCTGCTGTTGTCTGCTCTGCTCGTCGATATCAGCGACTGCGCTTATCCTGCTGCTGATGTCTGCTCGAAGATATCAGCGACTGCACTGATCCTGCTGCTGTTGTCTGCTCTGCTCGTCGATATCAGCTACTGCGCTGATCCTGCTGCTGTTATCTGCTCGTCGATATCAGCGACTGCACTGATCCTGCTGCTGTTGTCTGCTCTGCTCGTCGATATCAGCTACTGCGCTGGTCCTGCTGCTGTTGTCTGCTCTGCTCGTCGATATAAGCGACTGCGCTGGTCCTTCCGCTGTTCTCTGCTCTGCTCGTCGATATCAGCGACTGTGCTTGTCCTGCTGCTGTTGTCTGCTCTGCTCGTCGATATCAGCGACTGCGCTGGTCCTGCTGCTGTTGTCTGCTCTGCTCGTCGGCATCAGCAACAGCGCTGATCCTGCTGCTGTTGTCTGCTCGTCGATATCAGCGATTGCGCTGATCCTGCTGCTGTTGTCTGCTCGTCGATATCAGCGACTGTGCTGATCCTGCTGCTGTTGTCTGCTTGTCGATATCAGCGACAATGCTGATCCTGCTGCTGTTGTCTGCTCGTAAATATCAGCGACTGCGTTGATCCTGCTGCTGTTGTCTGCTCGTCGATATCAGCGACTGCGCTGATCCTGCTGCTGTTGTCTGCTCGTCGATATCAGCGACTGTGCTGATCCGGCTGCTGTTGTCTGCTCGTCGATATCAGCGACAATGCTGATCCTGCTGCTGTTGTCTGCTCGTCTATATCAGCGACTGCGCTGATCCTGCTGCTGTTGTCTGCTCTGCTCGTCGATGTCAGCGACTGCGCTGGTCCTGCTGCTGTTGTCTGCTCTGCTCGTCGATATAAGCGACTGCGCTGGTCCTTCCGCTGTTGTCTGCTCTGCTCGTCGATATCAGCGACTGCGCTGGTCCTGCTGCTGTTGTCTGCTCTGCTCGTCGATATCAGCGACTGCGCTGGTCCTGCTGCTGTTGTCTGCTCTGCTCGTCGGCATCAGCAACAGAGCTGATCCTGCTGCTGTTGTCTGCTCGTCGATATCAGCGACTGTGCTGATCCTGCTGCTGTTGTCTGCTTGTCGATATCAGCGACAATGCTGATCCTGCTGCTGTTGTCTGCTCGTAAATATCAGCGACTGCGTTGATCCTGCTGCTGTTGTCTGCTCGTCGATATCAGCGACTGCGCTGATCCTGCTGCTGTTGTCTGCTCGTCGATATCAGCGACTGTGCTGATCCGGCTGCTGTTGTCTGCTCGTCGATATCAGCGACAATGCTGATCCTGCTGCTGTTGTCTGCTCTGCTCGTCGATATCAGCGATTGCGCTGATCCTGCTGCTGTTGTCTGCTCGTCGATATCAGCGACTGTGCTGATCCTGCTGCTGTTGTCTGCTCGTCTATATCAGCGACTGCGCTGATCCTGCTGCTGTTGTCTGCTCTGCTCGTCGATGTCAGCGACTGCGCTGATCCTGCTGCTGTTGTCTGCTCTGCTCGTCGATGTCAGCGACTGCGCTGATCATGCTGCTGTTGTCTGCTCGTCAATATCAGCGACTGAGCTGATCCTGCAGCTGTTGTCTGCTCTGCTCGTTGACATCCGAGACTGCGCTGATCCTGCTGCTGCTTCCTGCTCTGCTCGTTGACATCCGAGACTGCGCTGATCCTGCTGCTGCTTTCTGCTCTGCTCGTTGACAACAGCGCCTGCGCTGGTCCTACTGCTGCTTTCTGCTCTGCTCCTTGACATCAGCGCCAGCGCTGGTCCTGCTGCTGCTTTCTGCTCTGCTCAATGACATCTGCGCCAGCGCTGGTCCTTCTGCTGCTTTCTGCTCTGCTGGTTGACCTCCGAGACTGCGCTGATCCTGCTGCTGCTTTCTGCTCTGCTCGTTGAAATCAGCGACTGCGCTGATCCTGCTGCTGCTTTCTGCTCTGCTCGTTGACATCCGAGACTGCGCTGATCCTGCTGCTACTTTCTGCTCTGCTCGTTGACGTCCGAGACTGCACTGATCCTGCTGCTGCTTTCTGCTCTGCTCGTTGACATCAGCGACTGCGCTGATCCTGCTGCTGCTTTCTGCTCTGCTCGTTGACGTCCGGGACTGCACTGATCCTGCTGCTGCTTTCTGCTCGGCTCGTTGACATCAGCGACTGTGTTGGTCCTGCTGCTGTTGTCTGCTCTGCTTGTCGATATAAGCGACTGCGCTGGTCCTGCTGCTGTTGTCTGCTCTGCTCGTCGATATCAGCGACTGCGCTGGTCCTGCTGCTGTTGTCTGCTCTGCTCGTCGATATCAGCGACTGCGCTGGTCATGCTGCTGTTGTCTGCTCTGCTCGTCGATATCAGCGACGGCGCTGGTCCTGCTGCTGTTGTCTGCTCTGCACGTCAATATCAGTGACGGCGCTGGTCCTGCTGCTGTTGTCTGCTCTGCTCGTCGACATCAGCGACTGCGCTGATCCAGCTGCTGTTGTCTGCTCTGCTAGTCGATATCAGCCCCTGCGCTGGTCCTGCTGCTGCTTTCTGCTCTGCTCGTCAGCGACTGCGCTGATCCTGCTGCTGTTGTCTGCTCTGCTCGTCGGCGTCAGTGACTGCACTGATCTTGCTGCTGTTGTCTGCTCTGCTTGTCGGCGTCAGCAACTTCGCTGATCCTGCTGCTGTTGTCTGCTCGTCGATATCAGCGATTGCGCTGATCCTGCTGCTGTTGTCTGCTCTGCTCATCGATATCAGCGACTGCGCTGATCCTGCTGCTGTTGTCTGCTCGTCGAAATCAGCGACTGAGCTGATCCTGCTGCTGTTGTCTGCTCTGCTCGTCGGCGTCAACAACTTCGCTGATCCTGCTGCTGTTGTCTGCTCGTCGATATCAGCGATTGCACTGATCCTGCTGCTTTTGTCTGCTCTGCTCGTCGATATCAGCGACTGCGCTGGTCCTGCTGCTGTTGTCTGCTCTGCTCGTCAATATCAGCGACTGCGCTGGTCCTGCTGCTGTTGTCTGCTCAGCTCGTCGATATCAACGACTGCGCTGGTCCTGCTGCTGTTGTCTGCTCTGCTCTTCGGCGTCAGCAACTGCGCTGATCCTGCTGCTGTTGTCTGCTCTTCTCGTCGGCGTCAGTGACTGCGCTGGTCCTGCTGCTGTTTTCTGCTCTGCTCGTCGGCATCAGCGACTGCGCTGATCCTGATGCTGTTGTCTACTCGTCGATATCAGCGACTGCGCTGATCCTGCAGCTGTTGTCTGCTCTGCTCGTGGATATCAGCGACAGCGCTGATCCTGCTGCTGTTGTCTGCTCATCGGCCTCAGTGATTGCGTTGATCCAGCTGCTAATGTCTGCTCGTCAATATCAGCGACTGGGCTGGTCCTGCTGCTGCTGTCTGCTCTGCTCGTCGATATCAGCGACTGCGCTGGTCCTGCTCCTGTTGTCTGCTCTGCTCGTTGATATAAGCGACTGCGCTGATGCTGCTGCTGTTGTCTGCTCGTCGATATCAGAGACTGCGCTGATCCTGCTGCTGTTGTCTGCTCTGCTCGTTGATACCAGCGACTGCACTGATCCTAATGCTTTTGTTTGCTCGTCGATATCAGCGACTGCGCTGATCCTGCTGCTGTTGTCTGCTCTGCTCGTCGATATCAGCGACTGCGCTTATCCTGCTGCTGTTGTCTGCTCGCCGATATCAGTGACTGCGCTGATCCTGCTGCTGTTGTCTGCTCGCTGATATCAACGACTGCACTGATCCTGCTGCTGTTGTCTGCTCTGCTCGTCGATATCAGTTACTGCGCTGATCCTGCTGCTTTTGTCTGCTCGTTGATATCAGCGACTGTGCTGATCCTGCTGCTGTTGTCTGCTCTGCTCGTCAATATCAGCGACTGCGCTTATCCTGCTGCTGATGTCTGCTCGCCGATATCAGCGACTGCACTGATCCTGCTGCTGTTGTCTGCTCTGCTCGTCGATATCAGCTACTGCGCTGATCCTGCTGCTGTTGTCTGCTCTGCTCGTCGATATCAGCTACTGCGCTGGTCCTGCTGCTGTTGTCTGCTCTGCTCGTCGATATAAGTGACTGCGCTGGTCCTTCCGCTGTTCTCTGCTCTGCTCGTCGATATGAGCGACTGCGCTTGTCCTGCTGCTGTTGTCTGCTCTGCTCGTCGATATCAGCGACTGCGCTGGTCCTGCTGCTGTTGTCTGCTCTGCTCGTCGGCATCAGCAACAGCGCTGATCCTGCTGCTGTTGTCTGCTCGTCGATATCAGCGATTGCGCTGATCCTGCTGCTGTTGTCTGCTCGTCGATATCAGCGACTGTGCTGATCCTGCTGCTGTTGTCTGCTTGTCGATATCAGCGACAATGCTGATCCTGCTGCTGTTGTCTGCTCTGCTCGTTGATACCAGCGACTGCACTGATCCTAATGCTTTTGTTTGCTCGTCGATATCAGCGACTGCGCTGATCCTGCTGCTGTTGTCTGCTCTGCTCGTCGATATCAGCGACTGCGCTTATCCTGCTGCTGTTGTCTGCTCGCCGATATCAGTGACTGCGCTGATCCTGCTGCTGTTGTCTGCTCGCTGATATCAACGACTGCACTGATCCTGCTGCTGTTGTCTGCTCTGCTCGTCGATATCAGTTACTGCGCTGATCCTGCTGCTGTTGTCTGCTCGTTGATATCAGCGACTGTGCTGATCCTGCTGCTGTTGTCTGCTCTGCTCGTCGATATCAGCGACTGCGCTTATCCTGCTGCTGATGTCTGCTCGAAGATATCAGCGACTGCACTGATCCTGCTGCTGTTGTCTGCTCTGCTCGTCGATATCAGCTACTGCGCTGATCCTGCTGCTGTTATCTGCTCGTCGATATCAGCGACTGCACTGATCCTGCTGCTGTTGTCTACTCTGCTCGTCGATATCAGCTACTGCGCTGGTCCTGCTGCTGTTGTCTGCTCTGCTCGTCGATATAAGCGACTGCGCTGGTCCTTCCGCTGTTCTCTGCTCTGCTCGTCGATATCAGCGACTGTGCTTGTCCTGCTGCTGTTGTCTGCTCTGCTCGTCGATATCAGCGACTGCGCTGGTCCTGCTGCTGTTGTCTGCTCTGCTCGTCGGCATCAGCAACAGCGCTGATCCTGCTGCTGTTGTCTGCTCGTCGATATCAGCGATTGCGCTGATCCTGCTGCTGTTGTCTGCTCGTCGATATCAGCGACTGTGCTGATCCTGCTGCTGTTGTCTGCTTGTCGATATCAGCGACAATGCTGATCCTGCTGCTGTTGTCTGCTCGTAAATATCAGCGACTGCGTTGATCCTGCTGCTGTTGTCTGCTCGTCGATATCAGCGACTGCGCTGATCCTGCTGCTGTTGTCTGCTCGTCGATATCAGCGACTGTGCTGATCCGGCTGCTGTTGTCTGCTCGTCGATATCAGCGACAATGCTGATCCTGCTGCTGTTGTCTGCTCGTCTATATCAGCGACTGCGCTGATCCTGCTGCTGTTGTCTGCTCTGCTCGTCGATGTCAGCGACGGCGCTGATCCTGCTGCTGTTGTCTGCTCTGCTCGTCGATGTCAGCGACTGCGCTGATCATGCTGCTGTTGTCTGCTCGTCAATATCAGCGACTGAGCTGATCCTGCAGCTGTTGTCTGCTCTGCTCGTTGACATCCGAGACTGTGCTGATCCTGCTGCTGCTTTCTGCTCTCCTCGTTGACAACAGCGCCTGCGCTGGTCCTACTGCTGCTTTCTGCTCTGCTCAATGACATCTGCGCCAGCGCTGGTCCTTCTGCTGCTTTCTGCTCTGCTGGTTGACCTCCGAGACTGCGCTGATCCTGCTGCTGCTTTCTGCTCTGCTCATTGACATCTGAAACTGCACTGATCCTGCTGCCGCTTTCTGCTCTGCTCGTTGACGTCTGAAACTGCTCTGATCCTGCTGCTGCTTTCTGCTCTGCTCGTTGAAATCAGCGACTGCGCTGATCCTGCTGCTGCTTTCTGCTCTGCTCGTTGACATCCGAGACTGCGCTGATCCTGCTGCTACTTTCTGCTCTGCTCGTTGACGTCCGAGACTGCACTGATCCTGCTGCTGCTTTCTGCTCGGCTCGTTGACATCAGCGACTGTGTTGGTCCTGCTGCTGTTGTCTGCTCTGCTTGTCGATATAAGCGACTGCGCTGGTCCTGCTGCTGTTGTCTGCTCTGCTCGTCGATATCAGCGACTGTGCTGGTCCTGCTGCTGTTGTCTGCTCTGCTCGTCGATATCAGCGACTGCGCTGGTCATGCTGCTGTTGTCTGCTCTGCTCGTCGATATCAGCGACGGCGCTGGTCCTGCTGCTGTTGTCTGCTCTGCTCGTCGACATCAGCGACTGCGCTGATCCAGCTGCTGTTGTCTGCTCATCGATATCAGCGACTGCGCTTATCCTGCTGCTGTTGTCTGCTCTGCTCGTCGGCGTCAGTGACTGCACTGATCTTGCTGCTGTTGTCTGCTCTGCTTGTCGGCGTCAACAACTTCGCTGATCCTGCTGCTGTTGTCTGCTCTGCTCATCGATATCAGCGACTGCGCTGATCCTGCTGCTGTTGTCTGCTCGTCGAAATCAGCGACTGAGCTGATCCTGCTGCTGTTGTCTGCTCTGCTCGTCGGCGTCAACAACTTCGCTGATCCTGCTGCTGTTGTCTGCTCGTCGATATCAGCGATTGCACTGATCCTGCTGCTTTTGTCTGCTCTGCTCGTCGATATCAGCAACTGCGCTGGTCCTGCTGCTGTTGTCTGCTCTGCTCGTCAATATCAGCGACTGCGCTGGTCCTGCTGCTGTTGTCTGCTCTGCTCTTCGGCGTCAGCGACTGCGCTGATCCTGCTGCTGTTGTCTGCTCTGCTCGTCGGCGTCAGTGACTGCGCTGGTCCTGCTGCTGTTTTCTGCTCTGCTCGTCGGCATCAGCGACTGCGCTGATCCTGATGCTGTTGTCTACTCGTCGATATCAGCGACTGTGCTGATCCTGCTGCTGTTGTCTGCTCTGCTTGTCAATATCAGCGACTGGGCTGGTCCTGCTGCTGCTGTCTGCTCTGCTCGTCGATATCAGCGACTGCGCTGATCCTGCTCCTGTTGTCTGCTCTGCTCGTTGATATAAGCGACTGCGCTGGTCCTGCTGCTGTTGTCTGCTCTGCTCGTCGATATCAGCGACTGCGCTGATGCTGCTGCTGTTGTCTGCTCGTCGATATCAGAGACTGCGCTGATCCTGCTGCTGTTGTCTGCTCTGCTCGTTGATATCAGCGACTGCACTGATCCTAATGCTTTTGTTTGCTCGTCAATATCAGCGACTGCGCTGATCCTGCTGCTGTTGTCTGCTCTGCTCGTCGATATCAGCGACTGCACTTATCCTGCTGCTGTTGTCTGCTCGCCGATATCAGTGACTGCGCTGATCCTGCTGCTGTTGTCTGCTTGCTGATATCAACGACTGCACTGATCCTGCTGCTGTTGTCTGCTCTGCTCGTCGATATCAGCGACTGCGCTGGTCCTGCTCCTGTTGTCTGCTCTGCTCGTCGATATAAGCGACTGCGCTGGTCCTTCCGCTGTTGTCTGCTCTGCTCGTCGATATCAGCGACTGCGCTGGTCCTGCTGCTTTTGTCTGCTCTGCTCGTCGGCATCAGCGACAGCGCTGATCCTGCTGCTGTTGTCTGCTCGTCGATATCAGCGATTGCGCTGATCCTGCTGCTGTTGTCTGCTCGTCGATATCAGCGACTGAGCTGATCCTGCAGCATTTGTCTGCTCTGCTCGTTGACATCCGAGACTGCGCTGATCCTGCTGCTGCTTCCTGCTCTGCTCGTTGACATCCGAGACTGCGCTGATCCTGCTGCTGCTTTCTGCTCTGCTCGTTGACAACAGCGCCTGCGCTGGTCCTACTGCTGCTTTCTGCTCTGCTCCTTGACATCAGCGCCAGCGCTGGTCCTGCTGCTGCTTTCTGCTCTGCTCAATGACATCTGCGCCAGCGCTGGTCCTTCTGCTGCTTTCTGCTCTGCTGGTTGACCTCCGAGACTGCGCTGATCCTGCTGCTGCTTTCTGCTCTGCTCATTGACATCTGAAACTGCACTGATCCTGCTGCCGCTTTCTGCTCTGCTCGTTGACGTCTGAAACTGCTCTGATCCTGCTGCTGCTTTCTGCTCTGCTCGTTGAAATCAGCGACTGCGCTGATCCTGCTGCTGCTTTCTGCTCTGCTCGTTGACATCCGAGACTGCGCTGATCCTGCTGCTACTTTCTGCTCTGCTCGTTGACGTCCGAGACTGCACTGATCCTGCTGCTGCTTTCTGCTCGGCTCGTTGACATCAGCGACTGTGTTGGTCCTGCTGCTGTTGTCTGCTCTGCTTGTCGATATAAGCGACTGCGCTGGTCCTGCTGCTGTTGTCTGCTCTGCTCGTCGATATCAGCGACTGCGCTGGTCCTGCTGCTGTTGTCTGCTCTGCTCGTCGATATCAGCGACTGCGCTGGTCATGCTGCTGTTGTCTGCTCTGCTCATCGATATCAGCGACGGCGCTGGTCCTGCTGCTGTTGTCTGCTCTGCTCGTCAATATCAGTGACGGCGCTGGTCCTGCTGCTGTTGTCTGCTCTGCTCGTCAATATCAGTGACGGCACTGGTCCTGCTGCTGTTGTCTGCTCTGCTCTTCGACATCAGCGACTGCTCTGATCCAGCTGCTGTTGTCTGCTCATCGATATCAGCGACTGCGCTGATCCTGCTGCTGTTGTCTGCTCTGCTCGTCGGCGTCAGTGACTGCACTGATCTTGCTGCTGTTGTCTGCTCTGCTTGTCGGCGTCAGCAACTTCGCTGATCCTGCTGCTGTTGTCTGCTCGTCGATATCAGCGATTGCGCTGATCCTGCTGCTTTTGTCTGCTCTGCTCATCGATATCAGCGACTGCGCTGATCCTGCTGCTGTTGTCTGCTCGTCGAAATCAGCGACTGAGCTGATCCTGCTGCTGTTGTCTGATCTGCTCGTCGGCGTCAACAACTTCGCTGATCCTGCTGCTGTTGTCTGCTCGTCGATATCAGCGATTGCACTGATCCTGCTGCTTTTGTCTGCTCTGCTCGTCGATATCAGCGACTGCGCTGGTCCTGCTGCTGTTGTCTGCTCGTCAATATCAGCGACTGCGCTGGTCCTGCTGCTGTTGTCTGCTCAGCTCGTCGATATCAACGACTGCGCTGGTCCTGCTGCTGTTGTCTGCTCTGCTCTTCGGCGTCAGCGACTGCGCTGATCCTGCTGCTGTTGTCTGCTCTGCTCGTCGGCGTCAGTGACTGCACTGATCCTGCTGCTGTTTTCTGCTCTGCTCGTCGGCATCAGCGACTGCGCTGATCCTGATGCTGTTGTCTACTCGTCGATATCAGCGACTGCGCTGATCCTGCAGCTGTTGTCTGCTCTGCTCGTGGATATCAGCGACAGCGCTGATCCTGCTGCTGTTGTCTGCTCATCGGCCTCAGTGATTGTGTTGATCCAGCTGCTAATGTCTGCTCGTCAATATCAGCGACTGTGCTGATCCTGCTGCTGTTGTCTGCTCTGCTTGTCAATATCAGCGACTGGGCTGGTCCTGCTGCTGCTGTCTGCTCTGCTCGTCGATATCAGCGACTGCGCTGGTCCTGCTCCTGTTGTCTGCTCTGCTCGTTGATATAAGCGACTGCGCTGGTCCTGCTGCTGTTGTCTGCTCTGCTCGTCGATATCAGCAACTGCGCTGATGCTGCTGCTGTTGTCTGCTCGTCGATATCAGAGACTGCGCTGATCCTGCTGCTGTTGTCTGCTCTGCTCGTTGATATCAGCGACTGCACTGATCCTAATGCTTTTGTTTGCTCGTCGATATCAGCGACTGCGCTGATCCTGCTGCTGTTGTCTGCTCTGCTCGTCGATATCAGCGACTGCACTTATCCTGCTGCTGTTGTCTGCTCGCCGATATCAGTGACTGCGCTGATCCTGCTGCTGTTGTCTGCTCGCTGATATCAATGACTGCACTGATCCTGCTGCTGTTGTCTGCTCTGCTCGTCGATATCAGTGACTGCGCTGGTCCTGCTCCTGTTGTCTGCTCTGCTCGTCGATATCAGCGACTGCGCTGGTCCTGCTCCTGTTGTCTGCTCTGCTCGTCGATATCAGCGAATGCGCTGGTCCTGCTGCTTTTGTCTGCTCTGCTCGTCGGCATCAGCGACAGCGCTGATCCTGCTGCTGTTGTCTGCTCGTCGATATCAGCGATTGCGCTGATCCTGCTGCTGTTGTCTGCTCGTCGATATCAGCGACTGTGCTGATCCTGCTGCTGTTGTCTGCTCGTCGATATCAGCGACAATGCTGATCCTGCTGCTGTTGTCTGCTCGTAAATATCAGCGACTGCGCTGATCCTGCTGCTGCTTTCTGCTCTGCTTGTTGACATCCGAGTCTGCACCGATCCTGCTGCTGCTTTCTGCTCTGCTCGTTGACATCGGCGACTGCGCTGATCCTGCTGCTGCTTTCTGCTCTGCTCGTTGACGTCCGGGACTGCACTGATCCTGCTGCTGCTTTCTGCTCGGCTCGTTGACATCAGCGACTGCGTTGGTCCTGCTGCTGTTGTCTGCTCTGCTTGTCGATATAAGCGACTGCGCTGGTCCTGCTGCTGTTGTCTGCTCTGCTCGTCGATATCAGCGACTGCGCTGGTCCTGCTGCTGTTGTCTGCTCTGCTTGTCGATATAAGCGACTGCGCTGGTCCTGCTGCTGTTGTCTGCTCTGCTCGTCGATATCAGTGACGGCGCTGATACTGCTGCTGTTGTCTATTCTGCTCGTGGATATCAGCGACTGCGCTGATCCAGCTGCTGTTGTCTGCTCATCGATATCAGCGACAGCACTGATCCAGCTGCTAATGTCTGCTCGACGATATCAGCGACTGCGCTGATCCTGCTGCTGTTGTCTGCTCTGCTCGTCGGCGTCAGCGACTTCGCTGATCCTGCTGCTGTAGTCTGCTCGTCGATATCAGCGATTGCGCTGATCCTGCTGCTGTTGTCTGCTCTGCTCGTCGATATCAGCGACGGCGCTGGTCCTGCTGCTGTTGTCTGCTCTGCTCGTCGATATCAGCGACTGCGCTGGTCGTGCTGCTGTTGTCTGCTCTGCTCGTCGATATCAGTGACGGTGCTGGTCCTGCTGCTGTTGTCTGCTCTGCTCGTCGATATCAGTGACGGCGCTGGTCCTGCTGCTGTTGTCTGCTCTTCTCGTCGACATCAGCGACTGCGCTGATACTGCTGCTGTTGTCTGCTCATCGATATCAGCGACAGCACTGGTCCAGCTGCTAATGTCTGCTCGTCGATATCAGTGACTGCGCTGATCCTGCTGCTGTTGTCTGCTCTGCTCGTCGGCGTCAGCGACTGCACTGATCCTGCTGCTGTTGTCTGCTCTGCTCGTCGGCGTCAGCGACTGCGCTGATCCAGCTGCTAATGTCTGCTCGTCGATATCAGCAATTGTGCTGATCCTGCTGCTGTTGTCTGCTCTGCTCGTCGATATCAGCAACTGTGCTGGTCCTGCTGCTGCTGTCTGCTCTGCTCGTCGATTTCAGCGACTGCGCTGGTCCTGCTCCTGTTGTCTGCTCTGCTCGTTGATATAAGCGACTGCGCTGGTCCTGCTGCTGTTGTCTGCTCTGCTCGTCGATATCAGCGACTGCGCTGATGCTGCTGCTGTTGTCTGCTCGTTGATATAAGCGACTGCGCTGGTCCTGCTGCTGTTGTCTGCTCTGCTCGTCGATATCAGCGACTGCGCTGATCCTAATGCTGTTGTTTGCTCGTCGATATCAGCGACTGCGCTGATCCTGCTGCTGTTGTCTGCTCTGCTCGTCGAAATCAGCGACTGCGCTTATCCTGCTGCTGTTGTCTGCTCGTCGATATCAGCGACTGCGCTGATCCTTCTGCTGTTATCTGCTCGTCGATATCAGCGACTGCGCTGGTCCTGCTGCTGTTGTCTGCTCTGCTCGTCGATATCAGCGACTGCGCTGATCCTGCTGCTGTTGTCTGCTCTGCTCGTCGAAATCAGCGTCTGCGCTTATCCTGCTGCTGTTGTCTGCTCGCCGATATCAGCGACTGCACTGATCCTGCTGCTGTTATCTGCTCGTCGATATCAGCGACTGCGCTGGTCCTGCTGCTGTTGTCTGCTCTGCTCGTCGATATAAGCGACTGCGATGGTCCTTCCGCTGTTGTCTGCTCTGCTCGTCGATATCAGCGAGTGCGCTGGTCCTGCTGCTGTTGTCTGCTCTGCTCGTCGATATCAGCGACTGCGCTGGTCCTGCTGCTGTTGTCTGCTCGTCGATATCAGCGATTGCGCTGATCCTGTTGCTGTTGTCTGCTCGTCGATATCAGCGACAATGCTGATCAAGCTGCTGTTATCTGCTCGTAAATATCAGCGACTGTGCTGATCCTGCTGCTGTTGTCTGCTCTGCTCGTCGATATCAGTGACTGCGCTGGTCGTGCTGCTGTTGTCTGCTCTGAACGTTGATATCAGCGACGGTGCTGGTCCTGCTGCTGTTGTCTGCTCTGCTCGTCAATATCAGTGACGGCGCTGGTCCTGCTGCTGTTGTCTGCTCTGCTCGTCGACATCAGCGACTGTGCTGGTCCTGCTGCTGTTGTCTGCTCTGCTCGTCGATATCAGTGACGGCTTTGGTCCTGCTGCTGTTGTCTGTTCTGCTCGTCGATATGAGTGACTGCGCTGATCCAGCTGCTGTTGTCTGATCATCGATATCAGCGACAGCGCTGATCCAGCTGCTAATGTCTGCTCGTCGATATCAGCGACTGCGCTGATCCTGCTGCTGTTGTCTGCTCTGCTCGTCGGCGTCAGCGACTGCGCTGGTCGTGCTGCTGTTGTCTGCTCTAATCGTTGATATCAGCGATGGCGCTGGTCCTGCTGCTGTTGTCTGCTCTGCTCGTCAATATCAGCGACTGCGCTGGTCGTGCTGCTGTTGTCTGCTCTGCTCGTCTATATCAGCGACGGTGCTGGTCCTGCTGCTGTTGTCTGCTCTGCTCGTCGATATCAGTGACGGCTTTGGTCCTGCTGCTGTTGTCTGCTCTTCTCGTCGACATCAGCGACTGCGCTGATACTGCTGCTGTTGTCTATTCTGCTCATGGATATCAGCGACTGCGCTGATCCAGCTGCTGTTGTCTGCTCATCGATGTCAGTGACAGCACTGATCCAGCTGCTAATGTCTGCTCGTCGATATCAGCCACTGCGCTGATCCTGCTGCTGTTGTCTGCTCTGCTCGTCGGCGTCAGCGACTGCGCTGATCCTAATGCTGTTGTTTGCTCGTCGATATCAGCGACTGCGCTGATCCTGCTGCTGTTGTCTGCTCTGCTCGTCGATATCAGCGACTGCGCTTATCCTGCTGCTGTTGTCTGCTCGTCGATATCAGCGACTGCGCTGATCCTGCTGCTGATGTCTGCTCGCCGATATCAGCGACTGCACTGATCCTGCTGCTGTTGTCTGCTCTGCTCGTCGATATCAGAGACTGCGCTGGTCCTGCTGCTGTTGTCTGCTCTGCTCGTCGATATAAGCGACTGCGCTGGTCCTTCCGCTGTTGTCTGCTCTGCTCGTCGATATCAGCGACTGCGCTGGTCCTGCTGCTGTTGTCTGCTCTGCTCGTCGATATCAGCGACTGCGCTGGTCCTGCTGCTGTTGTCTGCTCTGCTCGTCGGCATCAGCGACAGAGCTGATCCTGCTGCTGTTGTCTGCTCGTCGATATCAGCGATTGCGCTGATCCTGCTGCTGTTGTCTGCTCGTCGATATCAGCGTTTGTGCTGATCCTGCTGCTGTTGTCTGCTCGTCGATATCAGCGACAATGCTGATCCTGCTGCTGTTGTCTGCTCGTAAATATCAGCGACTGCGTTGATCCTGCTGCTGTTGTCTGCTCGTCTATATCAGCGACTGCGCTGATCCTGCTGCTGTTGTCTGCTCTGCTCGTCGATATCAGCGACTGCGCTGGTCGTGCTGCTGTTGTCTGCTCTGAACGTCGATATCAGCGACGGCGCTGGACCTGCTGCTGTTGTCTGCTGCTGTTGTCTGCTCTGCTCGTCAATATCAGTGACGGCGCTGGTCCTGCTGCTGTTGTCTGCTCTGCTCGTCGACATCAGCGACTGCGCTGATCCAGCTGCTGTTGTCTGATCATCGATATCAGCGACAGCGCTGATCCAGCTGCTAATGTCTGCTCGTCGATATCAGCGACTGCGCTGATCCTGCTGCTGTTGTCTGCTCTGCTTGTCGGCGTCAGCGACTTCGCTGATCCTGCTGCTGTAGTCTGCTCGTCGATATCAGCGACTGCGCTGATCCTGCTCCTGTTGTCTGCTCTGCTCGTCGGCGTCAGCAACTTCGCTGATCCTGCTGCTGTAGTCTGCTCGTCGATATCAGCGATTGCGCTGATCCTGCTGCTGTTGTCTGCTCTGCTCGTCGATATCATCGACTGCGCTGATCCTGCTGCTGTTGTCTGCTCGTCGATATCAGCGACAGCGCTGATCCAGCTGCTAATGTCTGCTTGTCGATATCAGCGACTGCGCTGATCCTGCTGCTGTTGTCTGCTCTGCTCGTCCTCGTCAGCGACTGCACTGATCTTGCTGCTTTTGTCTGCTCTGCTTGTCGGCGTCAGCAACTTCGCTGATCCTGCTGCTGTTGTCTGCTCGTCGATATCAGCGATTGCGCTGATCCTGCTGCTGTTGTCTGCTCTAATCGTCGATATCAGCGACTGCGCTGATCCTGCTGCTGTTGTCTGCTTGTCGAAATCAGCGACTGAGCTGATCCTGCTGCTGTTGTCTGCTCTGCTCGTTGGCGTCAGCAACTTCGCTGATCCTGCTGCTGTTGTCTGCTCGTCGATATCAGCGATTGCGCTGATCCTGCTGCTGTTGTCTGCTCTGCTTGTCGGTGTCAGCGACTCCACTGATCCTGCTGCTTTTGTCTGCTCTGCTCATCGATATCAGCGACTGCGCTGGTCCTGCTACTCTTGTCTGCTCTGCTCGTCAATATCAGCGACTGCGCTGTTCCTGCTGCTGTTGTCTGCTCTGCTCGTCGATATCAGCGACTGCGCTGGTCCTGCTGCTGTTTTCTGCTCTGCTCGTCGGCATCAGCGACTGCGCTGATCCTGATGCTGTTGTCTGCTCGTCGATATCAGCGACTGCGCTGATCCTGCAGCTGTTGTCTGCTCTGCTCGTGGATATCAGCGATTGTGCTGATCCTGCTGCTGTTGTCTGCTCATCTACGTCAGCGACAGCGCTGATCCTGCTGCTGTTGTCTGCTCATCAACCTCAGCGACTGCGCTGATCCAGCTGCTGTTGTCTGCTCTGCTCGTCGATATCAGCGACTGCGCTGGTCCTGCTGCTTTTGTCTGCTCTGCTCGTCGATATCAGCGACTTCGCTGATGCTGCTGCTGTTGTCTGCTCGTCGATATCAGAGACTGCGCTGATCCTGCTGCTGTTGTCTGCTCTGCTCGTCGAAATCAGCGACTGCGCTGATCCTAATGCTATTGTTTGCTCGTCGATACCAGCGACTGCGCTGATCCTGCTGCTGTTGTCTGCTCTGCTTGTCGATATCAGCGACTGCGCTGATCCTGCTGCTGTTGTCTGCTCTGCTCGTCGATATCAGCGACTGCGCTGATCCTAATGCTGTTGTTTGCTCGTCGATATCAGCGACTGCGCTGATCCTGCTGCTGTTGTCTGCTCTGCTCGTCGATATCAGCGACTGCGCTTATCCTGCTGCTGTTGTCTGCTCGTCGATATCAGCGACTGCACTGATCCTGCTGCTGTTGTCTGCTCTGCTCGTCGATATCAGCTACTGCGCTGATCCTGCTGCTGTTATCTGCTCGTCGATATCAGCAACTGCGCTGGTCCTGCTGCTGTTGTCTGCTCTGCTCGTCGATATAAGCGACTGCGCTGGTCCTTCCGCTGTTGTCTGCTCTGCTCGTCGATATCAGCGACTGCGCTGGTCCTGCTGCTGTTGTCTGCTCTGCTCGTCGATATCAGCGACTGCGCTGGTCCTGCTGCTGTTGTCTGCTCTGCTCGTCGGCATCAGCGACAGCGCTGATCCTGCTGCTGTTGTCTGCTCGTCGATATCAGCGATTGCGCTGATCCTGCTGCTGTTGTCTGCTTGTCGATATCAGCGTTTGTGCTGATCCTGCTGCTGTTGTCTGCTCGTCGATATCAGTGACAATGCTGATCCTGCTGCTGTTGTCTGCTCGTAAATATCAGCGACTGCGTTGATCCTGCTGCTGTTGTCTGCTCGTCTATATCAGCGACTGCGCTGATCCTGCTGATGTTGTCTGCTCTGCTCGTCGATATCAGCGACTGCGCTGGTCGTGCTGCTGTTGTCTGCTCTGAACGTCGATATCAGCGACGGCGCAGGTCCTGCTGCTGTTGTCTGCTCTGCTCGTCAATATCAGTGACGGCGCTGGTCCTGCTGCTGTTGTCTGCTCTGCTCGTCGACATCAGCGACTGCGCTGATCCAGCTGCTGTTGTCTGATCATCGATATCAGCGACAGCGCTGATCCAGCTGCTAATGTCTGCTCTGCTCGTCGGCGTCAGTGACTGCACTGATCTTGCTGCTGTTGTCTGCTCTGCTTGTCGGCGTCAGCAACTTCGATGATCCTGCTGCTGTTGTCTGCTCGTCGATATCAGCGATTGCGCTGATCCTGCTGCTGTTGTCTGCTCTGCTCATCGATATCAGCAACTGCGCTGATCCTGCTGCTGTTGTCTGCTCGTCGAAATCAGCGACTGAGCTGATCCTGCTGCTGTTGTCTGCTCTGCTCGTCGGCGTCAAGAACTTCGCTGATCCTGCTGCTGTTGTCTGCTCGTCGATATCAGCGATTGCACTGATCCTGCTGCTTTTGTCTGCTCTGCTCGTCGATATCAGCGACTGCGCTGGTCCTGCTGCTGTTGTCTGCTCTGCTCGTCAATATCAGCGACTGCGCTGGTCCTGCTGCTGTTGTCTGCTCAGCTCGTCGATATCAACGACTGCGCTGGTCCTGCTGCTGTTGTCTGCTCTGCTCTTCGGCGTCAGCGACTGCGCTGATCCTGCTGCTGTTGTCTGCTCTGCTCGTCGGCGTCAGTGACTGCGCTGGTCCTGCTGCTGTTTTCTGCTCTGCTCGTCGGCATCAGCGACTGCGCTGATCCTGATGCTGTTGTCTACTCGTCGATATCAGCGACAGCGCTGATCCTGCTGCTGTTGTCTGCTCATCGGCCTCAGTGATTGCGTTGATCCAACTGCTAATGTCTGCTCGTCAATATCAGCGACTGTGCTGATCCTGCTGCTGTTGTCTGCTCTGCTCGTCGATATCAGCGACTGCGCTGATGCTGCTGCTGTTGTCTGCTCATCGGCCTCAGTGATTGCGTTGATCCAACTGCTAATGTCTGCTCGTCAATATCAGCGACTGTGCTGATCCTGCTGCTGTTGTCTGCTCTGCTCGTCGATATCAGCGACTGCGCTGGTCCTGCTCCTGTTGTCTGCTCTGCTCGTTGATATAAGCGACTGCGCTGGTCCTGCTGCTGTTGTCTGCTCTGCTCGTCGATATCAGCGACTGCGCTGGTCCTGCTGCTGTTGTCTGCTCTGCTCGTCGATATCAGCGACAGCGCTGATCCTGCTGCTGTTGTCTGCTCATCGGCCTAAGTGATTGCGTTGATCCAACTGCTAATGTCTGCTTGTCAATATCAGCGACTGGGCTGGTCCTGCTGCTGCTGTCTGCTCTGCTCGTCGATATCAGCGACTGCGCTGGTCCTGCTCCTGTTGTCTGCTCTGCTCGTTGATATAAGCGACTGCGCTGGTCCTGCTGCTGTTGTCTGCTCTGCTCGTCGATATCAGCGACTGCGCTGATGCTGCTGCTGTTGTCTGCTCGTCGATATCAGAGACTGCGCTGATCCTGCTGCTGTTGTCTGCTCTGCTCGTTGATATCAGCGACTGCACTGATCCTAATGCTTTTGTTTGCTCGTCGATATCAGCGACTGCGCTGATCCTGCTGCTGTTGTCTGCTCTGCTCGTCGATATCAGCGACTGCACTTATCCTGCTGCTGTTGTCTGCTCGCCGATATCAGTGACTGCGCTGATCCTGCTGCTGTTGTCTGCTCGCTGATATCAACGACTGCACTGATCCTGCTGCTGTTGTCTGCTCTGCTCGTCGATATCAGCGACTGCGCTGGTCCTGCTCCTGTTGTCTGCTCTGCTCGTCGATATAAGCGATTGCGCTGGTCCTTCCGCTGTTGTCTGCTCTGCTCGTCGATATCAGCGACTGCGCTGGTCCTGCTGCTTTTGTCTGCTCTGCTCGTCGGCATCAGCGACAGCGCTGATCCTGCTGCTGTTGTCTGCTTGTCGATATCAGCGATTGCGCTGATCCTGCTGCTGTTGTCTGCTCGTCGATATCAGCGACTGTGCTGATCCTTCTGCTGTTGTCTGCTCGTCGATATCAGCGACTGAGCTGATCCTGCAGCTGTTGTCTGCTCTGCTCGTTGACATCCGAGACTGCGCTGATCCTGCTGCTGCTTCCTGCTCTGCTCGTTGACATCCGAGACTGCGCTGATCCTGCTGCTGCTTTCTGCTCTGCTCGTTGACAACAGCGCCTGCGCTGGTCCTGCTGCTGCTTTCTGCTCTGCTCCTTGACATCAGCGCCAGCGCTGGCCCTGCTGCTGCTTTCTGCTCTGCTCAATGACATCTGCGCCAGCGCTGGTCCTTCTGCTGCTTTCTGCTCTGCTGGTTGACCTCCGAGACTGCGCTGATCCTGCTGCTGCTTTCTGCTCTGCTCATTGACATCTGAAACTGCACTGATCCTGCTGCCGCTTTCTGCTCTGCTCGTTGACGTCTGAAACTGCTCTGATCCTGCTGCTGCTTTCTGCTCTGCTCGTTGAAATCAGCGACTGCGCTGATCCTGCTGCTGCTTTCTGCTCTGCTCGTTGACATCCGAGACTGCGCTGATCCTGCTGCTACTTTCTGCTCTGCTCGTTGACGTCCGAGACTGCACTGATCCTGCTGCTGCTTTCTGCTTGGCTCGTTGACATCAGCGACTGTGTTGGTCCTGCTGCTGTTGTCTGCTCTGCTTGTCGATATAAGTGACTGCGCTGGTCCTGCTGCTGTTGTCTGCTCTGCTCGTCGATATCAGCGACTGCGCTGGTCCTGCTGCTGTTGTCTGCTCTGCTCGTCGATGTCAGCGACTGCGCTGGTCATGCTGCTGTTGTCTGCTCTGCTCGTCGATATCAGCGACGGCGCTGGTCCTGCTGCTGTTGTCTGCTCTGCTCGTCAATATCAGTGACGGCGCTGGTCCTGCTGCTGTTGTCTGCTCTGCTCGTCGACATCAGTGACTGCGCTGATCCAGCTGCTGTTGTCTGATCATCGATATCAGCGACTGCGCTGATCCTGCTGCTGTTGTCTGCTCTGCTCGTCGGTGTCAGCTACTCCACTGATCCTGCTGCTTTTGTCTGCTCTGCTCATCGATATCAGCAACTGCGCTGGTCCTGCTGCTGTTGTCTGCTCTGCTCGTCGATATCAACGATTGCGCTGGTCCTGCTGCTGTTGTCTGCTTTTCTCGTCGATATCAACGATTGCGCTGGTCCTGCTGCTGTTGTCTGCTCGTCGAAATCAGCGACTGAGCTGATCCTGCTGCTGTTGTCTGCTCTGCTCGTCGGCGTCAACAACTTCGCTGATCCTGCTGCTGTTGTCTATTCGTCGATATCAGCGATTGCACTGATCCTGCTGCTTTTGTCTGCTCTGCTCGTCGATATCAGCGACTGCGCTGGTCCTGCTGCTGTTGTCTGCTCTGCTCGTCAATATCAGCGACTGCGCTGGTCCTGCTGCTGTTGTCTGCTCAGCTCGTCGATATCAACGACTGCGCTGGTCCTGCTGCTGTTGTCTGCTCTGCTCTTCGGCGTCAGCGACTGCGCTGATCCTGCTGCTGTTGTCTGCTCTGCTCGTCGGCGTCAGCGACTGCGCTGGTCCTGCTGCTGTTTTCTGCTCTGCTCGTTGGCATCAGCGACTGCGCTGATCCTGATGCTGTTGTCTACTCGTCGATATCAGCGACTGCGCTGATCCTGCAGCTGTTGTCTGCTCTGCTCGTGGATATCAGCGACAGCGCTGATCCTGCTGCTGTTGTCTGCTCATCGGCCTCAGTGATTGCGTTGATCCAGCTGCTAATGTCTGCTCGTCGATATCAGCGACTGCGCTGATCCTGCAGCTGTTGTCTGCTCTGCTCGTGGATATCAGCGACTGTGCTGATCCTGCTAATGTTGTCTGCTCTGCTTGTCAATATCAGCGACTTCGCTGGTCCTGCTGCTGTTGTCTGCTCTGCTCGTCGATATCAGCGACTGCGCTGATGCTGCTGCTGTTGTCTGCTCATCGGCCTCAGTGATTGCGTTGATCCAACTGCTAATGTCTGCTCGTCAATATCAGCGACTGTGCTGATCCTGCTGCTGTTGTCTGCTCTGCTCGTCGATATCAGCGACTGCGCTGGTCCTGCTCCTGTTGTCTGCTCTGCTCGTTGATATAAGCGACTGCGCTGGTCCTGCTGCTGTTGTCTGCTCTGCTCGTCGATATCAGCGACTGCGCTGGTCCTGCTGCTGTTGTCTGCTCTGCTCGTCGATATCCGCGACAGCGCTGATCCTGCTGCTGTTGTCTGCTCATCGGCCTCAGTGATTGCGTTGATCCAACTGCTAATGTCTGCTTGTCAATATCAGCGACTGGGCTGGTCCTGCTGCTGCTGTCTGCTCTGCTCGTCGATATCAGCGACTGCGCTGGTCCTGCTCCTGTTGTCTGCTCTGCTCGTTGATATAAGCGACTGCGCTGGTCCCGCTGCTGTTGTCTGCTCTGCTCGTCGATATCAGCGACTGCGCTGATGCTGCTGCTGTTGTCTGCTCGTCGATATCAGAGACTGCGCTGATCCTGCTGCTGTTGTCTGCTCTGCTCGTTGATATCAGCGACTGCACTGATCCTAATGCTTTTGTTTGCTTGTCGATATCAGCGACTGCGCTGATCCCGCTGCTGTTGTCTGCTCTGCTCGTCGATATCAGCGACTGCACTTATCCTGCTGCTGTTGTCTGCTCGCCGATATCAGTGACTGCGCTGATCCTGCTGCTTTTGTCTGCTCGCTGATATCAACGACTGCACTGATCCTACTGCTGTTGTCTGCTCTGCTCGTCGATATCAGCGACTGCGCTGGTCCTGTTCCTGTTGTCTGCTCTGCTCGTCGATATAAGCGGCTGCGCTGGTCCTTCCGCTGTTGTCTGCTCTGCTCGTCGATATCAGCGACTGCGCTGGTCCTGCTGCTTTTGTCTGCTCTGCTCGTCGGCATCAGCGACAGCGCTGATCCTGCTGCTGTTGTCTGCTCGTCGATATCAGCGATTGCGCTGATCCTGCTGCTGTTGTCTGCTCGTCGATATCAGCAACTGTGCTGATCCTGCTGCTGTTGTCTGCTCGTCGATCTCAGCGACTGAGCTGATCCTGCAGCTGTTGTCTGCTCTGCTCGTTGACATCCGAGACTGCGCTGATCCTGCTGCTGCTTCCTGCTCTGCTCGTTGACATCCGAGACTGCGCTGATCCTGCTGCTGCTTTCTGCTCTGCTCGTTGACAACAGCGCCTGCGCTGGTCCTACTGCTGCTTTCTGCTCTGCTCCTTGACATCAGCGCCAGCGCTGGTCCTGCTGCTGCTTTCTGCTCTGCTCAATGACATCTGCGCCAGCGCTGGTCCTTCTGCTGCTTTCTGCTCTGCTGGTTGACCTCCGAGACTGCGCTGATCCTGCTGCTGCTTTCTGCTCTGCTCGTTGACGTCTGAAACTGCTCTGATCCTGCTGCTGCTTTCTGCTCTGCTCGTTGAAATCAGCGACTGCGCTGATCCTGCTGCTGCTTTCTGCTCTGCTCGTTGACATCCGAGACTGCGCTGATCCTGCTGCTACTTTCTGCTCTGCTCGTTGACGTCCGAGACTGCACTGATCCTGCTGCTGCTTTCTGCTTGGCTCGTTGACATCAGCGACTGTGTTGGTCCTGCTGCTGTTGTCTGCTCTGCTTGTCGATATAAGCGACTGCGCTGGTCCTGCTGCTGTTGTCTGCTCTGCTCGTCGATATCAGCGACTGCGCTGGTCCTGCTGCTGTTGTCTGCTCTGCTCGTCGATATCAGCGACTGCGCTGGTCATGCTGCTGTTGTCTGCTCTGCTCGTCGATATCAGAGACGGCGCTGGTCCTGCTGCTGTTGTCTGCTCTGCTCTTCAATATCAGTGAAGGCGCTGGTCCTGCTGCTGTTGTCTGCTCTGCTCGTCGACATCAGCGACTGCGCTGATCCAGCTGCTGTTGTCTGATCATCGATATCAGCGACTGCGCTGATCCTGCTGCTGTTGTCTGCTCTGCTCGTCGGTGTCAGCGACTCCACTGATCCTGCTGCTTTTCTCTGCTCTGCTCATCGATATCAGCAACTGCGCTGGTCCTGCTACTGTTGTCTGCTCTGCTCGTCGATATCAACGATTGCGCTGGTCCTGCTGCTGTTGTCTGCTCTGCTCTTCGATATCAACGATTGCGCTGGTCCTGCTGCTGTTGTCTGCTCGTCGAAATCAGCGACTGAGCTGATCCTGCTGCTGTTGTCTGCTCTGCTCGTCGGCGTCAACAACTTCGCTGATCCTGCTGCTGTTGTCTATTCGTCGATATCAGCGATTGCACTGATCCTGCTGCTTTTGTCTGCTCTGCTCGTCGATATCAGCGACTGCGCTGGTCCTGCTGCTGTTGTCTGCTCTGCTCGTCAATATCAGCGACTGCGCTGGTCCTGCTGCTGTTGTCTGCTCAGCTCGTCGATATCAACGACTGCGCTGGTCCTGCTGCTGTTGTCTGCTCTGCTCTTCGGCGTCAGCGACTGCGCTGATCCTGCTGCTGTTGTCTGCTCTGCTCGTCGGCGTCAGTGACTGCGCTGGTCCTGCTGCTGTTTTCTGCTCTGCTCGTTGGCATCAGCGACTGCGCTGATCCTGATGCTGTTGTCTACTCGTCGATATCAGCGACTGCGCTGATCCTGCAGCTGTTGTCTGCTCTGCTCGTGGATATCAGCGACAGCTCTGATCCTGCTGCTGTTGTCTGCTCATCGGCCTCAGTGATTGCGTTGATCCAGCTGCTAATGTCTGCTCGTCAATATCAGCGACTGTGCTGATCCTGCTGCTGTTGTCTGCTCTGCTTGTCAATATCAGCGACTGGGCTGGTCCTGCTGCTGCTGTCTGCTCTGCTCGTCGATATCAGCGACTGCGCTGGTCCTGCTCCTGTTGTCTGCTCTGCTCGTTGATATAAGCGACTGCGCTGGTCCTGCTGCTGTTGTCTGCTCGTCGATATCAGAGACTGCGCTGATCCTGCTGCTGTTGTCTGCTCTGCTCGTTGATATCAGCGACTGCACTGATCCTAATGCTTTTGTTTGCTCGTCGATATCAGCGACTGCGCTGATCCTGCTGCTGTTGTCTGCTCTGCTTGTCGGCGTCAGCGACTGCGCTGGTCCTGCTGCTTTTGTCTGCTCTGCTCGTCGATATCAGCGACTGTGCTGATCCTGCTGCTGTTGTCTGCTCGTCGATATCAGCGACTGAGCTGATCCTGCAGCTGTTGCCTGCTCTGCTCGTTGACATCCGAGACTGCGCTGATCCTGCTGCTGCTTCCTGCTCTGCTCGTTGACATCCGAGACTGCGCTGATCCTGCTGCTGCTTTCTGCTCTGCTCGTTGACAACAGCGCCTGCGCTGGTCCTACTGCTGCTTTCTGCTCTGCTCCTTGACATCAGCGCCAGCGCTGGTCCTGCTGCTGCTTTCTGCTCTGCTCAATGACATCTGCGCCAGCGCTGGTCCTTCTGCTGCTTTCTGCTCTGCTGGTTGACCTCCGAGACTGCGCTGATCCTGCTGCTGCTTTCTGCTCTGCTCGTTGACATCTGAAACTGCTCTGATCCTGCTGCTGCTTTCTGCTCTGCTCGTTGAAATCAGCGACTGCGCTGATCCTGCTGCTGCTTTCTGCTCTGCTCGTTGACATCCGAGACTGCGCTGATCCTGCTGCTACTTTCTGCTCTGCTCGTTGACGTCCGAGACTGCACTGATCCTGCTGCTGCTTTCTGCTTGGCTCGTTGACATCAGCGACTGTGTTGGTCCTGCTGCTGTTGTCTGCTCTGCTTGTCGATATAAGCGACTGCGCTGGTCCTGCTGCTGTTGTCTGCTCTGCTCGTCGATATCAGCGACTGCGCTGGTCCTGCTGCTGTTGTCTGCTCTGCTCGTCGATATCAGCGACTGCGCTGGTCATGCTGCTGTTGTCTGCTCTGCTCGTCGATATCAGCGACGGCGCTGGTCCTGCTGCTGTTGTCTGCTCTGCTCTTCAATATCAGTGAAGGCGCTGGTCCTGCTGCTGTTGTCTGCTCTGCTCGTCGACATCAGCGACTGCGCTGATCCAGCTGCTGTTGTCTGATCATCGATATCAGCGACTGCGCTGATCCTGCTGCTGTTGTCTGCTCTGCTCGTCGGTGTCAGCGACTCCACTGATCCTGCTGCTTTTGTCTGCTCTGCTCATCGATATCAGCAACTGCGCTGGTCCTGCTACTGTTGTCTGCTCTGCTCGTCAATATCAGCGACTGCGCTGTTCCTGCTGCTGTTGTCTGCTCTGATCGTCGATATCAATGATTGCGCTGGTCCTGCTGCTGTTGTCTGCTCGTCGAAATCAGCGACTGAGCTGATCCTGCTGCTGTTGTCTGCTCTGCTCGTCGGCGTCAACAACTTCGCTGATCCTGCTGCTGTTGTCTATTCGTCGATATCAGCGATTGCACTGATCCTGCTGCTTTTGTCTGCTCTGCTCGTCGATATCAGCGACTGCGCTGGTCCTGCTACTGTTGTCTGCTCTGCTCGTCAATATCAGCGACTGCGCTGGTCCTGCTGCTTTTGTCTGCTCAGCTCGTCGATATCAACGACTGCGCTGGTCCTGCTGCTGTTGTCTGCTCTGCTCTTCGGCGTCAGCGACTGCGCTGATCCTGCTGCTGTTGTCTGCTCTGCTCGTCGGCGTCAGTGACTGCGCTGGTCCTGCTGCTGTTTTCTGCTCTGCTCGTTGGCATCAGCGACTGCGCTGATCCTGATGCTGTTGTCTACTCGTCGATATCAGCGACTGCGCTGATCCTGCAGCTGTTGTCTGCTCTGCTCGTGGATATCAGCGACAGCTCTGATCCTGCTGCTGTTGTCTGCTCATCGGCCTCAGTGATTGCGTTGATCCAGCTGCTAATGTCTGCTCGTCAATATCAGCGACTGTGCTGATCCTGCTGCTGTTGTCTGCTCTGCTTGTCAATATCAGCGACTGGGCTGGTCCTGCTGCTGCTGTCTGCTCTGCTCGTTGATATAAGCGACTGCACTGGTCCTGCTGCTGTTGTCTGCTCTGCTCGTCGATATCAGCGACTGCACTGATGCAGCTGCTGTTGTCTGCTCGTCGATATCAGAGACTGCGCTGATCCTGCTGCTGTTGTCTGCTCTGCTCGTTGATATCAGCGACTGCACTGATCCTAATGCTTTTGTTTGCTCGTCGATATCAGCGACTGCGCTGATCCTGCTGCTGTTGTCTGCTCTGCTTGTCGGCGTCAGCGACTGCGCTGATCCTGCTGCTGTTGTCTGCTCTGCTCGTCGATATCAGCGACTGCACTTATCCTGCTGCTGTTGTCTGCTCGCCGATATCAGTGACTGCGCTGATCCTGCTGCTGTTGTCTGCTCGCTGATATCAACGACTGCACTGATCCTGCTGCTGTTGTCTGCTCTGCTCGTCGATATCAGCGACTGCGCTGGTCCTGCTCCTGTTGTCTGCTCTGCTCGTCGATATAAGCGACTGCGCTGGTCCTTCCGCTGTTGTCTGCTCTGCTCGTCGATATCAGCGACTGCGCTGGTCCTGCTGCTTTTGTCTGCTCTGCTCGTCGGCATCAGCGACAGCGCTGATCCTGCTGCTGTTGTCTGCTCGTCGATATCAGCGATTGCGCTGATCCTGCTGCTGTTGTCTGCTCGTCGATATCAGCGACTGTGCTGATCCTGCTGCTGTTGTCTGCTCGTCGATATCAGCGACAATGCTGATCCTGCTGCTGTTGTCTGCTCGTAAATATCAGCGACTGCGCTGATCCTGCTGCTGCTTTCTGCTCTGCTTGTTGACATCCGAGACTGCACTGATCCTGCTGCTGCTTTCTGCTCTGCTCGTTGACATCAGCGACTGCGCTGATCCTGCTGCTGCTTTCTGCTCTGCTTGTCGATATAAGCGACTGCGCTGCTCCTGCTGCTGTTGTCTGCTATGCTCGTCGATATCAGTGACGGCGCTGGTCCTGCTGCTGATGTCTGCTCTTCTCGTCGACATCGGCAACTGTGCTGATACTGCTGCTGTTGTCTATTCTGCACGTGGATATCAGCGACTGCGCTGATCCAGCTGCTGTTGTCTGCTCATCGATATCAGCGACAGCACTGATCCAGCTGCTAATGTCTGCTCGACGATATCAGCGACTGCGCTGATCCTGCTGCTGTTGTCTGCTCTGCTCGTCGGCGTCAGCGACTGCACTGATCCTGCTGCTGTTGTCTGCTCTGCTCGTCGGCGTCAGCAACTTCGCTGATCCTGCTGCTGTAGTCTGCTCGTCGATATCAGCGATTGCGCTGATCCTGCTGCTGTTGTCTGCTCTGCTCGTCGATATCAGCGACGGCGCTGGTCCTGCTGCTGTTGTCTGCTCTACTCGTCGATATCAGCGACTGCGCTGGTCGTGCTGCTGTTGTCTGCTCTGCTCGTCGATATCAGCGACGGCGCTGGTCCTGCTGCTGTTGTCTGCTCTGCTCGTCGATATCAGTGACGGCGCTGGTCCTGCTGCTGTTGTCTGCTCTTCTCGTCGACATCAGCGACTGCGCTGATACTGCTGCTGTTGTCTGCTCATCGATATCAGCGACAGCACTGGTCTAGCTGCTAATGTCTGCTCGTCAATATCAGCGACTGCGCTGATCCTGCTGCTGTTGTCTGCTCTGCTCGTCGGCGTCAGCGACTGCACTGATCCTGCTGCTGTTGTCTGCTCTGCTCGTCGGCGTCAGCAACTTCGCTGATCCTGCTGCTGTTGTCTGCTCGTCGATATCAGCAATTGCGCTGATCCTGCTGCTGTTGTCTGCTCTGCTCGTCGATATCATCGACTGCACTGATCCTGCTGCTGTTGTCTGCTCGTCGATATCAGCGACTCAGCTGATCCTACTGCTGTTGTCTGCTCTGCTCGTCGGCGTCAGCAACTTCGCTGATCCTGCTGCTGTTGTCTGCTCTGCTCGTCGGTGTCAGCGACTCCACTGATCCTGCTGCAGTTGTCTGCTCGTCGATATCAGCGATTGCGCTGATCCTGCAGCTTTTGTCTGCTCTGCTTTTGGATATCAGCGATTGCGCTGATCCTGCAGCTGTTGTCTGCTCTGCTTTTGGATATCAGCATTTGTGCTGATCCTGCTGCTGTTGTCTGCTCATCGGCGTCAGCGACTGCGCTGATCCAGCTGCTAATGTCTGCTCGTACATATCAGCGACTGTGCTGATCCGCTGCTGTTGTCTGCTCTGCTCGTCGATATCAGCGACTGTGCTGGTCCTGCTGCTGCTGTCTGCTCTGCTCGTCGATATCAGCGACTGCGAAGGTCCTGCTCCTGTTGTCTGCTCTGCTCGTTGATATAAGCAACTGCGCTGGTCCTGCTGCTGTTGTCTGCTCTGCTCGTCGATATCAGCAACTGCGCTAATGCTGCTGCTGTTGTCTGCTCGTTGATATCAGAGACTGCGCTGATCCTGCTGCTGTTGTCTGCTCTGCTCGTCGATATCAGCGACTGCACTTATCCTGCTGCTGATGTCTGCTCGCTGATCTCAGCGACTGCACTGATCCTGCTGCTGTTGTCTGCTCGTTGATATCAGAGACTGCGCTGATCCTGCTGCTGTTGTCTGCTCTGCTCGTCGATATCAGCTACCGCGCTGATCCAGCTGCTGTTGTCTGCTCATCAATATCAGCGACAGCACTGATCCAGCTGCTAATGTCTGCTCATCGATATTAGCGACTGCGCTGATCCTGCTGCTGTTGTCTGCTCTGCTCGTCGGCGTCAGCGACTGCACTGATCCTGCTGCTGTTGTCTGCTCTGCTCGTCGGCGTCAGCGACTGCACTGATCCTGCTGCTGTAGTCTGCTCGTCGATATCAGCGATTGCGCTGATCCTGCTTCTGTTGTCTGCTCTGCTCGTCGATATCATCGACTGCGCTGATGCTGCTGCTGTTGTCTGCTCGTCGATATCAGCGACTGCACTGATCCTAATGCTGTTGTCTGCTCTGCTCGTCGGCGTCAGCAACTTCGCTGATCCTGCTGCAGTTGTCTGCTCGTCGATATCAGCAATTGCGCTGATCCTGCAGCTGTTGTCTGCTCTGCTTTTGGATATCAGCAATTGTGCTGATCCTGCTGCTGTTGTCTGCTCATCGGCGTCAGCAACAGCGCTGATCCTGCTGCTGTTGTCTGCTCATCGGCGTCAGCGACTGCGCTGATCCAGCTGCTAATGTCTGCTCGTCGATATCAGCAACTGTGCTGGTCCTGCTGCTGCTGTCTGCTCTGCTCGTTGATTTCAGCGACTGCGCTGGTCCTGCTCCTGTTGTCTGCTCTGCTCGTTGATATAAGCGACTGCGCTGGTCCTGCTGCTGTTGTCTGCTCTGCTCGTCGATATCAGCGACTGCGCTGATGCTGCTGCTGTTGTCTGCTCGTTGATATAAGCGACTGCGCTGGTCCTGCTGCTGTTGTCTGCTCTGCTCGTCGATATAAGCGACTGCACTGGTCCTGCTGCTGTTGTCTGCTCTGCTCGTCGATATCAGCGACTGCGCTGATCCTAATGCTGTTGTTTGCTCGTCGATATCAGCGACTGCGCTGATCCTGCTGCTGTTGTCTTCTCTGCTCGTCGAAATCAGCGACTGCGCTTATCCTGCTGCTGTTGTCTGCTCGTCGATATCAGCGACTGCGCTGATCCTTCTGCTGATGTCTGCTCGCCGATTTCAGCGACTGCGCTGGTCCTGCTGCTGTTGTCTGCTCTGCTCGTCGATATAAGCGACTGCGCTGGTCCTTCCGCTGTTGTCTGCTCTGCTCGTCGATATCAGCGACTGCGCTGGTCCTGCTGCTGTTGTCTGCTCTGCTCGTCGATATCAGTGACTGCGCTGGTCCTGCTGCTGTTGTCTGCTCTGCTCGTCGGCATCAGCGACAGCGCTGATCTTGCTGCTGTTGTCTGCTCGTCGATATCAGCGATTGCGCTGATCCTGCTGCTGTTGTCTGCTCGTCGATATCAGCGACAATGCTGATCAAGCTGCTGTTGTCTGCTCGTAAATATCAGCGACTGTGCTGATCCTGCTGCTGTTGTCTGCTCGTCTATATCAGCGACTGCGCTGATCCTGCTGCTGTTGTCTGCTCTGCTCGTCGATATCAGTGACTGCGCTGGTCGTGCTGCTGTTGTCTGCTCTGCTCGTCGATATCAGTGACGGCTTTGGTCCTGCTGCTGTTGTCTGCTCTTCTCGTCGACATCAGCGACTGCGCTGATACTGCTGCTGTTGTCTATTCTGCTCATGGATATCAGCGACTGCGCTGATCCAGCTGCTGTTGTCTGATCATCGATATCAGCGACAGCGCTGATCCAGCTGCTAATGTCTGCTCGTCGATATCAGCGACTGCGCTGATCCTGCTGCTGTTGTCTGCTCTGCTCGTCGGCGTCAGCGACTGCGCTGGTCGTGCTGCTGTTGTCTGCTCTAATCGTCGATATCAGCGATGGCGCTGGTCCTGCTGCTGTTGTCTGCTCTGCTCGTCAATATCAGCGACTGCGCTGGTCGTGCTGCTGTTGTCTGCTCTGCTCGTCTATATCAGCGACGGTGCTGGTCCTGCTGCTGTTGTCTGCTCTGCTCGTCGATATCAGTGACGGCTTTGGTCCTGCTGCTGTTGTCTGCTCTTCTCGTCGACATCAGTGACTGCGCTGATACTGCTGCTGTTGTCTATTCTGCTCATGGATATCAGCGACTGCGCTGATCCAGCTGCTGTTGTCTGCTCATCGATGTCAGTGACAGCACTGATCCAGCTGCTAATGTCTGCTCGTCGATATCAGCAACTGCGCTGATCCTGCTGCTGTTGTCTGCTCTGCTCGTCGGCGTCAGCGACTGCACTGATCCTGCTGCTGTTGTTTGCTCGTCGATGTTGGGGTTATTAGGAGCGAACAATTAGTAAGCTTCAACTTACTTTTGGATTCTTCAATAAATTCTGTAAATATGTAAATATTTACTGATTTATTAATTAATTAAGATATTCTTAGATATACGGGGCACCATTCCCCTTTAACCGGGGAAAAATTGAATCCAAAACTCTTATCAGTCTTTCTTGAAGTTCGTAGAATCCTTGGAGCAGAGACTTCTCTTCGACACAACAAAGCTACTGGAGACGAAAATCTGAATTTTATAACATTTAATTAACAATTTGTCAAATGAATAAACAGTGGCATAAATGAATAATAACCATGTGATATAATAAAAGGATGTATATTCAAAATAATGTTCAAGGTGTTTGTGTGGTGTGTGTGAGTGAGTGTGTGTGTGTGTGTGAGATGAATGGGTCTTTGTTTCCCCAGAGCAGGTGGGGGGAGTGAGCTGTGAGTGTGTGTGGGGCTCTTCCCCTCCCCTCGCATTCAACAGGAGACCTGGATGTGTAAAGTTTTCTACTTTCCCGAACACTTAGTGGCTTAGAATCACAGTAAAACTTAACTCAAACACTTCAAAAGTTAACAAACAACAAAAGGTCACTTGTAAATTATTTAATCTAAAAGGAGTCGGCAGCCTGGCCAGAGCTGACGACTAAAGATATTAGCGATGATCAATAAGCAGTTTATTCTTTCAAAATGACCCGAAGGACGAATTGGGAGCGAAAGAGGAAAACACGAAGCTACTTTTTAAGCAATAGCACGGTTTTATTGCTTATTCTGGACTATAGAGGAAACGGGAGAAGAAAAGGAGAGAGAAAAAATGAGTTTTCTGATCACCAGATGAGCAGCAAGGCGTCCCAGCTGTTTGATTTGACGGTTCTCCGTTTTCTCCGCAGTTTTCAGCGTCATCCGTCGGTTTAATGCTTTCTCCGTTGTTTGGCTCCACGAGTGTTTCTCCACGGGCTGGACACAAAAAGAACGAAGTTTCTTTTGTGCTGAGTTTGACAACTTACAGCGTCTCTGAGAGCTGGATGGAGCTCCGCTCGTTCCCAGTCAGGTCCCGATGGAGTTGAGTGTAGTTTCCAGCGGTTGCGTGGGCTCAACTTGGGCACTTAGAGCTTCCGCGTGCTCAAGTTGTCGGAGCGTTCGACAAGCGTGTCCTTACCGCCAGGTATCCTGGGCAAAAGAACGAGGTTTCTTTGTCTCTGCTGAAGATTTATGGTCTTAGTTCGCGGGAAAAGCTCCACGGCTTCCCGCACATGCGCAGAACGTGTTTCTGGTACTAGGCGGTGACATCACCCAATGCTTCCGTGTGCAAAGCATCATGGGAAATGAAGTTTCTTGGCGCTGATGTGATTATTTGCTTTTCAGAGCAATTTAAGCACAGTCATTTTGGAGAAAATCACTGCATAGTAATTTCCTCATGAGGTCAGACCCTCAACATCGAAATCAGCGACTGCGCTGATCCTGCTGCTGTTGTCTGCTCTGCTCGTCGATATCAGCGACTGCGCTGATCCTAATGCTGTTGTTTGCTCGTCGATATCAGCGACTGCGCTGAGCCTGCTGCTGTTGTCTGCTCGTCGATATCAGCGACTGCACTGATCCTGCTGCTGTTGTCTGCTCTGCTCGTCGATATAAGCGACTGCGCTGGTCCTTCCGCTGTTGTCTGCTCTGCTCGTCGATATCAGCGACTGCGCTGGTCCTGCTGCTGTTGTCTGCTCTGCTCGTCGGCATCAGTGACAGAGCTGATCCTGCTGCTGTTGTCTGCTCGTCGATATCAGCGATTGCGCTGATCCTGCTGCTGTTGTCTGCTCGTCGATATCAGCGTTTGTGCTGATCCTGCTGCTGTTGTCTGCTCGTCGATATCAGCGACAATGCTGATCCTGCTGCTGTTGTCTGCTCCTAAATATCAGCGACTGCGTTGATCCTGCTGCTGTTGTCTGCTCGTCTATATCAGCGACTGCGCTGATCCTGCTGCTGTTGTCTGCTCTGCTCGTCGATATCAGCGACTGCGCTGGTCGTGCTGCTGTTGTCTGCTCTGAACGTCGATATCAGCGACGGCGCTGGTCCTGCTGCTGTTGTCTGCTCTGCTCGTCGACATCAGCGACTGCGCTGATCCAGCTGCTGATGTCTGATAATCAATATCAGCGACAGCGCTGATCCAGCTGCTAATGTCTGCTCGTCGATATCAGTGACTGCGCTGATCCTGCTGCTGTTGTCTGCTGCTGTTGTCTGCTCTGCTCGTCAATATCAGTGACGGCGCTGGTCCTGCTGCTGTTGTCTGCTCTGCTCGTCGACATCAGCGACTGCGCTGATCCAGCTGCTGATGTCTGATCATCGATATCAGCGACAGCGCTGATCCAGCTGCTAATGTCTGCTCGTCGATATCAGCGACTGCGCTGATCCTGCTGCTGTTGTCTGCTCTGCTTGTCGGCGTCAGCGACTGCACTGATCCTGCTCCTGTTGTCTGCTCTGCTCGTCGGCGTCAGCAACTTCGCTGATCCTGCTGCTGTAGTCTGCTCGTCGATATCAGCGATTGCGCTGATCCTGCTGCTGTTGTCTGCTCTGCTCGTCGATATCATCGACTGCGCTGATCCTGCTGCTGTTGTCTGCTCGTCGATATCAGCGACAGCGCTGATCAAGCTGCTAATGTCTGCTTGTCGATATCAGCGACTGCGCTGATCCTGCTGCTGTTGTCTGCTCTGCTCGTCCTCGTCAGCGACTGCACTGATCCTGCTGCTGTTGTCTGCTCGTCGATATCAGCGATTGCGCTGATCCTGCTGCTGTTGTCTGCTCTAATCGTCGATATCAGCAACTTCGCTGATCCTGCTGCTGTTGTCTGCTCGTCGATATCAGCGATTGCGCTGATCCTGCTGCTGTTGTCTGCTCTGCTCGTCGGTGTCAGCGACTCCACTGATCCTGCTGCTTTTGTCTGCTCTGCTCATCGATATCAGCGACTGCGCTGGTCCTGCTACTGTTGTCTGCTCTGCTCGTCAATATCAGCGACTGCGCTGTTCCTGCTGCTGTTGTCTGCTCTGCTCGTCGATATCAACGATTGCGCTGGTCCTGCTGCTGTTGTCTGCTCTGCTCTTCGGCGTCATTGACTGCGCTGGTCCTGCTGCTGTTTTCTGCCCTGCTCTTTGGCATCAGCGACTGCGCTGATCCTGATGCTGTTGTCTGCTCGTCGATATCAGCGACTGCGCTGATCCTGCAGCTGTTGTCTGCTCTGCTCGTGGATATCAGCGATTGTGCTGATCCTGCTGCTGTTGTCTGCTCATCTGCGTCAGCGACAGCGCTGATCCTGCTGCTGTTGTCTGCTCATCGGCCTCAGCGACTGCGCTGATCCAGCTGCTGTTGTCTGCTCTGCTCGTCGATATCAGTGACTGGGCTGGTCCTGCTGCTGCTGTCTGCTCTGCTCGTCGATATCAGCGACTGCGCTGGTCCTGCTGCTTTTGTCTGCTCTGCTCGTCGATATCAGCGACTTCGCTGATGCTGCTGCTGTTGTCTGCTCGTCGATATCAGAGACTGCGCTGATCCTGCTGCTGTTGTCTGCTCTGCTCGTCGATATCAGCGACTGCGCTGATCCTGCTGCTGTTGTCATCTCGCCGATATCGGCGACTGCACTGATCCTGCTGCTGTTTGTTGTCTGCTCTGCTCGTCAATATCAGCTACTGCGCTGATCCTGCTGCTGTTGTCTGCTCGTCGATATCAGCGACTGCGCTGGTCCTGCTGCTGTTGTCTGCTCTGCTCGTCGATATCAGCGACTGCGCTGGTCCTGCTGCTGTTGTCTGCTCTGCTCGTCGGCATCAGCGACAGCGCTGATCTTGCTGCTGTTGTCTGCTCGTCGATATCAGCGATTGCGCTGATCCTGCTGCTGTTGTCTGCTCGTTGATATCAGCGACTATGCTGATCAAGCTGCTGTTGTCTGCTCGTAAATATCAGCGACTGTGCTGATCCTGCTGCTCTTGTCTGCTCGTCTATATCAGCGACTGCGCTGATCCTGCTGCTGTTGTCTGCTCTGCTCGTCGATATCAGTGACTGCGCTGGTCGTGCTGCTGTTGTCTGCTCTGAACGTTGATATCAGCGACGGCGCTGGTCCTGCTGCTGTTGTCTGCTCTGCTCGTCAATATCAGTGACGGCGCTGGTCCTGCTGCTGTTGTCTGCTCTGCTCGTCGACATCAGCGACTGCGCTGATCCAGCTGCTGTTGTCTGATCATCGATATCAGCGACAGCGCTGATCCAGCTGCTAATGTCTGCTCGTCGATATCAGCGACTGCGCTGATCCTGCTGCTGTTGTCTGCTCTGCTCGTCGGCGTCAGCGACTGCGCTGGTTGTGCTGCTGTTGTCTGCTCTGCTCGTCAATATCAGTGACGGCTTTGGTCCTGCTGCTGTTGTCTGCTCTTCTCGTCGACATCAGCGACTGCGCTGATACTGCTGCTGTTGTCTATTCTGCTCATGGATATCAGCGACTGCGCTGATCCAGCTGCTGTTGTCTGCTCATCGATGTCAGTGACAGCACTGATCCAGCTGCTAATGTCTGCTCGTCGATATCAGCAACTGCGCTGATCCTGCTGCTGTTGTCTGCTCTGCTCGTCGGCGTCAGCGACTGCACTGATCCTGCTGCTGTTGTCTGCTCGTCGATTTCAGCGACTGCGCTGATCCTGCTGCTGTTGTCTGCTCTGCTCGTCGATATCAGCGACTGCGCTGATCCTAATGCTGTTGTTTGCTCGTCGATATCAGCGACTGCGCTGATCCTGCTGCTGTTTTCTGCTCTGCTCGTCGATATCAGCGACTGCGCTTATCCTGCTGCTGTTGTCTGCTCGTCGATATCAGCGACTGCGCTGATCCTGCTGCTGATGTCTGCTCGCCGATATCAGCGACTGCACTGATCCTGCTGCTGTTGTCTGCTCTGCTCGTCGATATCAGCGACTGCGCTGGTCCTGCTGCTGTTGTCTGCTCTGCTCGTCGATATAAGCGACTGCGCTGGTCCTTCCGCTGTTGTCTGCTCTGCTCGTCGATATCAGCGACTGCGCTGATCCTAATGCTGTTGTTTGCTCGTCGATATCAGCGACTGCGCTGATCCTGCTGCTGTTGTCTGCTCTGCTCGTCGATATCAGCGATTGCGCTTATCCTGCTGCTGTTGTCTGCTCGTCGATATCAGCAACTGCGCTGATCCTGCTGCTGATGTCTGCTCGCCGATATCAGCGACTGCACTGATCCTGCTGCTGTTGTCTGCTCTGCTCGTCGATATCAGCTACTGTGCTGATCCTGCTGCTGTTATCTGCTCGTCGATATCAGCGATTGCGCTGGTCCTGCTGCTGTTGTCTGCTCTGCTCGTCGATATAAGCGACTGCGCTGGTCCTTCCGCTGTTGTCTGCTCTGCTCGTCGATATCAGCGACTGCGCTGGTCCTGCTGCTGTTGTCTGCTCTGCTCGTCGGTACCAGCGACAGCGCTGATCCTGCTGCTGTTGTCTGCTCGTCGATATCAGCGATTGCGCTGATCCTGCTGCTGTTGTCTGCTCGTCGATATCAGCGTTTGTGCTGATCCTGCTGCTGTTGTCTGCTCGTCGATATCAGCGACAATGCTGATCCTGCTGCTGTTGTCTGCTCGTAAATATCAGCGACTGCGTTGATCCTGCTGCTGTTGTCTGCTCGTCTATATCAGCGACTGCGCTGATCCTGCTGCTGTTGTCTGCTCTGCTCGTCGATATCAGCGACTGCGCTGGTCGTGCTGCTGTTGTCTGCTCTGAACGTCGATATCAGCGACGGCGCTGGTCCTTCTGCTGTTGTCTGCTCTGCTCGTCAATATCAGTGACGGCGCTGGTCCTGCTGCTGTTGTCTGCTCTGCTCGTCGACATCAGCGACTGCGCTGATCCAGCTGCTGTTGTCTGATCATCGATATCAGCGACAGCGCTGATCCAGCTGCTAATGTCTGCTCGTCGATATCAGCGACTGCGCTGATCCTGCTGCTGATGTCTGCTCTGCTTGTCGGCGTCAGCGACTGCACTGATCCTGCTCCTGTTGTCTGCTCTGCTCGTCGGCGTCAGCAACTTTGCTGATCCTGCTGCTGTAGTCTGCTCGTCGATATCAGCGATTGCGCTGATCCTGCTGCTGTTGTCTGCTCTGCTCGTCGATATCATCGACTGCGCTGATCCTGCTGCTGTTGTCTGCTCGTCGATATCAGCGACAGCGCTGATCCAGCTGCTAATGTCTGCTTGTCGATATCAGCGACTGCGCTGATCCTGCTGCTGTTGTCTGCTCTGCTCGTCCTCGTCAGCGACTGCACTGATCTTGCTGCTTTTGTCTGCTCTGCTTGTCGGCGTCAGCAACTTCGCTGATCCTGCTGCTGTAGTCTGCTCGTCGATATCAGCGATTGCGCTGATCCTGCTGCTGTTGTCTGCTCTAATCGTCGACATCAGCGACTGCGCTGATCCTGCTGCTGTTGTCTGCTTGTCGAAATCAGCGACTGAGCTGATCCTGCTGCTGTTGTCTGCTCTGCTCGTCGGCGTCAGCAACTTCGCTGATCCTGCTGCTGTTGTCTGCTCGTCGATATCAGCGATTGCACTGATTCTGCTGCTTTTGTCTGCTCTGCTCATCAATATCAGCGACTGCGCTGTTCCTGCTGCTGTTGTCTGCTCTGCTCGTCGGCGTCATTGACTGCGCTGGTCCTGCTGCTGTTTTCTGCTCTTCTCGTCGGCATCAGCGACTGCGCTGATCCTGATGCTGTTGTCTGCTCGTCGATATCAGCGACTGCGCTGATCCTGCAGCTGTTGTCTGCTCTGCTCGTGGATATCAGCGATTGTGCTGATCCTGCTGCTGTTGTCTGCTCATCTGCGTCAGCGACAGCGCTGATCCTGCTGCTGTTGTCTGCTCATCGGCCTCAGCGACTGCGCTGATCCAGCTGCTGTTGTCTGCTCTGCTCGTCGATATCAGTGACTGGGCTGGTCCTGCTGCTGCTGTCTGCTCTGCTCGTCGATATCAGCGACTGCACTGGTCCTGCTGCTTTTGTCTGCTCTGCTCGTCGATATCAGCGACTGCGCTGATGCTGCTGCTGTTGTCTGCTCGTCGATATCAGAGACTGCGCTGATCCTGCTGCTGTTGTCTGCTCTGCTCGTCGAAATCAGCGACTGCGCTGATCCTAATGCTTTTGTTTGCTCGTCGATACCAGCGACGGTGCTGGTCCTGCTGCTGTTGTCTGCTCTGCTCGTCGATATCAGTGATGGCTTTGGTCCTGCTGCTGTTGTCTGCTCTTCTCGTCGACATCAGCGACTGCGCTGATACTGCTGCTGTTGTCTATTCTGCTCATGGATATCAGCGACTGCGCTGATCCAGCTGCTAATGTCTGCTCGTCGATATGAGCAACTGCGCTGATCCTGCTGCTGTTGTCTGCTCTGCTCGTCTGCGTCAGCGACTGCACTGATCCTGCTGCTGTTGTCTGCTCTGCTCGTCGGCGTCAGCAACTTCGCTGATCCTGCTGCTGTTGTTTGCTCGTCGATATCAGCGACTGCGCTGATCCTGCTGCTGTTGTCTGCTCTGCTCGTCGATATCAGCGATTGCGCTGATCCTGCTGCTGTTGTCTGCTCTGCTCGTCGATATCAGCGACTGCGCTTACCCTGCAGCTGTTGTCTGCTCGTCGATATCAGCAACTGCGCTGATCCTGCTGCTGATGTCTGCTCGCCGATATCAGCGACTGCACTGATCCTGCTGTTGTTGTCTGCTCTGCTCGTCGATATCAGCTACTGCGCTGATCCTGCTGCTGTTATCTGCTCGTCGATATCAGCGACTGCGCTGGTCCTGCTGCTGTTGTCTGCTCTGCTCGTCGATATAAGCGACTGCGCTGGTCCTTCCGCTGTTGTCTGCTCTGCTCGTCGATATCAGCGACTGCGCTGGTCCTGCTGCTGTTGTCTGCTCTGCTCGTCGATATCAGCGACTGTGCTGGTCCTGCTGCTGTTGTCTGCTCTGCTCGTCGGCATCAGCGACAGCGCTGATCCTGCTGCTGTTGTCTGCTCGTCGATATCAGCGATTGCGCTGATCCTGCTGCTGTTGTCTGCTCATCGATATCAGCGTTTGTGCTGATCCTGCTGCTGTTGTCTGCTCGTAAATATCAGCGACTGCGTTGATCCTGCTGCTGTTGTCTGCTCGTCT
The DNA here is from genome assembly GCF_043380555.1 of Nothobranchius furzeri. Classification (NCBI taxonomy): domain Eukaryota; kingdom Metazoa; phylum Chordata; class Actinopteri; order Cyprinodontiformes; family Nothobranchiidae; genus Nothobranchius; species Nothobranchius furzeri. The sequence continues at coordinate 17,311,351 of NC_091759.1, read as the reverse complement.
ATATCAGCGACTGCGCTGATCCTGCTGCTGTTGTCTGCTCTGCTCGTCGATATCAGCGACTGCGCTGGTCGTGCTGCTGTTGTCTAGTCTGAACGTCGATATCAGCGACGGCGCTGGTCCTGCTGCTGTTGTCTGCTCTGCTCGTCAATATCAGTGACGGCGCTGGTCCTGCTGCTGTTGTCTGCTCTGCTCGTCGACATCAGCGACTGCGCTGATCCAGCTGCTGTTGTCTGATCATCGATATCAGCGACAGCGCTCATCCAGCTGCTAATGTCTGCTCGTCCATATCAGCGACTGCGCTGATCCTGCTGCTGTTGTCTGCTCTGCTTGTCGGCGTCAGCGACTTCGCTGATCCTGCTTCTGTAGTCTGCTCGTCGATATCAGCGATTGCGCTGATCCTGCTGCTGTTGTCTCCTCTGCTCGTCGATATCATCGACTGCGCTGATCCTGCTGCTGTTGTCTGCTCGTTTTTTATCAGTGACAGCGCTGATCCAGCTGCTAATGTCTGCTTGTCGATATCAGCGACTGCGCTGATCCTGCTGCTGTTGTCTGCTCTGCTCGTCCTCGTCAGCGACTGCACTGATCTTGCTGCTTTTGTCTGCTCTGCTTGTCGGCGTCAGCAACTTCGCTGATCCTGCTGCTGTTGTCTGCTCGTCGATATCAGCGATTGCGCTGATCCTGCTGCTGTTGTCTGCTCTAATCGTCGATATCAGCGACTGCGCTGATCCTGCTGCTGTTGTCTGCTTGTCGAAATCAGCGACTGAGCTGATCCTGCTGCTGTTGTCTGCTCTGCTCGTCAGCGTCAGCAACTTCGCTGATCCTGCTGCTGTTGTCTGCTCGTCAATATCAGCGATTGCGCTGATCCTGCTGCTGTTGTCTGCTCTGCTCGTCGGTGTCAGCGACTCCACTGATCCTGCTGCTGTTGTCTGCTCGTCGATATCAGCGATTGCACTGATCCTGCTGCTTTTGTCTGCTCTGCTCATCGATATCAGCGACTGCGCTGGTCCTGCTACTGTTGTCTGCTCTGCTCGTCAATATCAGCGACTGCGCTGTTCCTGCTGCTGTTGTCTGCTCTGCTCGTCGATATCAACGATTGCGCTGGTCCTGCTGCTGTTGTCTGCTCTGCTCGTCGGCGTCATTGACTGCGCTGGTCCTGCTGCTGTTTTCTGCTCTGCTCGTCGGCATCAGCGACTGCGCTGATCCTGATGCTGTTGTCTGCTCGTCGATATCAGCGACTGCGCTGATCCTGCAGCTGTTGTCTGCTCTGCTCGTGGATATCAGCGATTGTTCTGATCCTGCTGCTGTTGTCTGCTCATCTGCGTCAGCGACAGCGCTGATCCTGCTGCTGTTGTCTGCTCATCGGCCTCAGCGACTGCGCTGATCCAGCTGCTGTTGTCTGCTCTGCTCGTCGATATCAGTGACTGGGCTGGTCCTGCTGCTGCTGTCTGCTCTGCTCGTCGATATCAGCAACTGCGCTGGTCCTGCTGCTTTTGTCTGCTCTGCTCGTCGATATCAGCGACTGCGCTGATGCTGCTGCTGTTGTCTGCTCGTCGATATCAGAGACTGCGCTGATCCTGCTGCTGTTGTCTGCTCTGCTCGTCGAAATCAGCGACTGCGCTGATCCTAATGCTTTTGTTTGCTCGTCGATACCAGCGACTGCGCTGATCCTGCTGCTGTTGTCTGCTCTGCTTGTCGATATCAGCGACTGCACTTATCCTGCTGCTGTTGTCTGCTCGTCGATATCAGCGACTGCGCTGATCCTGCTGCTGTTGTCTGCTCGCCGATATCAGCGACTGCACTGATCCTGCTGCTGTTTGTTGTCTGCTCTGCTCTTCAATATCAGCTACTGCGCTGATCCTGCTGCTGTTGTCTGCTCGTCGATATCAGCGACTGCACTGGTCCTGCTGCTGTTGTCTGCTCTGCTCGTCGATATAAGCGACTGCGCTGGTCCTTCCGCTGTTGTCTGCTCTGCTCGTCGGCATCAGCGACAGCGCTGATCCTGCTGCTGTTGTCTGCTCGTCGATATCAGCGATTGCGCTGATCCTGCTGCTGTTGTCTGCTCTTCGATATCAGCGACTGTGCTGATCCTGCTGCTGTTGTCTGCTCGTTGATATCAGCTACAATGCTGATCCTGCTGCTGTTGTCTGCTCGTAAATATCAGCGACTGCGCTGATCCTGCTGCTGTTGTCTGCTCGTCGATATCAGTGACTGCGCTGATCCTGCTGCTGTTGTCTGCTCTGCTCGTCGATATCAGCGACTGCGCTGATCCTGCTGCTGAACTCTGCTCGTCAAAATCAGCGACTGAGCTGATCCTGCAGCTGTTGTCTGCTCTGCTCGTTGACATCCAAGACTGCGCTGATCCTGCTGCTGCTTCCTGCTCTGCTCGTTCACATCCAAGACTGCGCTGATCCTGCTGCTGCTTTCTGCTCTGCTCGTTGACAACAGCGCCTGCGCTGGTCCTACTGCTGCTTTCTGCTCTGCTCCTTGACATCAGCGCCTGCGCTGTTCCTGCTGCTGCTTTCTGCTCTGCTCCTTGACATCAGCGCCAGCGCTGGTCCTGCTGCTGCTTTCTGCTCTGCTCAATGACATCTGCGCCAGCGCTGGTCCTTCTGCTGCTTTCTGCTCTGCTGGTTGACCTGCGAGACTGCGCTGATCCTGCTGCTGCTTTCTGCTCTGCTCAATGACATACGACACTGCGCTGATCCTACTGCCGCTTTCTGCTCTGCTGGTTGACCTCCGAGACTAAGCTGATCCTGCTGCCGCTTTCTTGTCTGCTCTTTGACGTCCGAAACTGCGCTGATCCTGCTGCTGCTTTCTGCTCCGCTCGTTGACATCCGAGACTGCGCTGATCCTCATGCTACTTTCTGCTCAGCTCGTTGACGTCCGAGACTGCGCTGATCCTGCTGCTGCTTTGTGCTCTGCTCGTTGACGTCCGAGACTGCGCTCGTCCTGCTGCTGCTTTCTGCTCTGCTCAATGACATCTGCGCCAGCGCTGGTCCTTCTGCACTTTTCTGCTCTTCTGGTTGACCTCCAAGACTGCGCTGATCCTGCTGCTGCTTTCTGCTCTGCTCATTGACATCCGAAACTGCGCTGATCCTGCTGCCGCTTTCTGCTCTGCTGGTTAACCTCCGAGACTGCGCTGATCCTGCTGCTGCTTTCTGCTCTGCTCCTTTACATCAGCGACTGCGCTGATCCTGCTGCTGCTTTCTGCTCTGCTCGTTGACATCAGCGACTGCGCTGATCCTGCTGTGGCTTTCTGCTCTGCTCGTTGACATCTGAGACTGCGCTGATCCTGCTGCTTCTTTCTGCTCTGCTCATTGACATCCGCGACTGTGCTGGTCCTGCTGCTATTGTCTGCTCTGCTCGTTGACATCCGAAACTGCGCTGATCCTGCTGCCACTTTCTGCTCTGCTGGTTGACATCAGCGACTGCGCTGATCCTGCTGCTGCTTTCTGCTCGCTCGTTGACTCTAGCGCCTGTGCTGATCCTGCTGCTGCTTTCTGCTCTGCTCCTTGACATCCGAGACTGTGCTGATCCTGCTGCTGCTTTCTGCTCTGCTGGATGACATCCGAGACTGCGCTGATCCTGCTGCTGCTTTCTGCTCTTCTCGTTGACATCAGCGACTGCGCTGGTCCTGCTGCTGCTTTCTGCTCTGCTCGTTGACATCAGCGACTGCACTGATCCTGCTGCTGCTTTCGGCTGTGCTCGTTGACATCCGAGACTGCGCTGATCCTGCTGCTGCTTTGTGCTCTGCTCGTTGACGTCCGAGACTGCGCTGATCCTGCTGCTTCTTTCTGCTCTGCTCGTTGACGTCCGAGACTGCACTGATCCTGCTGCTGCTTTCTGCTCGGCTCGTTGACATCAGCGACTGCGCTGATCCTGCTGCTTATTTCTGCTCTGCTCGTTGACCCCGAGACTGCGCTGATCTTGCTTCTGCTTTCTGCTCTGCTTGTTGACATCCGAGACTGCGCTGATCCTGCTGCTGCATTCTGCTCTGCTCGTTGACATCCGAGACTGCGCTGATCCTGCTGCTGCTTTCTGCTCTGCTCGTTGACAACAGCGACTGCGCTCATCCTGCTGCTCCTTTCTGCTCTGCTCATTGACATCAGCGCCTGCGCTGGTCCTACTGCTGCTTTCTGCTCTGCTCCTCGACATCAGCGCCAGCGCAGGTACTTCTGCTGCTTTCTGCTCTGCTCGTTGACATCCGAGACTGCGCTGATCCTGCTGCTAATTTCTGCTCTGCTCGTTGACATCTGAGACTGCGCTGATCCTGCTGCTGCTTTCTGCTCTGCTCGTTGACATCCGAGACTGCGCTGATCCTGCTGCTGATTTCTTCTCTGCTCGTTGACATCAGAGACTGCGCTTATCCTGCTGCTGCTTTCTGCTCTGCTCTTTGACAACAGCGACTGCGCTGATCCTGCTGCTGCTATCTGCTCTGCTCATTGACATCAGCGACTGCGCTGATCCTGCTGCCACTTTCTGCTCTGCTGATTGACCTCCGAGACTGCGCTGATCCTGCTGCCACTTTCTGCTCTGCTGGTTGACCTCCGAGACTGCGCTGATCCTGCTGCTGCTTTCTGCTCTGCTCGTTGACATCAGCGACTGCGCTGGTCCTGCTGCTGCTTTATGCTATGCTCGTCGATATCAGCGACTGCGCTGATCTTGCTGCTGCTTTCTGCTCTGCTCCTTGACATCAGCGACTGCGCTGGTCCTGCTGCTGCTTTCTGCTCTGCTCGTTGACATCAGCGACTGCGCTGATCCTGCTGCTGCTTTCTGCTCTGCTCGTTGACATCAGCGACTGCGTTGATCCTGCTGCTGCTTTCTGCTCTGCTCGTTGACTCTAGCACCTGCGCTGATCCTGCTGCTGCTTTCTGCTTTGCTCCTTGACATCCGAGACTGCGCTGTTCCTGCTGCTGCTTTCTGCTCTGCTGGCTGACATCTGAGAGTGCGCTGATCCTGCTGCTGCTTTCTGCTCTTCTCGTTGACATCAGCGACTGCGCTGATCCTGCTGCTGCTTTCTGCTCTGCTCGTTGACATCAGCGACTGCGCTGATCCTGCTGCTGCTTTCTGCTCTGCTCGTTGACATCAGCGACTGCGCTGATCCTGCTGCTGCTTTCTGCTCTGCTCGTTGACATCCGAGACTGCGCTGATCCTGCTTTCACTTTCTGGTCTGCTGGTTGACCTCCGAGACTGCGCTGATCCTGCTGTCGCTTTCTATTCTGCTGGTTGACCTCCAAGACTGCGCTAGTCCTGCTGCTGCTTTCTGCTCTGCTCATTGACATCAGAGAATGTGCTGATCCTGCTGCTGCATTCTGCTCTGCTCGTTGACATCCGAGACTGCATTGATCCTGCTGCTGCTTTCTGCTCTGCTCGTTGACATCCGCGACTGCGCTGATCCTGCTGCTGCTTTCTGCTCTGCTCGGTGACATCCGCGACTGCGCTGATCCTGCTGCTGCTTTCTGCTCTGCTCGTTGACATCAGCGACGGCGCTGATCCTGCTGCTGCTTTCTGCTCTGCTCGTTGACATCAGTGACTGCGCTGATCCTGCTGCTGCTTTCTGCTCTGCTCCTTTACATCAGCGACTGCGCTCATCCTGCTGCTGCTTTCTGCTCTGCTCGTTGACATCAGCGACTGCGCTGATCCTGCTGTGGCTTTCTGCTCTGCTCGTTGACATCCGCGACTGTGCTGGTCCTGCTGCTATTGTCTGCTCTGCACGTTGACATCCGAAACTGCGCTGATCCTGCTGCCACTTTCTGCTCTGCTGGTTGACATCAGCGACTGCGCTGATCCTGCTGCTGCTTTCTGCTCGCTCGTTGACTCTAGCGCCTGTGCTGATCCTGCTGCTGCTTTCTGCTCTGCTCCTTGACATCCGAGACTGCGCTGATCCTGCTGCTGCTTTCTGCTCTGCTGGATGACATCCGAGACTGCGCTGATTCTGCTGCTGCTTTCTGCTCTTCTCGTTGACATCAGCGACTGCGCTGGTCCTGCTGCTGCTTTCTGCTCTGCTCGTTGACATCAGCGACTGCGCTGATCCTGCTGCTGCTTTCTGCTCTGCTCGTTGACATCCGAGACTGCGCTGATCCTGCTGCTGCTTTCTGCTCTGCTCGTTGACATCAGCGACTGCACTGATCCTGCTGCTGCTTTCGGCTGTGCTCGTTGACATCCGAGACTGCGCTGATCCTGCTGCTGCTTTGTGCTCTGCTCGTTGACGTCCGAGACTGCGCTGATCCTGCTGCTTCTTTCTGCTCTGCTCGTTGACATCCGAGACTGCACTGATCCTGCTGCTGCTTTCTGCTCGGCTCGTTGACATCAGCGACTGCGCTGATCCTGCTGCTTATTTCTGCTCTGCTCCTTGACCCCGAGACTGCGCTGATCTTGCTGCTGCTTTCTGCTCTGCTTGTTGACATCCGAGACTGCGCTGATCCTGCTGCTGCATTCTGCTCTGCTCGTTGACATCCGAGACTGCGCTGATCCTGCTGCTGCTTTCTGCTCTGCTCGTTGACAACAGCGACTGCGCTCATCCTGCTGCTCCTTTCTGCTCTGCTCATTGACATCAGCGCCTGCGCTGGTCCTACTGCTGCTTTCTGCTCTGCTCCTCGACATCAGCGCCAGCGCAGGTACTTCTGCTGCTTTCTGCTCTGCTCGTTGACATCCGAGACTGCGCTGATCCTGCTGCTGCTTTCTGCTCTGCTCGTTGACAACAGCGACTGCGCTGATCCTGCTGCTGCTATCTGCTCTGCTCATTGACATCAGCGACTGCGCTGATCCTGCTGCCACTTTCTGCTCTGCTGATTGACCTCCGAGACTGCGCTGATCCTGCTGCCGCTTTCTGCTCTGCTGGTTGACCTCCGAGACTGCGCTGATCCTGCTGCTGATTTCTGCTCTGCTCCTTGACATCCGCGACTGCGCTGATCCTTCTGCTGCTTTCTGCTCTGCTCGTTGACATCAGCGACTGCGCTGGTCCTGCTGCTGCTTTATTCTATGCTCGTCGATATCAGCGACTGCGCTGATCTTGCTGCTGCTTTCTGCTCTGCTCCTTGACATCAGCGACTGCGCTGGTCCTGCTGCTGCTTTCTGCTCTGCTCGTTGACATCAGCGACTGTGCTGATCCTGCTGCTGCTTTCTGCTCTGCTCGTTGACATCAGCGACTGCGTTGATCCTGCTGCTGCTTTCTGCTTTGCTCCTTGACATCCGAGACTGCGCTGATCCTGCTGCTGCTTTCTGCTCTGCTCGTTGACATCCGCGACTTCGCTGATCCTTTTGCTGCTTTCTGCTCTGCTCTTTGACATCAGTGACTGCGCTGATCCTGCTGCTGCTTTCTGCTCTGCTCCTTTACATCAGCGACTACGCTGATCCTGCTGCTGCTTTCTGCTCTGCTCGTTGACATCAGCAACTGCGATGATCCTGCTGTGGCTTTCTGCTCTGCTCGTTGACATCTGAGATTGCGCTGATCCTGCTGCTGTTGTCTGCTCTGCTCGTCGATATCAGCGACTGCGCTGGTCCTGCTGCTGTTGTCTGCTCTGCTCGTCTATATCAACGACTGCGCTGGTTTTGCTGCTGTTGTCTGTTCTGCTCGTCGATATCACCGCCTGCGCTGGTCCTGCTGCTACTTTCTGCTCTGCTCGTCGACATTAACGCCTGTGCTGGTCCTGCAGCTGCTTTCTGCTCTCCTCGTCGACATCAGCGACTGCGCTGGTCCTGCTGCTGTTGTCTGCTCTGCTAGTCGATTTCAGCCCCTGCGCTGGTCCTGCTGCTGCTTTCTGCTCTGCTCGTCAGCGACTGCGCTGGTCCTGCTGCTGTTTTCTGCTCTGCTTGTCGGCGTCAGTGACTGCGCTGGTCCTGCTGCTGTTTTCTGCTCTGCTCGTCGGCGTCAGCGACTGCGCTGGTCCTGCTGCTGTTGTCTGCTCTGCTCGTCGACATCAGCAACTGCGCAGGTCCTGCTGCTGCTTTCTGCTCTGCTCGTCGGCATCAGTGACTGCGCTGGTCCTGCTGCTGTTTTCTGCTCTGCTCGTCGGAGTCAGTGACTGCGCTGGTCCTGCTGCTGTTTTCTGCTCTGCTCGTCTACGTCAGCAACTGCGCTGGTCCTGCTGCTGCTTTCTGCTTTGCTCATCGACATCAGCGCCTGCGCTACTCCTGCTGCTGCTTTCTGCTCTGCTCGTCGACATCAGCGCCTGCGCTGGTCCTGCTGCTGTTGTCTGCCCTGCTCGTCGATATCAGCCCCTGCGCTGGTCCTGCTGCTGCTTTCTGCTCTGCTCGTGACATCAGCGCCTGCGCTGGTCCTGCTGCTGTTGTCTGCTCTGCTAGTCGATATCAGCCCCTGCGCTGGTCCTGCTGCTGTTGTCTGCTCTGCTCGTCTATATCAGCGACTGCGCTGGTTTTGCTGCTGTTGTCTGTTCTGCTCGTCGATATCACCGCCTGCGCTGGTCCTGCTGCTACTTTCTGCTCTGCTCGTCGACATTAACGCCTGTGCTGGTCCTGCAGCTGCTTTCTGCTCTGCTCGTCGACATTGTTGCGAGTCCCACATGCCAAAGACAGTGGCAAGTACGGGGTCAGAAGGTGAGCCACACTGGACTGGCTTGTGCGAGCAAAATCAGCCAGTCGACAGGAGTTGGGCTGCAGGTCAAAAAAACTGTGGTCAGAAACAAGGGTCACACAAGGGTCACAGGGACAAGAGGACAGAACTGGGCGAAGGGTCAGGAGACTGACCCCACCTCTTTGCCCCACCCCTGGCTTGGAAAGATGGGATTGGAGGAGAACAGAATGAAGACAAGCCCATCAGATCCAGAAGCCCTCTCGGGAACATTGGAGAGAAACTGAAGAATGCTGCAAAAGATGATGCAATGACCTGTGTTAAGAAGGAAAATGACACCAAATGTTTTGTGTTGAGCTACAAAGTGTGTATCTAGTAAATGACCCCATGACCTTAAGCTGGTCCAGGAAGGGTATATAAGAACAGCTCTGAACAGCAGAGAGGGATTGAGAGATTCGACAGTGCTGGGGCAGACGACAAGAAGAGACAGAGCAGATTTGGAGGGGTCATCCCCCGTCCTGCTGGATGGGGGATGACAGGCAGTTTTTTGGAGGTTGCTTCGAGAGAGGGCTTCAGGCTTCGTTCTTGGGGAGATTCTGAGAAGACGAGAGCTGGTGTAAACTGACTCTCATTTAATCATTTTGAACTAATTCCTCCGTGGGGGATAGTAGTTGTTTTTTACTTTACCCATTTTTGTATTTTGATTTTGTAATAAACCTTTTTTGAAAAAGAAACATAATCCTGATTCTTTCAGGTTTTCTCTAAAGCTTCACGTTTGGAGCCCTGGCCATAATTGCACAGAGGTAAGCATGTCGAAGATCGGTCTCTGAATTATCAGGACTTACTTTACAGTTTATAACAGAATAATATAAAGAAACCTTAAGATAAGGGAAGTTTTAACTTCTCTCCCCTTGCGAGTAACGAGTTGTCTTAAGGGTGATAAAAGCAAAATATTCGAGGTTATTTTGGCTCTGATTGCAGGTTGAAAAAGTCTCTAATCAGCTGGAAGGTTGGATTAATAAATAAATTGATAAACTTATGTTAGCCTGATCAACTAGCATAAATCATTTTATAGTTACCAACCTCCCACATAAGCTGTTAGGGGCGCAATTAATTCCGGGTAGCCCAAACAATTGCTGAGAGGCTTGGCTTGCCTCCAGACTTCTCTCTAGTATCTTAACCAAAAGGTAACGAGTTTAAAAGAAGTGTAGCACTCTGGGGCTGGCTATTCGTGCAAGTCATTTCACCTTTAAAATAAAAGACAAGATTCTAATTAGATAGTCCAAACCCGGATCTGGTACGATTATACTCGTCGATACACCCCCGAACCCTGATGGATGCACCGTCTCATAAGTTCTAACGGAACTGGGTTTTAAAGGAACCGGTAAATGGGACGGGCACGCGACATGGCGCCCAACGTGGGGCTACGGAGTGAAGGTCTAAATATTAGATACCGGGCTATCCGATGTAGAACTGTCTTTTAGGCTGATAAAAGCTTGCGCGCTAAGGACCTATTAAGCTTATAACCTTGGAGTGAAAACCGCACCAGTTTCTCGAAAAAGAAAGAAATCTGGGAGAACGGACGATCAACTTAAAAAGGTATAAAGAAAATACGGCATTCCGACGCAAGAAAAGCCAAGGATAAAAGCTAGGCAAAAAATAAAAATAAATAAAGAATAAGAAAAACTTTTAACCAGCCATGGCAGATAGATCTTTCAATATCCTGTAACCGGAGCTTTCAGAATGAGGCTGGAAAAGCTAGTATGGAGCTGCGGCGGGGCGCTGTCCGGGTGCTGAGGCACAAGTGAGATGCGATTAAACGTCATGGCTGGATCAAAATCTAGTGAAGGACTGATATGTAAGAATCTGTGTGACTTGGGCCTCGTTTCTGGTAACACGGGGAGGTATTTGTCACGAACTGTAAAGTAATCATGTTTCCTAGCTTCACAGAATCTCATGTCGGGCATCGTCACGCGCAATGGAGGCTAGAAGCCGGGAACATGTTTAATGTGTGAACCTCTGTGCTTAAGGGCTCCGTGAGGGGAGAAACCGTGCCGCCTGTAAAGGACGGACTTATAACTGGGAGCATTGGAACTCTGCTCCAATTAAACTTTGTTTTTAGAGGATCTGCTTGAGACAAGCACCTAGCTTCCGCTCTCGGCAGCCTGCAGATATGAGAAGCCACAGCTGAACAGAGAAAAAGCACTCAGTCAGCTGAGCAACAACAGACAAGCAGGATGTGGTGACATCACCCCCCCCCCCCTACTAGTTCTGTTGAGAAGGGAGAGTCCTGAACTAACAGCTCCGTATGATTCTGACCTGACAGACAGCTACACTACTAATGCGTAAGCATTTTTAACCTTGCCACATTTGGTGTTGTTGGCAGGATCCATGTAGTACTGTCAAGTAGGTCCGTGGATGTGAAGTTTGTGGCACCCTGCGCGGATGTACGAGGACGCGCTTGTGGAAAGAGGGGGGAAGGTGTGACAGTGTGAGCGTTCTGTCACAATGTCTTGATTGATAATGCATACTGGCCATTTGGCTAAGGGGATGTCCCTTTGGCTGAGTGGTTAGAGCGTATGACTCCCACCCCGGGAGTCTCGGGATCGAATCCCGCCCGGGCCCTCATTAATCCACCTTGCCACACTTTACAGTTTTTAGCGTAAGCTTCCCACCTGCAGCTACAAGCAGAGTTAGCTTGTTGCTGTTCAGGTGTGTGAGAATATTTGAAGCTCTGCAGTAAAAGATGTCTTCAGTCTGGAGGGAGAGAGTCTCTGCTTGAAGGTGGAGACTGAGATGTTCCAACCAGCAGCTCAGCTGACCAGATGGCAGTAGAAACTGGTGGAGAAGCAGGAACCCAGTTCTGAACCCTCATGAACAAACATCTGGTTCTTCAGAGACTGAAGTGAGTGATGATGATGATGATGATGGTGTGTATCTGGACTCTGAGCTAGTCAGACTCTGGGTCTGAGACTGGAGATGAAGATGATCCAGAGGAGGAGGCAGCCCCACCCCAAAGAAGGCTGTTGCAGTCCCCTGGCTAGATTTTTCTCGCATGGGGGATGTTGCGAGTCCCACATGCCAAAGACAGTGGCAAGTACGGGGTCAGAAGGTGAGCCACACTGGACTGGCTTGTGCGAGCAAAATCAGCCAGTCGACAGGAGTTGGGCTGCAGGTCAAAAAAACTGTGGTCAGAAACAAGGGTCACACAAGGGTCACAGGGACAAGAGGACAGAACTGGGCGAAGGGTCAGGAGACTGACCCCACCTCTTTGCCCCACCCCTGGCTTGGAAAGATGGGATTGGAGGAGAACAGAATGAAGACAAGCCCATCAGATCCAGAAGCCCTCTCGGGAACATTGGAGAGAAACTGAAGAATGCTGCAAAAGATGATGCAATGACCTGTGTTAAGAAGGAAAATGACACCAAATGTTTTGTGTTGAGCTACAAAGTGTGTATCTAGTAAATGACCCCATGACCTTAAGCTGGTCCAGGAAGGGTATATAAGAACAGCTCTGAACAGCAGAGAGGGATTGAGAGATTCGACAGTGCTGGGGCAGACGACAAGAAGAGACAGAGCAGATTTGGAGGGGTCATCCCCCGTCCTGCTGGATGGGGGATGACAGGCAGTTTTTTGGAGGTTGCTTCGAGAGAGGGCTTCAGGCTTCGTTCTTGGGGAGATTCTGAGAAGACGAGAGCTGGTGTAAACTGACTCTCATTTAATCATTTTGAACTAATTCCTCCGTGGGGGATAGTAGTTGTTTTTTACTTTACCCATTTTTGTATTTTGATTTTGTAATAAACCTTTTTTGAAAAAGAAACATAATCCTGATTCTTTCAGGTTTTCTCTAAAGCTTCACGTTTGGAGCCCTGGCCATAATTGCACAGAGGTAAGCATGTCGAAGATCGGTCTCTGAATTATCAGGACTTACTTTACAGTTTATAACAGAATAATATAAAGAAACCTTAAGATAAGGGAAGTTTTAACTTCTCTCCCCTTGCGAGTAACGAGTTGTCTTAAGGGTGATAAAAGCAAAATATTCGAGGTTATTTTGGCTCTGATTGCAGGTTGAAAAAGTCTCTAATCAGCTGGAAGGTTGGATTAATAAATAAATTGATAAACTTATGTTAGCCTGATCAACTAGCATAAATCATTTTATAGTTACCAACCTCCCACATAAGCTGTTAGGGGCGCAATTAATTCCGGGTAGCCCAAACAATTGCTGAGAGGCTTGGCTTGCCTCCAGACTTCTCTCTAGTATCTTAACCAAAAGGTAACGAGTTTAAAAGAAGTGTAGCACTCTGGGGCTGGCTATTCGTGCAAGTCATTTCACCTTTAAAATAAAAGACAAGATTCTAATTAGATAGTCCAAACCCGGATCTGGTACGATTATACTCGTCGATACACCCCCGAACCCTGATGGATGCACCGTCTCATAAGTTCTAACGGAACTGGGTTTTAAAGGAACCGGTAAATGGGACGGGCACGCGACAACATCAGCGACTGCGCTGGTCCTGCTGCTGTTGTCTGCTCTGCTAGTCGATTTCAGCCCCTGCGCTGGTCCTGCTGCTGCTTTCTGCTCTGCTCGTCAGCGACTGCGCTGGTCCTGCTGCTGTTTTCTGCTCTGCTCGTCGGCGTCAGTGACTGCGCTGGTCCTGCTGCTGTTTTCTGCTCTGCTCGTCGGCGTCAGCGACTGCGCTGGTCCTGCTGCTGTTGTCTGCTCTGCTCGTCGACATCAGCAACTGCGCAGGTCCTGCTGCTGCTTTCTGCTCTGCTCGTCGGCATCAGTGACTGCGCTGGTCCTGCTGCTGTTTTCTGCTCTGCTCGTCGGAGTCAGTGACTGCGCTGGTCCTGCTGCTGTTTTCTGCTCTGCTCGTCTACGTCAGCAACTGCGCTGGTCCTGCTGCTGCTTTCTGCTCTGCTCATCGACATCAGCGCCTGCGCTACTCCTGCTGCTGCTTTCTGCTCTGCTCGTCGACATCAGCAACTGTGCTGGACCTGCAACTGCTTTCTGCTCTGCTCGTCGACATCAGCGCCTGCGCTGGTCCTGCTGCTGTTGTCTGCCCTGCTCGTCGATATCAGCCCCTGCGCTGGTCCTGCTGCTGCTTTCTGCTCTGCTCGCGACATCAGCGCCTGCGCTGGTCCTGCTGCTGTTGTCTGCTCTGCTAGTCGATATCAGCCCCTGCGCTGGTCCTGCTGCTGTTGTCTGCTCTGCTCGTCGACATCAGCGCCTGCGCTGGTTCTGCTGCTGTTGTCTGCCCTGCTCGTCGATATCAGCCCCTGCGCTGGTCCTGCTGCTGCTTTCTGCTCTGCTCGTCAGCGACTGCGCTGGTCCTGCTGCTGCTTTCTGATCTGCTCGTTGACATCAGCGACTGCGCTGATCCTGCTGCTGCTTTCTACTCTGCTCGTTGACATCAGCGACTGCGCTGATCCTGCTGCTGCTTTCTGCTCTGCTCGTTGACATCCGAGACTGTGCTGATCCAGCTGCTGCTTTTTGCTCTGCTCGTTGACATCCGAGATGGCGCTGATCCTGCTGCTGCTTTCTGCTCTGCTCGTTGACATCCGCGACCGCGCTGATCCTGCTGCTGCTTTCTGCTCTGCTCCTTGACATCCGCGACTGCGCTGATCCTGCTGCTGCTTTCTGCTCTGCTGGTTGACATCCGATACTGCGCTGATCCCTCTGCTGCTTTCTGCTCTGCTCTTTGACATCTTAGACTGCGCTGATCCTGCTGCTGATTTCTGCTCTGCTCGTTGACATCTGAAACTGCGCTGATCCTGCTGCCACTTTCTGCTCTGCTGGTTGACCTCAGTGACTGCGCTGATCCTGCTGTCGCTTTCTATTCTGCTGGTTTACCTCCAAGACTGCGCTGATCCTGCTGCCGCTTTCAGCTCTGCTCGTTGACATCAGAGAATGCGCTGATCCTGCTGCTGCATTCTGCTCTGCTCGTTGACATCCGAGACTGCGCTGATCCTGCTGCTGCTTTCTGCTCTGCTCGTTGACATCCGCGACTGAGCTGATCCTGCTTCTGCTTTCTGCTTTGCTTGGTGACATCCGAGACTGCGCTGATCCTGCTGCTGCTTTCTGCTCTGCTCGTTGACATCCGCAACTGCGCTGATCCTGCTGCTGCTTTCTGCTCTGCTCGTTGACATCCAAGACTGCGCTGATCCTGCTGCTGCTTTCTGCTCTGCTCGTTGACATCGGCGACTGCGCTGATCCTGCTGCTGCTTTCTGCTCTGCTCGTTGACATCCAAGACTGCGCTGATCCTGCTGCTGCTTTCTGCTCTGCTCGTTGACATCGGCGACTGCGCTGATCCTGCTGCTGCTTTCTGCTCTGCTCGTTGACATCTGAAACTGCGCTGATCCTGCTGCCACTTTCTGCTCTGCTGGTTGACCTCAGTGACTGCGCTGATCCTGCTGTCGCTTTCTATTCTGCTGGTTTACCTCCAAGACTGCGCTGATCCTGCTGCCGCTTTCAGCTCTGCTCGTTGACATCAGAGAATGCGCTGATCCTGCTGCTTCATTCTGCTCTGCTCGTTGACATCCGAGACTGCGCTGATCCTGCTGCTGCTTTCTGCTCTGCTCGTTGACATCCGCGACTGAGCTGATCCTGCTTCTGCTTTCTGCTTTGCTCGGTGACATCCGAGACTGCGCTGATCCTGCTGCTGCTTTCTGCTCTGCTCGTTGACATCCGCAACTGCGCTGATCCTGCTGCTGCTTTCTGCTCTGCTCGTTGACATCCAAGACTGCGCTGATCCTGCTGCTGCTTTCTGCTCTGCTCGTTGACATCGGCGACTGCGCTGATCCTGCTGCTGCTTTCTGCTCTGCTCGTTGACATCCAAGACTGCGCTGATCCTGCTGCTGCTTTCTGCTCTGCTCGTTGACATCGGCGACTGCGCTGATCCTGCTGCTGCTTTATGCGCTGCTCGTTGACATCAGTGACTGCGCTGATCCTGCTGCTGCTTTGTGCTCTGCTCCTTGAAATCAGCGACTGCGCTGATCCTGCTGCTGCTTTCTGCTCTGCTCGTTGACATCAGCGACTGCACTGATCCTGCTGCTGCTTTCTGCTCTGCTCGTTGACATCAGCGACTGCGCTGATCCCGCTGCTGTTGTCTGCTCTGCTCGCCGATATCAGCGACTGCGCTGGTCCTGCTGCTGTTGTCTGCTCTGCTCGTCGATATCAGCACCTGCGCTGGTCCTGCTGCTGCTTTCTGCTCTGCTCGTCGACATCAGCGCCTGCGCTGGTCCTGCTGCTGCTTTCTGCTCTGCTCGTTGACATCCGCGACTTCGCTGATCCTGCTGCTGCTTTCTGCTCTGCTCTTTGACATCAGTGACTGCGCTGATCCTGCTGCTGCTTTCTGCTCTGCTCCTTTACATCAGCGACTGCGCTGATCCTGCTGCTGCTTTCTGCTCTGCTCGTTGACATCAGCAACTGCGATGATCCTGCTGCTGTTGTCTGCTCTGCTCGTCGATATCAGCGACTGCGCTGGTCCTGCTGCTGTTGTCTGCTCTGCTCGTCTATATCAGCGACTGCGCTGGTTTTGCTGCTGTTGTCTATTCTGCTCGTCGATATCACCGCCTGCGCTGGTCCTGCTGCTATTTTCTGCTCTGCTCTTCGACATTAGTGCCTGTGCTGGTCCTGCTGCTGCTTTCTGCTCTGCTCGTCGACATCAGCGACTGCGCTGGTCCTGCTGCTGTTGTCTGCTCTGCTAGTCGATTTCAGCCCCTGCGCTGGTCCTGCTGCTGCTTTCTGCTCTGCTCGTCAGCGACTGCGCTGGTCCTGCTGCTGTTTTCTGCTCTGCTCGTCGGCGTCAGCGACTGCGCTGGTCCTGCTGCTGTTGTCTGCTCTGCTCGTCGACATCAGCGCCGGCGCTGGTCCTGCTGCTGCTTTCTGCTCTGCCTGTCGACATCAGTGACTGCGCTGGTCCTGCTACTGCTTTCTGCTCTGCTCGTCGACATCAGCGCCTGCGCTGGTCCTGCTGCTGTTGTCTGCTCTGCTCGTCGATATCAGCGCCTGCGCTGGTCCTGCTGCTGCTTTCTGCTCTGCTCGTCGACATCAGCGCCTGCGCTGGTCCTGCTGCTGTTGTCTGCTCTGTTAGTCGATATCAGCCCCTGCGCTGGTCCTGCTGCTGCTTTCTGCTCTGCTCCTTTACATCAGAGAGTGCGCTGGTCCTGCTGCTGTTTTCTGCTCAACTCGTCGGCGTCAGTGACTGCGCTGGTCCTGCTGCTGTTTTCTGCTCTGCTCGTCGGAGTCAGTGACTGCGCTGGTCCTGCTGCTGTTTTCTGCTCTGCTCGTCTACGTCAGCAACTGCGCTGGTCCTGCTGCTGCTTTCTGCTCTGCTCATCGACATCAGCGCCTGCGCTGTTCCTGCTGCTGCTTTCTATTCTGCTCGTAGACATCAGCGACTGTGCTGGTCCTGCAACTGCTTTCTGCTCTGCTCGTCGACATCAGCGCCTGCGCTGGTCTTGCTGCTGTTGTCTGCCCTGCTCGTCGATATCAGGCCCTGCGCTGGTCCTGCTGCTGCTTTCTGCTCTGCTCGTCGACATCAGCGCCTGCGCTGGTCCTGCTGCTGTTATCTGCTCTGCTAGTCGATTTCAGCCCCTGCGCTGGTCCTGCTGACGCTTTCTATTCTACTGGTTGACCTCCAAGACTGCGCTGATCCTGCTGCTGCTTTCTGCTCTGCTCGTTGACATCCGAGACTGCATTGATCCTGCTGCTGCTTTCTGCTCTGCTCGTTGACTTCCGAGACTGAGCTGATCCTGCTGCTGCTTTCTGCTCTGCTCGTTGACATCCGCGACTGCAGTGATCCTGCTGCTGCTTTCTGCTTTACTCGTTGACATCCGCAACTGCGCAAATCCTGCTGCTGCTTTCTGCTCTGCTCGTTGACATCCGCGACTTCGCTGATCCTGCTGCTGCTTTCTGCTCTGCTCTTTGACATCAGTGACTGCGCTGATCCTGCTGCTGCTTTCTGCTCTGCTCCTTTACATCAGCGACTGCGCTGATCCTGCTGCTGCTTTCTGCTCTGCTCGTTGACATCAGCAACTGCGATGATCCTGCTGTGGCTTTCTGCTCTGCTCGTTGACATCTGAGATTGCGCTGATCCTGCTGCTGTTGTCTGCTCTGCTCGTCGATATCAGCGACTGCGCTGGTCCTGCTGCTGTTGTCTGCTCTGCTCGTCTATATCAGCGACTGCGCTGGTTTTGCTGCTGTTGTCTGTTCTGCTCGTCGATATCACCGCCTGCGCTGGTCCTGCTGCTACTTTCTGCTCTGCTCGTCGACATTAACGCCTGTGCTGGTCCTGCAGCTGCTTTCTGCTCTGCTCGTCGACATCAGCGACTGCGCTGGTCCTGCTGCTGTTGTCTGCTCTGCTAGTCGATTTCAGCCCCAGCGCTGGTCCTGCTGCTGCTTTCTGCTCTGCTCGTCAGCGACTGCGCTGGTCCTGCTGCTGTTTTCTGCTCTGCTCGTCGGCGTCAGTGACTGCGCTGGTCCTGCTGCTGTTTTCTGCTCTGCTCGTCGGCGTCAGCGACTGCGCTGGTCCTGCTGCTGTTGTCTGCTCTGCTCGTCGACATCAGCAACTGCGGAGGTCCTGCTGCTGCTTTCTGCTCTGCTCGTCGGCATCAGTGACTGCGCTGGTCCTGCTGCTGTTTTCTGCTCTGCTCGTCGGAGTCAGTGACTGCGCTGGTCCTGCTGCTGTTTTCTGCTCTGCTCGTCTACGTCAGCAACTGCGCTGGTCCTGCTGCTGCTTTCTGCTCTGCTCATCGACATCAGCGCCTGCGCTACTCCTGCTGCTGCTTTCTGCTCTGCTCGTCGACATCAGCAACTGTGCTGGACCTGCAACTGCTTTCTGCTCTGCTCGTCGACATCAGCGCCTGCGCTGATCCTGCTGCTGTTGTCTGCTCTGCTCGCGACATCAGCGCCTGCGCTGGTCCTGCTGCTGTTGTCTGCTCTGCTCGCGACATCAGCGCCTGCGCTGGTCCTGCTGCTGTTGTCTGCTCTGCTAGTCGATATCAGCCCCTGCGCTGGTCCTGCGTCTGTTGTCTGCTCTGCTCGTCGGCATCAGCGCCTGCGCTGGTCCTGCTGCTGTTGTCTGCTCTGCTCGTCGACATCAGCGCCTGCGCTGGTCCTGCTGCTGTTGTCTGCCCTGCTCGTCGATATCAGCCCCTGCGCTGGTCCTGCTGCTGCTTTCTGCTCTGATCGTCAGCGACTGCGCTGGTCCTGCTGCTGCTTTCTGATCTGCTCGTTGACATCAGCGACTGTGCTGATCCTGCTGCTGCTTTCTACTCTGCTCGTTGACATCAGCGACTGCGCTGATCCTGCTGCTGCTTTCTGCTCTGCTCGTTGACATCCGAGACTGTGCTGATCCAGCTGCTGCTTTTTGCTCTGCTCGTTGACATCCGAGACGGCGCTGATCCTGCTGCTGCTTTCTGCTCTGCTCGTTGACATCCGCGACCGCGCTGATTTTGCTGCTGCTTTCTGCTCTGCTCCTTGACATCCGCGACTGCGCTGATCCTGCTGCTGCTTTCTGCTCTGCTGGTTGACATCCGATACTGCGCTGATCCCTCTGCTGCTTTCTGCTCTGCTCTTTGACATCTGAGACTGCGCTGATCCTGCTGCTGATTTCTGCTCTGCTTGTTGACATCTGAAACTGCGCTGATCCTGCTGCCACTTTCTGCTCTGCTGGTTGACCTCAGTGACTGCGCTGATCCTGCTGTCGCTTTCTATTCTGCTGGTTTACCTCCAAGACTGCGCTGATCCTGCTGCCGCTTTCAGCTCTGCTCGTTGACATCAGAGAATGCGCTGATCCTGCTGCTGCATTCTGCTCTGCTCATTGACATCCGAGACTGCGCTGATCCTGCTGCTGCTTTCTGCTCTGCTCGTTGACATCCGCGACTGAGCTGATCCTGCTGCTGCTTTCTGCTTTGCTCGGTGACATCCGAGACTGCGCTGATCCTGCTGCTACTTTCTGCTCTGCTCGTTGACATCCGCAACTGCGCTGATCCTGCTGCTGCTTTCTGCTCTGCTCGTTGACATCCAAGACTGCGCTGATCCTGCTGCTGCTTTCTGCTCTGCTCGTTGACATCGGCGACTGCGCTGATCCTGCTGCTGCTTTCTGCTCTGCTCGTTGACATCAGTGACTGCGCTGATCCTGCTGCTGCTTTGTGCTCTGCTCCTTGAAATCAGCGACTGCGCTGATCCTGCTGCTGCTTTCTGCTCTGCTCGTCGACATCAGCGCCTGCGCTGGTCCTGCTGCTGCTTTCTGCTCTGCTCGTTGACATCCGCGACTTCGCTGATCCTGCTGCTGCTTTCTGCTCTGCTCTTTGACATCAGTGACTGCGCTGATCCTGCTGCTGTTTTCTGCTCTGCTCCTTTACATCAGCGACTGCGCTGATCCTGCTGCTGCTTTCTGCTCTGCTCGTTGACATCAGCAACTGCGATGATCCTGCTGCTGTTGTCTGCTCTGCTCGTCGATATCAGCGACTGCGCTGGTCCTGCTGCTGTTGTCTGCTCTGCTCGTCTATATCAGCGACTGCGCTGGTTTTGCTGCTGTTGTCTGTTCTGCTCGTCGATATCACCGCCTGCGCTGGTCCTGCTGCTACTTTCTGCTCTGCTCGTCGACATTAGTGCCTGTGCTGGTCCTGTTGCTGCTTTCTGCTCTGCTCGTCGACATCAGCGACTGCGCTGGTCCTGCTGCTGTTGTCTGCTCTGCTAGTCGATTTCAGCCCCTGCGCTGGTCCTGCTGCTGCTTTCTGCTCTGCTCGTCAGCGACTGCGCTGGTCCTGCTGCTGTTTTCTGCTCTGCTCGTCGGCGTCAGCGACTGCGCTGGTCCTGCTGCTGTTTTCTGCTCTGCTCGTCGGCGTCAGCGACTGCGCAGGTCCTGCTGCTGCTTTCTGCTCTGCTCGTCGACATCAGCGCCTGCGCTGGTCCTGCTGCTGCTTTCTGCTCTGCCTGTCGACATCAGTGACTGCGCTGGTCCTGCTTCTGCTTTCTGCTCTGCTCGTCGACATCAGCACCTGCGCTGGTCCTGCTGCTGTTGTCTGCTCTGCTCGTCGATATCAGCGCCTGCGCTGGTCCTGCTGCTGCTTTCTGCTCTGCTCGTCGACATCAGCGCCTGCGCTGGTCCTGCTGCTGTTGACTGCTCTGCTAGTCGATTTCAGCCCCTGCGCTGGTCCTGCTGCTGTTGTCTGCTCTGCTCGTCGACATCAGCGCCTGCGCTGGTCCTGCTGCTGTTGTCTGCTCTGCTCGTCGACATCAGCGCCTGCGCTGGTCCTGCTGCTGTTTTCTGCCCTGCTCGTCGATATCAGCCCCTGCGCTGGTCCTGCTGCTGCTTTCTGCTCTGCTCGTCAGCGACTGCGCTGGTCCTGCTGCTGCTTTCTGCTCTGCTCGATGACATCAGCGACTGCGCTGATCCTGCTGCTGCTTTCTACTCTGCTCATTGACATCAGCGACTGCGCTGATCCTGCTGCTGCTTTCTGCTCTGCTCGTTGACATCCGAGACTGCGCTGATCCAGCTGCTGCTTTTTGCTCTGCTCGTTGACATCCGAGACTGCGTTGATCCTGCTGCTGCTTTCTGCTCTGCTCGTTGACATCCGCGACCGCGCTGATCCTGCTGCTGCTTTCTGCTCTGCTCCTTGACATCCGCGACTGCGCTGATCCTGCTGCTGCTTTCTGCTCTGCTGGTTGACATCCGATACTGCGCTGATCCCTCTGCTGCTTTCTGCTCTGCTCTTTGACATCTGAGACTGCGCTGATCCTGCTGCTGATTTCTGCTCTGCTCGTTGACATCCGAAACTGCGCTGATCCTGCTGCCACTTTCTGCTCTGCTGGTTGACCTCAGAGACTGCGCTGATCCTGCTGTCGCTTTCTATTCTGCTGGTTTACCTCCAAGACTGCGCTGATCCTGCTGCCGCTTTCTGCTCTGCTCGTTGACATCAGAGAATGCGATGATCCTGCTGCTGCATTCTGCTCTGCTCGTTGACATCCGAGACTGCATTGATCCTGCTCCTGCTTTATGCTCTGCACGTTGACATCCGAGACTGCGCTGATCCTGCTGCTGCTTTCTGCTCTGCTCGTTGACATCCGCGACTGCTCTGATCCTGCTGCTGCTTTCTGCTTTGCTTTGTGACATCCGCGACTGCGCTGATCCTGCTGCTGCGTTCTGCTCTGCTCGTTGACATCCGCAACTGCGCTGATCCTGCTGCTGCTTTCTGCTCTGCTCGTTGACATCCAAGACTGCGCTGATCCTGCTGCTGCTTTCTGCTCTGCTCGTTGACATCGGCGACTGCGCTGATCCTGCTGCTGCTTTCTGCTCTGCTCGTTGACATCGGCGACTGCGCTGATCCTGCTGCTGCTTTCTGCTCTGCTCGTTGACATCAGCGACTGCGCTGATCCTGCTGCTGCTTTCTGCTCTGCTCGTTGACGTCAGCGACTGCACTGATCCTGCTGCTGCTTTCTGCTCTGCTCGTTGACATCAGCGACTGCGCTGATCCTGCTGCTGTTGTCTGCTCTGCTCGTCGATATCAGCGACTGCGCTGGTCCTGCTGCTGTTGTCTGAACTGCTCGTCGATATCAGCACCTGCGCTGGTCCTGCTGCTGCTTTCTGCTCTGCTCGTCGACATCAGCGCCTGCGCTGGTCCTGCTGCTGCTTTCTGCTCTGCTCGTCGACATCCGAAACTGCTCTGGTCCTGCTGCTGCTTTCCGCTCTGCTCGTCAGCGACTGCGCTGGTCCTGCTGCTGTTTTCTTCTCTGCTTGTCGATATCAGCGACTGTGCTGGTCCTGCTGCTGTTGTCTGCTCTGCTCGTCGATATCAGTGCCTGCGCTGGTCCTGCTGCTGTTGTCTGCTCTGCTCGTCGAGATCAGCGCCTGCGCTGGTCCTGCTGCTGCTTTCTGCTCTGCTCGTCGACATCAGCGCCTGCGCTGGTCCTGCTGCTGCTTTCTGCTCAGCTCGTAGATATCAGCGACTGCGCTGGTCCTGCTGCTGTTGTCTGCTCTGCTCGTCAATATCAGCGACTGCCCTGGTCCTGCTGCTGTTGTCTGCTCTGCTCGTCGATATCAGCGCCTGCGCTGATCCTGCTGCTGCATTCTGCTCTGCTCGTTGACATCCGAGACTGTATCTATCCTGCTCCTGCTTTATGCTCTGCACGTTGACATCCGAGACTGCGCCTATCCTGCTGCTGCTTTCTGCTCTGCTCGTTGACATCCGCGACTGTGCTGATCCTGCTGCTGCTTTCTGCTTTGCTCGGTGACATCCGCGACTGCGCTGATCCTGCTGCTGCTTTCTGCTCTGCTCGTTGACATCTGCGACTGCGCTGAACCTGCTGCTGCTTTCTGCTCTGCTCGTTGACATCCAAAACTGCGCTGATCCTGCTGCTGCTTTCTGCTCTGCTCGTTGACATCGGCGACTGCGCTGATCCTGCTGCTGCTTTCTGCTCTGCTCGTTGACATCAGCGACTGCGCTGATCCTGCTGCTGCTTTCTGCTCTGCTCCTTGACATCAGCGACTGCGCTGATCTTGCTGCTGCTTTCTGCTCTGCTCGTTGACATCAGCGACTGCGCTGATCCTGCTGCTGCTTTCTGCTCTGCTCGTTGACAAATGAGACTGCGCTGATCCTGCTGCTGTTGTCTGCTCTGCTCGTCGATATCAGCGACTGCGCTGGTCCTGCTGCTGTTGTCTGCTCTGCTCGTCGATATCAGCATCTGCGCTGGTCCTGCTGCTGCTTTCTGCTCTGCTCGTCGACATCAGCGACTGCGCCTGCTGCTGCTTTCCGCTCTGCTCGTCAGCGACTGTGGTGGTCCTGCTGCCGTTTTCTTCTCTGCTTGTCGATATCAGCGACTGTGCTGGTCCTGCTGCTGTTGTCTGCTCTGCTCGTCGATATCAGCGCCTGCGCTGGTCCTGCTGCTGCTTTCTGCTCTGCTCGTCAGCGACTGCGCTGGTCCTGCTGCTGTTGTCTGCTCTGCTTGTCGATATCAGCGACTGTGCTGGTCCTGCTGCTGTTGTCTGCTCTGCTCGTCGATATCAGTGCCTGCGCTGGTCTTGCTGCTGCTTTCTGCTCTGCTCGTCGACATCAGCGCCTGCGCTGGTCCTGCTGCTGCTTTCTGCTCAGCTCGTAGATATCAGCGACTGCGCTGGTCCTGCTGCTGTTGTCTGCTCTGCTCGTAAATATCAGCGACTGCGCTGGTCCTGCTGCTGTTGTCTGCTCTGCTCGTCGATATCAGCGCCTGCGCTGGTCCTGCTGCTGCTTTCTGCTCCTCTCGTCGACATTAGCGCCTGCGCTGGTCCTCCTGCTGTTGTCTGCTCTGCTCGTCGATATCAGCGCCTGCGCTGGTCCTGCTGCTGTTGTCAGCTCTGCTAGTCGATATCAGCGCCTGTGCTGGTCCTGCTGCTGCTTTCTGCTCTGCTCGTCAGCGACTGTGCTGGTCCTGCTGCTGTTTTCTGCTCTGCTCATCGGCGTCAGCGACTGCGCTGGTCCTGCTGCTGTTGTCTGCTCTGCTCCTTGACATCAGCGCCTGCGCTGGTCCTGCTGCTGCTTTCTGCTCCGCTCCTCGATATCAGCGCCTGCGCTGGTCCTGTTGCTTCTTTCTGCTCTGTTCGTCGACATCAGCGACTGCGCTGGTCCTGCTACTGCTTTCTGCTCTGCTCATCGACATCAGCGCCTGCGCTGGTCCTGCTGCTGCTTTCTGCTCTGCTCCTTGACATCAGCGCCTGCGCTGGTCCTGCTGCTGCTTTATGCTCTGCTCCTTGACATCAGTGACTGCTCTGATCTTGCTGCTGCTTTCTGCTCTGCTCGTTGACATCAGCGACTGCGCTGATCCTGCTGCTGCTTTCTGTCCTGCTCCTTGACTCTAGCACCTGCACTGATCCTGCTGCTGCTTTCTGCTCTGCTCGTTGACATCAGCGACTGCGCTCATCCTGATGCTGCTTTCTGCTCTGCTCGTTGACATCAGCGACTGCGCTGATCCTGCTGCTGCTTTCTGCTCTGCTCGTTGACATCCGAGACTGCGCTGATCCAGCTGCTGCTTTCTGCTCTGCTCGTTGACATCCAAGACTGCATTGATCCTGCTGCTGCTTTCTGCTCTGCTCCTTGACATCCGAGACTGCGCCGATCCAGCTGCTGCTTTCTGCTCTGCTCGTTGACATCCGAGACTGCGCTGATAGTTCTGCTGCTTTCTGCTCTGCTCGTTGACATCCTAGACTGCGCTGATCCTGCTGCTGCTTTCTGCTCTGCTCGTTGACATCCGTGACTGCGCTGATCCTGCTGCTGCTTTCTGCTCTGCTCATTGACATCCGAGACTGCGCTGATCCTGCTGCTGCTTTCGGGGAACATGCCCTGAACTGAGCCAGCGAGCCTTCACCACCACCCCTCTCTCCTCTGAGTGTGGGGGGGCACGGAGCCGCACCCTTGCCATCCCATCGGCCCGCGCTGACGCCCACCACTGGTGGGAAGACGGGGGGGACGTTGGGGGGCAGCAGCATCAGACTACGACCTCAGATCAGACGAGACAACCCGCTGAATTTAAGCATATTAATAAGCGGAGGAAAAGAAACTAACAAGGATTCCCTCAGTAGAGGCGAGCGAAGAGGGAAGAGCCCAGCGCCAAATCCCCGTCCGACTGGCGGGCGTGGGAAATGTGGCGTACAGAAGACCACCTGCCTGGTGTCGCTCGGGGGCCTGAGTCCTCCTGATCGAGGCTCATCCCATGGACGGTGTGAGGCTGGTAACGGCCCCGTCGCGCCGGGGCTCGGTCTTCTCGGAGTCGGGTTGTTTGGGAATGCAGCCCAAAAAGGGTGGTAAACTCCATATAAGGCTAAATACCGGCACGAGACCGATAGTCGACAAGTACCTTAAGGGAAAGTTGAAAAGAACTTTGAAGAGAGAGTTCAAGAGGGCGTGAAACCGTTAAGAGGTAAACAGGTGGGGTCCGCGCAGTCCGTCTGGGGGATTCAACTCGGCAGGTCAAGGACGGCCGCTCGGCGTGGGAGGATCCCCTCCGTGGGAACTCCCCGCCGGTTGGCTGGCCTCCGCCGGGCGCATTTCCTCCGCCGGTGGTGCGCCGCGACCGACTCTGGATCGGCCAGGAAGGGCTCGGGGTGAAGGTGGCTCGCGCCTCCGGCCTCGAGCTTTACAGCGACCCAACGCCTGGACCTCGCCGCTTTCCGGGGTCGTGGAATCAGTACTCACTGCGCCTTCTCTCCTCCGCCTCGCGCCTCCGTCCCCCTCCTCGTGGGGGGGGTGGGGGACTGGGCGGCCCACGGGAGGGACGGGGCCCCCGGCTCGACTGTCGACCGGAGCGGACTGTTCTCAGTGCGCTCCGACCGTGTCGCGCCGCCCGGGCGGGGACCGGCTCAAGTACACAGGGCGCACGGGGTCTGCGGCGATGTCGGCTGCCCACCCGACCCGTCTTGAAACACGGACCAAGGAGTCTAACGCACGCGCGAGTCAGAGGGTCCTCCTCGAAACCCCGTGGCGCAATGAAAGTGAAGGCCGGCGCGCGCCGGCCGAGGTGGGATCCCGGGCCCCTCGCGGTTCCCGGGCGCACCACCGGCCCGTCTCGCCCGCTCCGTCGAGGAGGTGGAGCTAGAGCGCGTGCGATAGGACCCGAAAGATGGTGAAATATGCCTGGGCAGGGCGAAGCCAGAGGAACCTCTGGTGGAGGCCCGTAGCGGTCCTGACGTGCAAATCGGCTGTCCTACCTGGGTATAGGGGCGAAAGACTAATCGAACCATCTAGTAGCTGGTTCCTTCCGAAGTATCCCTCAGGACCCTTGGCCGAGCTCACTTCGGGCTACCATAGGCCACCAGGGGGCAGCACGGCCGCTCAATACTGGTTACTTTTCAAGTGCACCGAATCGCAGAGGTGAATTCGGGCTACTTTGTGGGAGGGTCCGGGCCCGGGTCCGGGCCCGCCCTGGGGGAGGTCCTACGGTTCGGGCTACTTTTACGGGGTGCCGAATTGGAGACTCCATTTCGGGCTTCTTTTGAAGAATCCCCAAAATGGAGTCTCCATTTCGGGCATCGTTAGAAGAAGCCCCAAAATGGAGACTCTATTTTGGGCTTCTTTTCCATAGCGGTGAAGGTTAGCCCAAAATGGAGTCTCCATTTGGGTCTACTTTAGAAAAAGCCCCAAAATGGTGTCTCCATTTCGGGCTTCTTTAGAAGAAGCCCCAAAATGGAGACACCATTTTGGGCTTCTTTTGCATAGGGGTGAAGGTTAGCCCAAAAAGGAGTCTCCATTTGGGGTTGCTTCTAAAGAAGCCCAAAATGGATTCTCCATTTTGGGCTTCTTTTGCATAGCGGTGAAGGTTAGCCCAACATGGAGTCTCCATTTGGGGCTACTTTAGAAGAAGCCCCAAAATGGAGTCTCCATTTAGGGCTTCTTTAGAAGAAGCTCCAAAATGGAGACTCCATTTTGGGCTTCCTTTGCATAGGGGTGAAGGTTAGCCCAAAATGGAGTCTCCATTTAGGGCTACTTTAGAAGAAGCCCCAAATGGAGGCTCCAGTTTGGGCTTCTTTTGCATAGGAGTGAAGGTTAGCCCAAAATGGAGTCTCCATACCCAAAATTGAGTCTCCATTTCGGGCTTCTTTTGCATAGGGGTGAAGGTTAGCCCAAAATGTAGTCTCCTTGCACAAAATGGAGTCTCGATTTTGGCCTTCTTTCAAAATAGCCCCAAACGGAGTCTCCGTTTCGGGCTATCTTTACCCCTATGCAAAAGAAGCCCCGAATGGAGACACCAGTTTGGGCTTCTTTTGCATATGGTTAAGAGTAAGCCTGTCTTTAAGCGTCACAAGGCCTGGTGACCTTTGTGACTTCATTTGACCCTCTTAGGGAAACGTTCAGATCCCTTACAACTCAATAGATTCTACCTTCATGTGATGTTTCAGCCTGATTGAAGCTTTTTTCAGAGAACTGGACCAAGAAAAATGTGAAATTGTGCTTGGTGCAACAAATTTCTGGGTCCCATTTAAAAACCATAAGAGCTATTGACTTAATTCCTCTTCCTGCTAGTAGGGGCTGTTAATTGGAGTATTCGAAAACAAACCTGACCTCTCTAGGACATTCACAAGCCAAGTTATAAGCCCACAAAGGTGTTTTACGAACTACGCCTTTAAAGAAGTGATCTGATGACCTTTGTGACAACATTTGACCCCCTAAGGAATGTGCTATCATCATGAAACACATGATTCATTTACAACTCAATAGATTCTACCTTCCTGTGATGTTTCAGCCTGATTGGACCTTGTTTCAGGGAACTGGAACCAAAATTATGTGAAATTGTGCTTTGTGCATCATAATTCTGGGTGCCATTTAAAAAAATTGACATCCTATCCACTCCATTCCTTCTGTTCTAGATACAGACCATTAATTGGTGTATTTTAAAACCAACCTGACCTCTCTAGGATATTCAGAAGCCAAGTTATAAGCCCACAAAGGTGTAACCAGACACCTGACATTATCTGCTTGGACACGCGTCCCGAAAGGGCCCTCAAAAAGGTCCGACGGCATCGATTTCGACGTGCGTCGATGAGATGGTAGCCGGGATGCACCATCCCAAATTTCGTGCGGCTACGCCATACCGAATTCAAATGGCGGCCCAAAAGTGTGAAAATTTAGCTCAGGCTTCATTTGCGGCCTTCTGCCACTTGAGCCCCTTTTTGGCCGCCGTTCGGCCATCGTTGATCCGAGGCGCCCGAAATTTTTTTCGGTGCATCCCAGCACTGGTCCGAACCACAGATATCAAATTCGTGCCGTTCGCATTGTGTTAAGTGTCCCTTTGGGGCCGGAGGGCAGTTTTCCCGCCGTTTTTGCAGTGTGGTCGGCAAAGTTGCATTTCTCAACCGATTTTAACAAAACAAACATCGATTTGGCATGCCGCCATCACCCCGAGCTAGCCCAGGCAGTTTGGTAGCCGTAGATCGTTGTTCTGGTGCTGTTCTGGGTCAGAGGTAAGAAAAAATGATGGATTTCAGCTGAAAAACAGAGTTCTCTCCAACCTAGAGACTTGAAACTTGCACTGTTTTTTTAGATAGCTGACAGCTACAACATATTCCATTTTCAAGTTGCTGGCTTTTTCAGAAGGGTCAAGGTTCACAGCCTCTTGGTACAAGCAGAGAAAATGATGGAATTGGGCTGTTTTGGGGCTGAAAAACAGGGTTCTCCTCAACCTAGAGACTTGAAACTGAGAATCTTCCTTTACATAGCTGACAGCTACAACAGATTCCATTCTCAAGTTGCTGGCTTATTCAGAAGGGTCAAGGTTCGCAGCCTCTTGGTACAAGCAGAGAAAATGATGGATTTGGGCTATTTTGGGGCTGAAAAACAGGGTTCTCCTCAACCTGGAGACTTGAAACTGAGAATATTTCTTTAAATAGCTGACAGCTACAACATATTCCATTTTCAAGTTGCTGGCTTATTCATAAGGGTCAAGGTTCACAGCCTCTTGGTACAAGCACAGAAAATGATGGATTTGGGCTGTTTTGGGGCTGAAAATCAGGGTTTTCTTCAACCTAGAGACTTGAAACTGCTACTGTCGCTTTAGACCACTGACAGCTATAACATATTCCATTTTCAAGTTGCTGGCATATTCGGAAGGGTCAAAATTAACGTGCAAAGCCCTGGGCCCCAAATGAGGCCTGACCAAGATTTGAGCCCCTTTTCGGCCGCCGTTGATCCGGGGCACCCGAAAGTTTTTTTGGTGCATCCCAGCACTGGTCCAAACCAGAGATTTCGAATTTGTGCCGCTCGCGTCGTGTTAAGCGTCCCTTTGGGCCCGGAGGGCAGTTTTCCCTCCTATTTTCCCGCCTTTTCTGCCATGTGCTCGGCAAAGTGGCATTTCTCAACCGATTTTCACCAAACAAACATCGATTTGGCATGCCGCCGTCACCCCGAGCTAGCCCAGGCAGTTTGGTAGCCGTAGCTCTTTGTTTCGATGCTTTTCTGAACCCTAGGTTGCCAGAGGTCACGCTCTTTTTTGGCCACAGCTCCTCAAGGGAACGCCCGATCCATCCCGTTTTTGGAGAGGTGGTCCCCGTGGTGCCAAGCAATCATAATCCACTGTCAAAACTGAAGAAAAAAAAGTCACTTCTGAATTTGGCCAAAAAATGCCCTCTGAGACGCAACGCCTGGAAAAGGACTTGTGTTTTGCTGTTGAAAAGTGGGAAAAAAAAGTTCTGCTGGCGCCAGCGGCGCCATCTTCGGATATGTGCTTCGGGGGCCAAGCACGAGTCCACCTGAGGTGGTTCAGTGGCAAAATATTTTGTGGTTCCGGAGATATAGCCCCCCAAAGTGCGCGATTTTTGCAGGTTTGCAATGGCGCCATTCTAGCGCCGTGACGGCTATCAAAAAAGCAAGTAGATTTTTGCGCTTGTACCGGAGTTCCACACTAGAGATTGAACATTTTTTTTCAACTGCGCCCCCTAGTGGCCGAACTTGGTTAGTGAGCGACCTAGCGTGACGCAGCTAAGAAATTATGATTTGGCATGTCCTTCTTTACAACATATGTGAATTTCATGTCCCTACGTAGAATTTAACTATTTTTAATAATTTAAAAGCAACAGCAAAACCCTAGGCCCCAAATGAAGCCTGGCCAAGATTTGAGCCCCTTTTCGGCCGCCGTTCAGCCATCGTTGATCCGAGGCACCCGAAAGTTTTTTTGGTGCATCCCAGCACTGGTCCAAACCACAGATTTCAAATTTTTGCCGCTCGCGTCGTGTTAAGCGTCCCTTTGGGCCCGGAGGGCAGTTTTCCCTCCTTTTTTCCCGCCTTTTCTGCCATGTGCTCGGCAAAGTGGCTTCATTTTGAAAATATATGTAACTCTCATATAAGCTCTTTTATTATTCATTGTTATATGCTACTTTTTTCATTATGGAATCATGTTATAATATCAAAGGCCTCTCTGTGCTTCTCTCCTGCACGAGCTCTAAACAGCTGCAGGAACTCCAAAAGGGAGTGAAAGTGTTCCTTCCTTCAGTTCCTCAATACAAGAACAACTGTCTTTGTTAGCAAAGGATGTTGCAGGATGTGTCCTGGTCATCTCAAGGTTGCATGTCCTTGGGATGAATTGGTCTTTCATTAACAAGGCTATTAGCTGACGTGCGTCTGCAGATGCAGATGGCAGAATTAGGTGTGTGTATGGCAAACTGCGTATGTCACATTCCTGTACTTCTCAATAAAAATCAGCCGTTTCAGCAGAACAGGGAGAGTGTCTGAAGGCAACTGTCAGGAGCAGATCGCGGGATCTGCTGGAAGTTGCAAGCCTCTCCCCCTCATGAGCGGTGAAAACAGTGACTGGACTTCTGATCATTTGACTCCACATTCTGCCAACTCAAAAGGTGTTTAACTCCATCTTCTCCGTACCTGTGCTTGGTCTAACAGAAGAAAGACCAACAATTTGGGGCCTAGGGTTTTGCTGTTGCTTTTAAATTATTAAAAATAGTTCAATTCTACGTAGGGACATGAAATTCATATATGTTGTAAAGAAAGACATGCCGAATCATAATTTCTTAGCTGCGTCACGCTAGGTCGCTCATTGACCAAGTTCGGCCACTAGGGGGCACAGTTGAAATTTTTTTTCAATCTCTAGTTTGGAACTCCGGTACAAGCGCAAAAATCTACTTGCCTTTTTGATAGCCCTCACGGCGCTAGAATGGCGCCATTGCAAACCTGCAAAAATCGCGCACTTTTGGGGGCTATATCTCCGGAACCACAAAAAATTTTGCCACCGAACCACCTCAGGTAGACTCGTGCTTGGCGCCAGCAGAACTTTTTTTTCCACTTTTCAACCGCAAAACACAAGTCCTCTTTCAGGCGTTGCGTCTCAGAGGGCATTTTTTGGCCAAACTCAGACGCGACTTTATTTTTCAATTTTGACAGTGGATTATGATTGCTTGGCACCACGGGGACCACCTCTCCAAAAGTTGCTGGCTTATTCAGAAGGGTCAAGTTTCACAGCCTCTTGGTACATGCAGACAGAATGATGGATTAGGGCTGTTTTGGGGCTGAAAAACAGGGTTCTCTTCAACCTAGGGACTTGAAACTTGTACATTTCCTTTGGATAACTGACAGCTACAACATATTCCGTATCGTGCCGGTCGCATCGTGTTAAGCGGCCGTTTGGGGCCGGAGGGCAGTTTTCCCTCCTTTTTTTGCCATGTGCTCCGCAAAGTGGCATTTCTCAACCGATTTTAACAAAACAAACATCAATATGGCATGCCGCCGTCACCCCGAGCTAGCCCAGGCAGTTTGGTAGCCGTAGCTTGTTGTTCTGGTGCTGTTCTGGATCAGAGGTTAGAAAAAATGATGGATTTCAGCTGAAAAACAGGGTTCTCTTCAACCTACAGGCTTGAAACTTGTACTGTTTTTTTAGATAGCTGACAGCTACAAAATATTGCCTTTTCATGTTGCTGGCTTATTCAGAAGGGTCAAGGTTCACAGCCTCTTGGTACGTGCAGACAGAATGATGGATTTGGGCTGTTTTGGAGCTGAAAAACAGGGTTCTCATCAACCTAGAGACTTGAAACTTGTTTTTGTTTTTTTAGATAGCTGACAGCTACAACATGTTGCCTTTTCGTGTTGCTGGCTTATTCAGAAGGGTCAAGGTTCACAGCCTCTTGGTACATGCAGACAGAATGATGGATTTGGGCTGTTTTGGGGATGAAAAACAGGGTTCTCTTCAACCTAGAGACTTGAAACTTGTTTTGTTTTTTTAGATAGCTGACAGCTACAACATATTCCCTTTTCAAGTTGCTGGCTTATTCAGAAGGGTCAAGGTTCACAGCCTCTTGATACATGCAGACAGATTGATGGATTTGGGCTGTTTTGGGGCTGAAAAACAGGGTTCTCTTCAACCTAGAGAATTGAAACTGCTACTGTCACTGTAGACCACTGACAGCTATAACATATTCCATTTTCAAGTTGCTGGCTTATTCGGAAGGGTCAAAATTAACGTGCAAACCCCTGGGCCCCAAATGAGGCCTGACCAAGATTTGAGCCCCTTTTCGGCCGCCGTTCAGCCGCCGTTGATCCGAGGCACCCGAAAGTTTTTTTGGTGCATCCCAGCACTGGTCCAAACCAGAGATTTCGAATTTGTGCCGCTCGCGTCGTGTTAAGCATCCCTTTGGGCCCGGAGGGCAGTTTTCCCTCCTTTTTTCCCGCCTTTTCTGCCATGTGCTCGGCAAAGTGGCTTCATTTGGGGCCTAGGGTTTTGCTGTTGCTTTTAAATTATTAAAAATAGTTCAATTCTACGTAGGGACATGAAATTCATATATGTTGTAAAGAAAGACATGCCGAATCATAATTTCTTAGCTGCGTCACGCTAGGTCGCTCACTGACCAAGTTCGGCCACTAGGGGGCACAGTCGAAAATTTTTTTCAATCTCTAGTTTGGAACTCTGGTACAAGCGCAAAAATCTACTTGCCTTTTTGATAGCCCTCACGGCGCTAGAATGGTGCCATTGCAAACCTGCAAAAACCGCGCACTTTGGGGGGCTATATCTCCGGAACCACACAAAATTTTGCCACCAATCCACCTCAGGTAGACTCGTGCTTGGCACCAGCAGAACTTTTTTTTTTCCACTTTTCAACAGCAAAACACAAGTCCTCTTTCAGGCGTTGCATCTCAGAGGGCATTTTTTGGCCAAACTCAGACGCGACTTCTTTTTTTTCAATTTTGACAGTGGATTATGATTGCTTGGCACCACGGGGACCGTCTCTCCAAAAGTTGCTGGCTTATTCAGAAGGGTCAAGGTTCACAGCCTCTTGGTACATGCAGACAGAATGATGGATTTGGGCTGTTTTGGGGCTGAAAAACTGGGTTCTCTTCATGCTAGGGACTTGAAACTTGTACATTTCCTTTGGATAACTGACAGCTACAACATATTCCGTATCGTGCCGGTCGCATCGTGTTAAGCGGCCGTTTGGGGCCGGAGGGCAGTTTTCCCTCCTTTTTTTGCCATGTGCTCCCTAAAGTGGCATTTCTCAACCGATTTTAACAAAACAAACATCAATATGGCATGCCGCCTTCACCCCGAGCTAGCTCAGGCAGTTTGGTAGCCATAGCTTTTTGTTTTGGTGCTGTTCTGGGTCAGAGGTTAGAAAAAATGATGGATTTCAGCTGAAAAACAGTATTCTCTTCAACCTACAGACTTGAAACTTGTACTGTTTTCTAAGATAGCTGACAGCTACAGCATATTGCCTTTTCATGTTGCTGGCTTATTCAGAAGGGTCAAGGTTCACAGCCTCTAAAAAAAAAAAAAAATAAATAAATAAATAAATAAAAAGGTTCACAGCCTCTTGGTACATGCAGACAGAATGATGGATTTGGGCTGTTTTGGGGCTGAAAAACAGGGTTCTCTTCAACCTAGAGACTTGAAACTTGTTTTGTTTTTTTAGATAGCTGACAGCTACAACATATTTAGTTTTCAAGTTGCTGGCTTATTCAGAAGGGTCAAGGTTCACAGCCTCTTGATACATGCAGACAGATTGATGGATTTTGGCTGTTTTGGGGCTGAAAAACAGGGTTCTCTTCAACCTAGAGACTTTAAACTTGTACATTTCCTTTAGATAGCTGACAGCTACAACATATTCCGTATTTGTGCCAGTCACATCGTGTTAAGTGTCCGTTTGGGGCCGGAGGGCAGTTTTCCCTCCATTTCTGCCATGTGCACGGCAAAGTGGCATTTCTCAACCGATTTTCACCAAACAAACATCGATTTGGCACGCCGCCATCACACCGATCTAGCCCAGGCAGTTTAGTAGCCGCAGCTCGTTGTTCCGGTGCTGTTCTGGGTCAGAGGTCAGAAAAAATGATGGATTTCAGCTAAAAAACAGGGTTCTCTTCAATCTAGAGACTTGACACTTGCAATTTTTCTTTAAATTGCTGACAGCTACAATATATTCCATTTTCAAGTTGCTGGCTTATTCAGAAGGGTCAAAATTAACGTGCAAACCCTGGGCCCCAATTGAGCCTGACCAAGATTTGAGCCCCTTTTTTGCCGCCGTTCAGCCATCGTTGATCCGAGGTGCCTGAAAAACTTTTTGGTGCATCCCAGTACTGGCCCGAACCACAGATTTCGAATTTGTGCCGGTCGCATCTTGTTAAGTGTCCCTTTGGGAGGGCAGTTTTCCCGCCGTTTTTGCCATGTGCTCGCAAAAGTGGATTTTCTCAATCGATTTTCACCAAACAAACATCAAGTTCACATGCCGCCGTCACCCCGAGCTAGCCCAGGCAGTTTGGTAGCCGTAGCTCTTTGTTTTGGTGCTTTTCTGAACCCTAGGTCGCCAGAGGTCACGCTTTTTTTGGCCACAGTTCCTCAAGGGAACGCCCGATCTGTCCCGTTTTTGGAGAGGTGGTCCCCGTGGTGCCAAGCAATCATAATCCGCTGTCAAAATTGAAAAAAAAAAAAAAAGAAGTCGCGTCCGAGTTTGGCCAAAAATGCCCTCTGAGACATAACCCCTGAAAAAGGACTTGTGTTTTGCTGTTGAAAAGTGGAAAAAAAAGTTCTGCTGGCGCCAGCTGCGCCATCTTCGGATATGTGGTTCGGGGGCCAAGCACGAGTCCACCCGAGGTGGTTCGGTGACAAAATATTTTATGGTTCCGGAGATATAGCCCCCCAAAGTGCGCGATTTTTGCAGATTTGCAATGGCGCAATTCAAGCGCCGTGAGGGCTATCAAAAAGACAAGTAGATTTTTGCGCTCGTACCGGAGTTCCGAACCAGAGAGTGAAAAAATGTTTCGACTGCACCCCCTAGTGGCCGAACTTGGTCAGTGAGCAACGTAGCGTGACACAGCTAAAATATTATGATTCGGCATGTCCTTCTTTACAACATATGTGAATTTCATGTCCCTACGTAGAACATAACTAATTTTAATTATTTAAAAGCAACCGGCAAAACCCTAGGCCCCCCCCAAAAAAACTGACCAAGATTTGAGCCCCTTTTCGGCCGCCGTTCGGCCAACGTTGATCCGAGGCGCCCGAAAATTTTTTCGGTGCATCCCAGCACTGGCCCAAACCACAGATTTCGAATTCGTGCCGGTCGCATCGTGCTAAGCGTCCGTTTGGAGCCGGAGGGCAGTTTTCCCTCCTTTTTTCCCGCCTTTTCTGCCATGTGCTCGGCAAAGTGGCATTTCTCAACTGATTTTCACCAAACAAACATCGATTTGGCACGCCACCGTCACCCCGATCTAGCCCAGGCAGTTTGGTAGCCGTAGCTCGTTGTTCCGGTGCTGTTCTGGGTCAGAGGTCAGAAGAAATGATGGATTTCAGCTGATAAACAGGGTTCTCTTCATTCTAGAGACTTGAAACTGCTACTGTTTCTTTAGACAGCTGACAGTATTTTCAAGTTGCTGGCTTATTCAGAAGGGTCAAACTTCACAGCCTCTTGGTACGTGCAGGGAAAATGATGGATTTGGACTGTTTTGGGGCTGAAAACAGGGTTCTCTTCAACCTAGAGACTTGAAACTTGTTTTGTTTTTTTAGATAGCTGACAGCTACAACATATTCCATTTTCAAGTTGCTGGCTTATTCAGAAGGGTCAAGGTTCACAGCCTCTTGGTACATGCAGACAGAATGATGGATTTGGGCTGTTTTGGGGCTGAAAAACAGGGTTCTCTTCAACCTATAGACTTGAAACTTGTAAATTTCCTTTGGAATGCTGGCAGCTACAACATATTCCGTTTTCAAGTTGCTGGCTTATTCAGAAGGGTCAAGGTTCACAGCCTATTGGTACGAGCAGAGAAAATAATGGATTTGGGCTGAAAAACAGGGCTCTCTTCAACCTAGACACTTGAAACTGCTACTGTGTGTTCCCTGACCTCACAGGTCCAACAAGTGTAAATTGCAGACAGATTGGAGCTTGTGAAATGTCTTGTGGCAGGCGGGCCAAAATCTGCTCGGACACGGTTCCCTTAAGGGCCCTCGAAAAGGTCCGACGGCCGCAATTTCGACGTGCATGGATGAGACGTTAGCCGCGATGCACCACCCCAAATTTCGTGCAGCTACGCCAAACCGAATTCAAACGGCGGCCCAAAAGTGTGAAAATTTAGCTCAGGCTTCATTTGCGGCCTTCTGCCATTTCAAATACATTCACATGCATTTTTGCCATTTCCCTTACATGAATGTAAAAGCTATTTTGGTCTCCAATTTGAGGCCCTTTTCGGCCGCCGTTCGGCCATTGTTGAGGCGCCCGGAAATTTTTTTGGTGCATCCCAGCACTGGTCCGAACCACAGATTTCGAATTTGTGCCGGTCGCATCGTGCTAAGCGCCCGTTTGGAGCCGGAGGGCAGTTTTCCCTCCTTTTTTCCCTCCATTTCTGCCATGTGCTCGGCAAAGTGGCATTTCTCAACTGATTTTCACCAAACAAACATCAATTTGGCACGCCGCCGTCACCCCGATGTAGCCCAGGCAGTTTGGTAGCCGTAGCTTGTTGTTCCGGTGCTGTTCTGGGTCAGAGGTCAGAAAAATTGATGGATTTCAGCTGAAAAACAGGGTTCTCTTCAACCTAGAGACTTGAAACTTGCACTGTTTTTTTAATAGCTGACAGCTACAACATATTCAGTTTTCAAGTTGCTGGCTTATTCAGAAGGGTCAAGGTTCACAGCCTCTTGGTACGTGCAGAGAAAATGATGGCTTTGGGCTGTTTTGGGGCTGAAAAACAGGGTTCTCTTCAACCTAGAGACTTGAAACTTGTTCTGTTTTTTTAGATAGCTGACAGCTACAACATATTCCGTTTTCAAGTTGCTGGCTTATTCAGAAGGGTCAAGGTTCACAGCCTCTTGGTACGTGCAGAGAAAATGATGGCTTTGGGCAGTTTTGGGGCTGAAAAACAGGGTTCTCTTCAACCTAGAGACTTGAAACTTGTACTGTTTTTTTAGATAGCTGACAGCTACAACATATTCCGTTTTCAAGTTGCTGGCTTATTCAGAAGGGTAAAGGTTCACAGCCTCTTGGTACATGCAGACAGAATGATGGATTTGGGCTGTTTTGGGCTGAAAAACAGGGTTTTCTTCAACCTAGAGACTTGAAATTTGTTTTGTTTTTTTAGATAGCTGACAGCTACAACATATTCCCTTTTCAAGTTGCTGGCTTATTCAGAAGGGTCAAGGTTCACAGCCTCTTGGTACATGCAGAGAAAATGATGGATTTGGGCTGAAAAACAGGGCTTTCTTTAACCTAGAGACTTGAAACTGCTACTGTGTGCTCCTTGACCTCACAGGTCCAACATGTGTTAATTTCAGACAGATTGGACCTTGTATCACAGATATGCAACCAGAAATATGTGAAATTGGGCTTTGTGCGACATAATTCTGGGTGCCATTTAAAAACCATAAGTGCTAATGACTCCATTCCTTCTGTTCCAGATAGAGACCATTAATTGGAGTATTCTAAAACAATCCTGACTTCTCTAAGACATTCAGAAGCCATGTTATGAGCCTGCAAATGTGTAACTGGAAAGCGGCCTCTAAGAGACACCACGCTCGGTGACCTTTGGGACATGATTTGACCCCCTTTGCAAGGTGCTATCATCATGAAAAATTCAGATCCCTTACAGCTCTACAGATTATACTTTCATGTGATGTTTCAGCCTGATTGGACCTTGTTTGAGGGAACTGGAACCAGAATTATGTGAAATTGTGCTTTGTGCGACATAATTCTGGGTGCTGTTTAAAAATCATAAGTGCTAATGACTCCATTCCTTTTCTGGTGATAGGGGCTGGTAAGCAGAGTAATTTAAAAGAAACCTGACCTCTCTAGGACATTCAGAAGCCAAGTTATGAGCCCACAAAGCTGTTTTCATAAGCAGGCCTTTAAGGCAGAAGTGATCCGGTGACCTTTGTGACATCATCTGACCCACTTAGGAATGTGCTATCATCATGAAATGTTCAGATCACTTACAACTCAATAGATTCTACCTTCCTGAGATGTTTCAGCCTGAGTGAAGCTTTTTCCAGAGAACTGGAGCCAGAAATATGTGAAATTGTGCTTTGTGCGACATAATTCTGGGTGCCATTTAAAAACCATAAGTGCTAAGTGACTCCATTCCTTCTGCTGGTGATAGGGGCTGGTAAGCAGAGTATTTTAAATCAAACCTGACCTCTCTAGGACATTCAGAAGAAAAGTTATAAGCCTCCAAAGGTGTATCCGGACATGTGTCTTTATGTGACACCAGGCCGGTGACCTTTGGGCCATGGTTTGACCCCCTTAGGAATGTGCTATCATCATGAAATGTTCAGATCACTTACAACTCCATAGATTATACTTTCATGTGATGGACCTTGTTTTCACACAAATGTTTTCACACAAATGTAAACAGAACAATATGAGATTTTGAATTTACAACCACTTTATTACAGCTGCCATTTAAAAATTATACATTCTTTGGACTCCATTTATGGATTATAAGTAGTACGCCATTATTTTGAGTACAATAAAACAGACCTGACTTCTCACTATGGTGGCACATTCAATTTCTCACTTTGTGATGTACACGACTGCAGCCAGGCGCACAGATGCTGCACGAGCAGCTGAACAAACTCTTGTGCCAGCTGACAAACACGAGTCCAATAGAGGTTCTGGTCAGCAGGGAGCTGCTCGAGTGTACTTCCCCGGTCAGAAGTAATTTCCACGGCTTTGGATCGCTACACACATCGCTCGTCAAACACACACACACACACACACACACACACACACACACACACACACACACACACACACACACACACACACACAAACACAAGAGAGGATATGGAGGAGGCTGGTTTGGACTTGGAGAGACATGACTCCTTTCAAGACATGTGGATGGATTTGAAGGAAAAATGTTTACTCCGCTTGGCAGTCACCGTGTTTCTGCAGCCATTTGAGTCCTATAACAAGAGGAGACTGTCAGAGACACTGTGCTTGAGCATTGCCTTTTAAACAAGTGCAATCAGCTTCATATTTGGACAAGTGTCATCTGTGGCACACCTGAAAGTGCAGTACAAATTTGAAGCCAATCAAACGAAAAAAAATTCCAACCTATTGCCCCTTTAATTTTTTAGCTCCGGTCACTTTAAAATCATTTTCTTGTAAACCGTAGGCGATGAAATGATTGTTCCAGTTAAAAAGGATTCATTTTTAGTCCCCCCAAAGACACATCCTTGTTTTACAGCTGTTGCATTACCTCTAGGGCAGTCTAGCTGACCTCTGCACGCCAAGATGATCCTTCCCATTAGGTTTGGCTGGCTGGAGGAGGGGAAGTCATCCCATGTGTGTTACTGTGGACCCAAAGAGGAGCTTTTAGTTGTTTTTTGCACAAGCATTAGCTGAGGCTTAGCTTTTAAAATTGATTTGAGCCAACACTCACCTGAGATGCTGCACGATTAGCATGAAGATTTAATGGGTTAACTGGTGCAGAGCTTGTCTCCCAGTCTTCCAGCAGGTCCATCCATGTTTCACGGTGTTTAATCCTTAAAGGATGCTTCTGATCTCCAAACGCGCTACTCAGGTGTGACAGTCATGCAGTGGTAACGTTTTTACCGCGTGTCTGTGCTGTGTTTTGGTCACGTGAACACCTGCGCAAAGCTGCTGTCACAGACGCGCGTTTTGCTGAGTCCGGAGAGCGATCAGATAATTCCAAATGATTGTGCAGTGTCCAGGAGCCTTCTGTCCATCAACACATGTGTAGATTTCAATGATCAGACCACTAGATTGTCTGGTAACGGCACGCTGTCTGCGCAAAGCTCACCACCATCTCCGTGCGCATATGTGGTTCACGCTTGGCTCCGTCCTCTTGTCGTGTCCCGTTTAATGAGCGCAGTTGCCCAGAGATTCCCGTTACATCGGTCCTCTTGTCGTGTCCCGTTTAATCAGCGCAGGTGAGCAGCATTTCCCGTCACATCCACGCTGTTGTTGTGCGCTCCCAGCTGACATCCGTGTCCCGTTCCATTGGCTCAGTTGTCGCGTGCTTCTCAGCTCCGCCCAGTCACCGGCATTGGCTCAGTTGTCGCGCGCTTGGTGGTTATCTCCGCCCAGTCACCGGCACCAGACCTCTTTCTTGGAGTTCATCTACAGGTAAGCATCGTGTCCACGTTTCTCTTCACTAATGAAATGGTTTAAAGTGCAATCTTAGCGTGAACAGTGAATAGAACATGTGCATGAAGTTGTCATTTTGTAGTCTTTGTCATGTTAAAGTTGTAGTTCCTTGCAGTAAGCTCAACAGAGTGCTAAAATCTACCTTTTCTCCCAGTGAAATCAGTACAAATCAATCACATTTAATAAAATGGGGAGAGTTTAGCAGCACAACACACAGATAAACTACAGGTTGTATATATATAAATGACTACAATGCATGACATGTCCAAAAGTGTTAGAAGCTGGCAGACCTCAGGGCCACGGCACCTCACCCTCCAATGGTCAGCCAATTTGACCAGGAGGAGGACGAGGAACTGGACGCGTGGTCCGACGAGGAGGCGGAACCGCAGGCCAGCTGCCGGGGCTCCAACACCCTCGTACGCAAATACGAGGGTGTCAAGCGGCAGCTGGACAACCTGCGGAAGACCTTCCGCCTCTACCACCGGAGGGTCTCCAGGTTTGAGAGGAGGACTGGGAAAGTGAGTTACACATGCCTATAAATTTGATGTGTCACGAAATAATACTCAGCAAGCACGTGATCAAGTTGCTCCTTTAAATCACGTGTTTTATCATTTAATTTTTGCTGATGGTCTGTGTACAGCACTTTGAGCTCTCTCTGACTGGTGGAAATGTGCTATATTAAGAAACTGGACAGTGACATTGACATGTAATAATCATTTTGATTCATTTGCTTTTCTTTTTTTTAAAGAAAATAACCAAACACCTCCCTCTACCGGAGGAGGAGGTTCGTCCCTCCACCTCCCGTGGACCACAGCAGCGGCCGGGAGGACGTCCTCACGCGGCCGGGAGACACCCGCCCTCTTCGCGGGCCGGAGAACCGCGGTCCGGGCGGACTCGGCAGAGGGAGTTCCGAAGAAGCGTGGCCACACCTTCCTCGCCGGTGTCGTCGGCACCCTCCTCCGCTTTGCCGCCACCCTCCCGCCCATCACTACCACCCTCCCGCCCATCACCACTACCCTCCCGCCAGTCACCATTGACCTCCCGCCAATCCTGTCCACGCCCGTCCTCCAAGCGGGCCAGAGAACCGCGGTCCTGGCGGACTCGAGAGGCCAGACTGAAACCCATCTGTCCATCGCCCCTTTCTTCGCCGTCGTCGTCGTCGTCTTCGTCGGCATCCTCCTCCCCATTGCCACCACCCTCCCACCGATCGCCACCACCCTCCCGCCGATCACCATCGCCCTCCCGCCGATCACCATCGCCCTGCGACCCCTCACCGACACCACCGACAGCGGGCCTGCGGTTGTCCCCAACACCCTCCCTACCATCATCTCCACCACCACCACCGTCCCGCCGCCCATCAATGGTGAAGACACCCCCGGTCGCCGCGAGTCAGTCCAGCGTGGCCCCCTCCTCTGGCCGGAGGGAAGGAGCAGACTCTCCTCCGCCGAAGAAGAGGTCACGTTCAACCCACCACACCGGTGGCAGTCCGCCACCGGAGGAGTCCCCCGAGGAGTCCCGGCCGCCGAGGAAGGAGACGTCTCGCCGGAACCCCGCCTCGCTGCTGTCGGGCTTCTCCTCGCGGATGGGTTAGTTTTCATATGTCTGTTTACCTCACGTCTTGATGAATGTTCTTCCCAAGAATTCATTAACTGCTATGTGAACATTTCTCCACAGAAGAGTACCTGGACGACTACAGGGCTTTCCTTCAAGGCCCACGTAAGTCCACCAAACAAATCGACAATGTGGCCTCCAAGGTGATGCGCGTCAGGAGGTTCCTCAATTTCATGGCGGTGGGGGCCGAACGCCTGTGGGATTGGAGCTTCCTGACGCGGACGGGGCGCGTCGTGGAGTAAGTGTACATCACCTGCAGTTAGCCAAAATCACAAAGAAAAACAAAAGTGTTGAGCTATTTCTATTGTGTTCTCTTCGGTCACCTAAAGAGGTGTGGGAAGAAGGTCACCACCATCACCTTCTACCTTAGGAATGTATATTCATTCCTGAGGTATTTCAAGGAGACGCCGCCACCTCATTGCCGGCTCAAGGGGGCCCAGATCACGGCAGCGCTGCGGGCCATCCTTCAGTGTATCACTCCTCTCCTCAGAGATGTGAGTGTACACCAAATGAAGGTGAAGGAGGCCAAACAGATGTGGGTCGTCTCGGTGGCCGACCTCAAGCTCTGCCGGCAGCGCTGCTGGGACACCATCCCTCAGCTGCTGGGTAAGAATCGTTGATGTTGGTGTTTATGCTTTGGAGGATGTAACGATGGGTGACGGGTTCTGTCGAGCGGAGATGTTAAACGGAGCTCACTTGTGTTTGATCTTCACAGAACAGCTGGAGGCCCAACCCACCGACGTTAAATTACGGTACCGGTTGTTTGGCTACTTGGCGGCATTCATCGCCTCCATATACTGTCACAGGACGGGCGTCATCGCCAATATGACCGTCACGGAGGTGATGAATGCCCGCAACAACGCCAAGGAGGGCAGCCCCGGCTTCGTCGTCAACGTGAGTAGAAAAACACTCCTTTGTCTTTGCTTTGGCCTTTGTTTCTCGCAAGTTTAACGCCAAGGTGTCCTCTGTTGCAGATCGCGGAACACAAGACCAACAAGTTCTTTGGCTACGCCCAGGTCTTCCTCCATCCAG
This sequence comes from Nothobranchius furzeri, assembly GCF_043380555.1. Lineage (NCBI taxonomy): Eukaryota > Metazoa > Chordata > Actinopteri > Cyprinodontiformes > Nothobranchiidae > Nothobranchius > Nothobranchius furzeri. The sequence goes on along the minus strand of NC_091759.1, from coordinate 17,268,120 downwards.
AGGAGTTCTCCTGGATGGAGAGGTGGCTGGCCGTAAGAAAGCAGCTGAAGCCCGAAGGGGACTTGTTTTTCTTCGGGGCAACGGCGCAACCCAACAAAAACCTTGTCAGATACATGCAGGCGGCGTGGGAGGAGATGGGGCTCTCGGGGAAGCCCACATTTACCGACCTGCGGACCGCCATAGCGTCACATGTGAGTTGTTTACCGGCATTGACGGGTCACTCTTTATGTCGCACTGTGTGTAGAACAGCTCTTAAAGAACCCCAGCTAACAAGTTCTTCGCTGGATTAAAGACAAAAATACTCACTGCATTTTCATACGTCTCTTCTTTGCTTCACGGCTTCAGGCAAAGGAAAGGCACATTCCCCAGGTCCGGGAAATGATCTCGGCGGCCATGTGCCATGACGTCCGGACGGCAGACAAATTCTACGCCGTCGTCCTGGACCCGGGAAAGTGTGCCGCCTTGCGGGGCATGTTCGAACAGGCAACGGACACCCAGGAGGACCCGGCTCCTTCCAACATGTCCTTGGAGTCCCGGATGGATCCAGGAACCGAGGACACCTCCGGCCTGACTGATCACCTCACTCCGGCGAGGAAGGCTCTGCGGCGGCGGCGGGACACGAGCGGCAGCAGCACAGAAAAGTCCGAAGGGCAGGTGAGCTACCGGGAGAGCGGTAGCTCCGAGTCTCTGGAGGACGACGGAGACCATGACCCTTCTGTTGTAAGTTCATTCACACTCTGAACGGATGTGCGTTGTTGAGCGCTGTGACCCTTCCTCACAGCTTTATGCCGATTGCATTATTTGTTCTTTCTCCAGCAAAGCACACCTGTAAGAGGCGCCCAGCCGGAGCCCACCGCCCCACAGCTGCCGGTGGAACCTCCTCCATTTGCTGTGAGTTCCTTCAGTCACCGTTGTTTAACTGAACCTGGCCTCGGTTGTCCTATACTGTCACCCTCCGACACAGCTTCACGACGATTGCATTATGTTTTTTCTCCAGACAAGCACACCTGTCAGAGGCTCCCAGCCGGAACCCTCCGCCCCACAGCTGCCGGTGGAACCTCCTCCATTTGCTGTGAGTTCCTTCAGTCACCGTTGTTTAACTGAACCTGGCCTCGGTTGTCCTACGCTGTCACCCTCCGACACAGCTTCACGACGATTGCATTATGTGTTTTTTCTCCAGACAAGCACACCTGTCAGAGGCTCCCAGCCGGAACCCTCCGCCCCACAGCTGCCGGTGGAACCTCCTCCATTTGCTGTGAGTTCCTTCAGTCACCGTTGTTTAACTGAACCTGGCCTCGGTTGTCCTACGCTGTCACCCTCCGACACAGCTTCACGACGATTGCATTATGTGTTTTTTCTCCAGACAAGCACACCTGTCAGAGGCTCCCAGCCGGATCCCACCGCCCCACAGCTGCCGGTGGAACATCCTCCTTTTGCTGTGAGTTCCTTCAGTCGCCGTTGTTTAACTGAACCTGGCCTCAGTTGTCCTACGCTGTCACCCTCCGACACAGCTTCACGACGATTGCATTATTTGTTCTTTCTCCAGACAAGCACACCTGTCAGAGGCTCGCAGCCGGACCCCACCGCCCCACAGCTGCCAGTGAATCCTTCTGAGGTGAGTTCTTTCAGTCGCCATTGCAGACCTGATCCTGATGATGATGATGATGATGATGATGATGATGATGACCTTATCACTATTGTGTTCCACCGTAACCCCCAAATTCCACTACCTCCGCTCCGCTCCGCCCCCGCCTTCCGCAGCCGCTCCCTTCCGAACTCAATTTTTACTGGTACGCGCTCTACAATGGCTCCGCTCCGGTGCGGAGACCTGAGGGGGGCAAACAAGCATGCGCGGGATTTTCGAGATCTTGCGATACAGTCCGAGCAATAAACGAGGAAGTTAGATCCAAACACCTGTTGTGTGGGAGAAGCATCGGCATGAACTGTTTAATCTGCCCATCATTTGTGTTGACAGATCAGCAGTGTTTGGATCAACAAAGTGTGACTACTTTGATAGTAGAAACTGTATTTATGGCCGCCATTGATAGTGGTTAAAAGTTGTTAAACCTGTACAGATGAAACAAAAAACGCCTTTTGTTTATCGATTTATTGTGAAAAACGGAAATTGTGCTTGCTCCTTTTCCTGTTGGGCCGTTATGATTTCTGTCCATTTACTGCGGAGGTGCTCCGGCGTCCGGCGAAAATAGGATCGATTCTATTTTTGCCGGACGCCGGAACAGAGGGCGGCGCACGGCGCCGCACTGCCGGAGCACGGCCGCAGTAGTGGAATTGCTCTGATTGACTAGAACGGGACCGATTTTGCTCCGGTGTTCGTGTCGGAGCGGAGCGCAGCGGAGCGGAGGTAGTGGAATTTGGGGGTAAGGCTGGACAACCACAGGAGCCAGAGCAGTACACGGGGCCATCTGTAAGTACAATTGAAAAATTATTAATCTGTCATTGAGCTGTATTGTCATTTCTAAACTTGAATCTTTATCTTTTGCATGATCGCACACAGACAACCAGACGAAGCCACAAGCCAGTGTTGGTAAGCATTGGTCATTTCATATTTTTGATCATTTTCTGTTTTCCTATTTGGAAACAATTAATCAATGGCTTCTGTTTTCCTACACACATCAGCGTCAGTTTCCAAAGGTGGTCCTGAGCCCTCTGAAAATTATCGCAAAAAAGAAGAAGGAGCAGGCGAGAAAGTTGCTCCGGTTCAAATCCAAAAAATGTTTGTAATTGACTGTCAATTACAGAAGCCTGTCTCTTGTTTTTTGTTCATTGTTAACTTACGCCACTTTGTGGTTTAGTTTTTTTAAATCATTACCTGCTACTAAAGCAGTGTTTGAAAACAATCTGTTTGGTTTTTCATACACACTTAGCAGTAATTTACTACACTTAGACCTTTTCCATTGTAATGTTAGCAAACGATTGACATTTCCCCTACAAATGTAGGTAAAAGTAGCAATTATTTGCCATTGGCTTAACAAATGCTGACAAATTGGCAGAAATTTGTCATTTTACGTACAAATTTACATGAAATGACAAAACTTTGTCATTGCCTGTACAAATGTACAGTAAATGACAAAGCATTGTTAATTGTCATACAAGTGTAGAAGAATTGGCAACACTTTGCCATTTGGCGGTCAAATGTAGATGAATTGGCAATACTTTGACACAGGACAGGCAAATGTAGGCAAACTGGCAATTGCCATTTGATGGACACATGTAAGGCAAATGGCAATTATTTACCATTTGGCAGACAGATGTAGGGGAATTGGCAATACTTTGACATTTGATTGACAAATGTAGGGTAATTGGCAATGCTTTGACAGTTAACGGACAAATATAGGGTAATTGGCAATGCTTTGACAGTTAAAGGACAAATATAGGGGAATTGGCAATTGCCATTTGATGGACAAATGTAAGGCAAATAGCAATTATTTGCCATTTGGCAAACAAATGTAGGGGAATTGGCAATGCTTTGACAGTTAACGGACAAATGTAGGGGAATCAGCTATTGCCATTTGGTGGACAAATGTAGGGGAAATGGCTATTGTTAGTTTGATTTTCACCTATGTATTCTGTCCAAACAGAGTTCATCACTCAGTGCATCCTAGAAGGTCCTGGGAGGGCTCCAATCAAAACCATTGTGTTGTTTATGACTGCCTGAAGACTCTTCTCCAAAGTGTAGTGTCTGTGAAGAAGTATGTACTTATCTGGAACTTGGTGTGTGTGCTCCCAATAAAGCCCACAGCCTTGGCTCTGTGTGAGAGGAAATTGGCTTCTGACCCCGGTGTGTGTCATTTTGTCACCCTTTGCAAAGTAATTTTGGTGTTTATTGATAAATGGTATTGAGAACCTAATATTTCGAACCCCTTTGAGTGTGTTGGTACACCTGAATTGAATAAATAAAAATGCCCAAGAGCTATCATTTGCCAGTTTATGGACTAATTTATGGGTAGTTCCATTTGGCAGTCAAATGTATGGGAATTGACAATTGTCATTTGATGGACAAATGTAGGCCAAATGGCAATGAGTTGCCATTTGGCAGACAAATGTAGGGAAATTGGCAATACTTTGACATGTGACAGACAAATGTAAATAAAGTGACAATACTTTGCCATTTGACGGACAAATGTATGGAAACATGCAATACTTTGTAATTTGGCGGACAAATGTAGGCGAATTGGCAATATTGTGACACAGGACAGGCAAATGTAGGCGAATTGGCAATTGCCATTTGAAGGACACATGTAAGGCAAATGGCAATTATTTGCCATTTGGTGGAAAAATGTAGCGTAATTGGCAATGCTTTGACAGTTAACGGACAAATGTAGGGGAATTGGCAATACTTTGACATTCGACTGACAAATGTAGATGAAGTGACAATACTTTGTCATTTGACAGTCACATGTAAGGGAATTGGCAAAACGTTGACATTTGACAGGCAACTGTAGGGGAATTGACAATTGTCATTTGATGGACAATTGTAGGGCAAACCTGGGTCGGACCGGGCCCGCAGCAGGGTCCATCACCCTCCAGAAGGTGATGGCAGTGTGTGTTTAATTCCCTGCAGGGTGGGGGAGCCGAAACCTGGGTCGGACCTGGCCCGCAGCATGTCTCAGCAGCCTCCAGAAGCTGATGGCAGTGTGTCTTTAATTCCTAGTGGGGTGGAGGAGCTGAAACCTGGGTCGGACCTGGCCTGCAGCAGGGCCCATCACCCTCCAGAAGCTGATGGCTGTGTGCCTTTAATTCCCTGCGGGGTGGAGGAGCTGAAACCCGGGTCAGTGCTTCTACCATGCATCACCCTTTGATAGCTCAGTTGGTAGACAGCTCAAAATACATCATTAGGTCAGTGGCTCAAATCTGGCTTGAAGGAAAAGGTACATGTTCTTTTTTAATAATCTCTCGCTCTTCTCAAGTCGATATCTTCTCTATGGTTTTGTCACAGCTGATCATCCCAGCTTACAGATGGAGCTGAGGAAACATGCCGTGATCGTATAGTGGTTAGTACTCTGCGTTGTGGCCGCTGCAATCCTGGGTCGAATCCAGGTCATGGCAAATGTTCCTTTACATTCCATCTTAAATAACCTTTTTGTCAGAGGAAACTTTGCTAAGATGACAAGAAAAACAGGTATGCAAAAGCTCAAAAGAAGTCATAAAACGAGAACAAGATGTTGGAATACAGAGTTGATTAGCAACTACTGCAAAGTGAAGTAGTTTGTGATTTGTCTAACTTCCTTAGGGGGAAAACAACTCCAATGCGCAGTGAGCTGATAGCAACAATAGAAAGGTTGGCCATATTTCTAGTCAGAAAATGAGATCCACTTGTGTGTAGAGACGGGGAAATGTACTTTGAACGTTCACCCAAAAAACTTGGGCATCTATATTTGGAACAAGATCGAACAGAAAAAAGTAAAACGTTGCAATCAAGGCCTCAATACACAAAGTACATAGTGCTTCTACCATGCATCACCCTTTGATTGCTAAGTTGGTTGAGACAGCTCAAAAGATATCCTTAAGTCAGTGCTTCAAATCTGGCTTGAAGGAAAAGGTAGATGTTCTTTTTTGATGAGCTCTCGCTCTCCTAAAGTCGACATCTTTACTATTGTTTTGTTACAATTGATCATCACTGCTTACAGATGGAGCTGAGGAAATATGCCGTGATCGTATAGTGGTTAGTACTCTGCGTTGTGGCTGCAGCAATCCTGGGTCGATTCCAGGTCATGGCAAATGTTCCTTTACATTCCATCTTTAATAACTTTTCTGTCAGAGGAAACTTTGCTAAGATGACAAGAAAAACAGGTATGCAAAAGCTCAAAAGAAGTCATAAAACAAGAACAAGCTGTTGGAATACAGAGTTGATTAGCAACCACTGCAACGTCAAGTAGTTGGTGATTTGTCTAACTTCCTTAGGGGGAAAAAACAACTCCAATGCCAAGACACATCCTAGTTTTAGCTGACCTCTGCACGCCAAGATGATCCTTCTAAGTAGGTTTGGCTGGCTGGAGGAGGTGAAGTCATCCAATGTGTTTTACTGTGGACCCAAAGAGGAGCTTTTAGTTGTTTTTTGCACAAGCATTAGCTGAGGCTTAGCTTTTAAATTGATTTGAGCCAACACTCACCTGAGATGCTGCACGATTAGCATGAAGGTTTAATGGGTTAACTGGTGCAGAGTTTGTCTCCCAGTTTTCCAGCAGGTCCATCCATGTTTCACGGTGTTTAATCCTTAAAGGATGCTTCTGATCTCCAAACGCGTTACTCAGGTGTGACAGTCATGCAGTGGTGACGTTTTTACCGCGTGTCTGTGCTGTGTTTTGGTCACGTGAACAGCTGCGCAAAGCTGCTGTCACAGACGCGCGTTTTGCTGAGTCCGGAGAGCGATCAGATCATTCCAAATGATTGTGCAGTGTCCAGGAGCCTTCTGTCCATCAACACATGTGTAGATTTCAATGTTCAGACCACTAGATTGTCTGCCAACGGCGCGCTGTCTGCGCAAAGCTCACCACCAGCTCCGTGCGCATATGTGGTTCACGCTTAGCTCCGTCCTCTTGTCGTGTCCCGTTTAATCAGCGCAGTTGTGCAGTGTTTCCCGTTACATCCGCACTGTTGTTGTGCGCTCCCAGCTGACATCCGTGTCCCGTTCCATTGGCGCAGTTGTCTCGCGCTTCATGGTTAGCTCCGCCCAGTCACCGGCCACTGACCTCTCTGTTGGAGTTAATCGACAGGTAAGACTACGTTTCTCTTTAATACTTAAATGGTTTAAAATGCAATTTTAGCGTGAACAGTGAATAGAACATGTGCAGGAAGTTGTCATTTTGTAGTCTTTATCATGTTAAAGTTGTAGTTCCTTGCAATAAGCTCAACAGAGTGCTAAAATTGACCTTTTCTCACAGTGAAATCAGTGCAAATCAATCTCATTTAATAAATTGGGAAGAGTTTAGCAGCACAACACACAGATAAACTACAGGTTTTATAAATATAAATAACTACAATGCATAACATTTCAAAAAGTGTTTGAAGTTTTTAATAAGCTGTGCAGGAAGTTCTCTTAACGCAAAGCAAAGGTTTTTAGCCACTAGAGGTTGTCATTTTGTAGTCTTTGTCATGTTAAAGTTGTAGTTCCTTGCAATAAGCTCAACAGGTTAGCTGTTACATTGTGTTATTACATTTATGACAGCTTGACATGAGCACACAGCAGTGTTTACACAGGATTTGGTGTGGAACAAAGCATTTACTGGACAAGGACACTTCTGTGACTTTGTGTAGCACAAGGTTTGTGTAACACAAGGGTCAAAAATTAACACTTTCTTCTATCTCCCTTCCTTAGATACACTGACATCGTTAAAAAAAACCTTAACCGACATCAATCATGCCATCCAAATACGTCAACTGCCCCATCTGTGGCCGACCTTTTGCGGCGCTGCCACACCACCTCAAGAGGTCACACAAGGTGGTCAACCCTGAGGAGCATCAGCTTCTTTTGAAGCTGGCGAGCAAGCAGGTGTTCTACCGTTACCAGCCCTGCCCCGTCTCTGGCTGCCGGTACCACTCATCCAGGTGTGACAGACACCTGGAGACATGCCACCCGGAGCTGACCGAGGAGCAGCTGGAACGTGCTGTAATGTCGGTCCAGAAAAGGGTGACCGTCCACCAGCTGGCAGACCTCAGGGCCACTGCCCCTCACCCTCCCACGGTGAGCCAGCTGGACCAGGATGAGGACGACGACCCTGACATGTGGTCCGACGAGGAGGCGGAACCGCAGGCCAGCTGTCGGGGCTGCATCACCCTCCAGCGCAAATACGAGGGTGTGAAGCTGCAGCTGGACAACCTGCGCAAGACCTTCCGCCTCTACCACCGGCAATGTTGGGAGTAATGCGGTACAAAAGTAATTAATTACTGTAATGCATTGCTTTTTGCTGTAATGTGGTAATGTAAGGCATTACAGGGAAAGAAAATGGTAATATTTACTCGGTACAATCGTCAGTAACGTGGTAATTACAATGCATTTTTAAACCCAGAATCAAGATGTGTTCCTTAAAAATTCAAATTGCGGGAAACCCGAAGAAAGATCCAGTTTCTGCATATATTACGTCATTTATGGACTCAGCTTTGCGGGCAGAGAGGATGCCGCGGTAGCGGCTCAACTACTCCAGCTGCGTCCTGCACGCGGCCGCTGCAACATTCACAAAATCGCTCCACTAAAACAAAATAATTCACTTGCGATCATTCATATCAGAGCATATTCTCTGGTATTTTGTGCTTTTCTGACGTGCTTTGCCTCAGCTGAGTTCATAATCTGTGCCCCGGTGATTTCAACTCATTACTGCTGGAGCGCCGCGCGTGTGAAGATCCCTTTGGCTGATCGTTAGAAGGTAGAAAGTCTAGGAAACAGTTTTTTCTGGAAGACGGAGAAAACATGCAACTTGCAGGAAGGTTAGAGAGAGAAAGGGCCGGAAACTATTCAAATAAAATAAAGAAAAAAAGAAAAAAGTAGGTAGATTTATCCCCAATACACATTTTTACCAGTGAAAAGCAATAATAAATAAGCTTTTAATATTTATACATGTGATAGAATCGGATCACCCCAGAAGTCAGTCCCACATCCAGGGCCGTATCAAGGCATTTGGGGACCAAGGCAAATATACGCTTGGAGCCCCCACCACCTCACTCCCTGCTCAGTTAATATAAGATGGCAGCGTGCTGAGGGTACAGATTGTTGTTGCTTTTATTTAATAAACAATCATTTTAAAGCACTGGTATTATTTCTGACTGTTTTTAACAGCAATCCTAGCTCAGACACCACATCACCTTCCACATATATGTCATGAGCTCACTGAGCGTCACATGACCAGATTCATATTGAAGTTGTTTTGGTGAAAGTAACTTAAAGTAATACAAAAGTAGTGTAATGTCTTACATTTTAAAATCAGTAATATTGTAATGTAATGAATTACTTTAAAATGAGGGTAACAAGTAATAAATAATGCATTACTGTTTTGAAGTAACTTGCCCAACACTGACCACTGGAGGGTGGCCAAGTTCGAGAGGAGGAATGGGACTGTGAGTTACACATGCCTATAAATTCGATTTAAGTCACAAAATAATACTCAGCAAGCACGTGATCAAGTTGCTCCTTTAAACCACGTGTTTTATCATTTAATTTTTTCTGATGGTCTGTGTACAGCACTTTGCACTGTCTCTGACTGCTCAAAATTTGCTATATCAATAAACTGGACAGTGACATTGACATGTAATAATCATTTTGACAGTTTTTTTTTTGTTTTTGTTTTTTTAAAGAAAATAACCAAACACCTCCCTCTACCGGAGGAGAAGGTTGAGGTTCGTCCGTCCACCTTCCGTGGACCAAAGCAGCGGCCAGGAGAACATCCGCACGCGGCTGGGAGACGCCCGCCCTCCAAGTGGGCTGGAGAACCGCGGTCCGGACGGACTCGTCAGCGAGAGGCCAGAAGAAGGGTGGCCACCCCATCGCCACCTTCTTCGCCATCGCCACCTTCCTCGCCGGCGTTGTCTTCGTCGGCACCCTCCTCCACTTCACCACCACCCTCCCGCCCATCACCACCACCACCAGCACACTTGCAGTTATCCCCACCATCATCTCCACCACCACCACCGTCCATCCAAACCAAAAACGCCCCCCGGTTGCTGCTTGTGAGTCGGCAAAAGGACTGGCCGGCAGTGTGGCCCCCTCCTCTGGCCAGAGGGAAGGACCAGACTCTCCTTCGCCGTCCAAGAAGATGGGCAAAACCCGCCACACCGGTGGCAGCCCGCCACCAGAGGAGTCCCCCGAGGAGTCCCAGCCGCCACGAAAGGGGGGAAAGACGCCTCGCCAGAACCCCGCCTCGCTGCTGTCAGGCTTCTCCTCACTAATGGGTTAGTTTTCATATGTCTGTTTACCTCACGTCTTGATGAATGTTCTTCCCAAGTATTGTATTGCATGTGAGGATTGTAGCTGGTTACTTAACTCATTCACTGCCATTGACGACTAAAGTCGTCATTTTAGATCCAACCGTTCACTGCCAATGACGACTAAAGTCGTCATTTGCATTTTTTTACTGTTTGAGCATTGGAACGAGCCCCCGCGCTGAGAGAACAAACATCTCAGCCCTGAAGCCGATCTTCATCCGCATACGTCACAGATCACATGATCAGGAAGCAGACCATCCATGTGTTTGGAGATCGTTTTGGGCCGTTCCTGTAAAAAAAAGTGAGGCGCGAACCGGAGAAGCGTCTGCCGATCACAATTCATCAACGGATTATGAAAGAACGGATAACGCTTGAAACACACGGCTTCTTCCTGATGTAAGAGGTGAGTCTCCACTTTGTTTTGGTTGTTTTGGCATCGACATCATGCTAGCGCGCAACGTTCTGTGACTCTTAAAAAAACAGTAAAAACGGTGAGAAACGCTGGCAGCGAAGGCCGTTAGTGATCAGGAAACGGCTGACAGTGAATGAGTTAAGAATACCAATCACTGCAGGGCGTCGGGTCAGGACAGCGGTTATATGTTCAGGAGAGTGGGAAATAATTTGCAAATGTCCAGCTCCTTAGTTGACTTTGAACTCTTCTTTAATTAGGCACAAACATTCTCCATACAGGTATCCGACTGGTTTAGATGCAGATGCAGAATACAGGAATGGATGTGTGTGAGTGTGGTTTCTTTCAATGGACGCACACTAATGGCTGGAAAGGATGATTTCCTTGGCCTGCCGACACCTCTCTGAGTTGCAAACACTCAGAACCATACATTAATGTGCTGTGATTGCCACCTAGTGGCGGAATAATAAACTACAGGCAAACGTCAATGCAAAGAACCCTGCACTAATCTGAAAATAAGTCCAATATAACAATCTTTGCTACAGCCGCCCCCAAATTTGGTAAGCAAATTTGACTACTAGGTGGGTTGACTGTCTTGGGGTAAGGCAGGCAGCTTGATGAGACGAACAACTGGGCGAGTGTAGGTTCTGTCTTTGACTTGAATCACAGCAGTCCTCACGCGTCCATCCGCTCCCGGTATGACAGACTTCACAGTCCCCACTTGCCAGAGGGCTCTTGGTGTTTGCTGATCAACGATGAGCACCACAGTGCCTACAACTATGTCATCCTTCTCAGTCTGCCATTTTTGCCTGGATTGTAGCGTTGGAAGAAAGTGGCGGATGTAATGCTTCCAGAAGTGATCCGCCAAAACTTGAGAATGTCTCCACCTTTTCCGACTTAACAGCTCAGACTCAGGATAGACTACCTGTGGAAGGGATGAATCAAGCCGCCCCATCAACAAGCAATTAGGTGTCACTGGGTCCGGTTCTGCCAGGTCAGAAGAAACATAACCTAGGGGCCTGGAATTGAGAATGCCCTCGACTTCAATGCGGACTGTCATTAATACTTCCTTTGGTGTTGACTGGACTCCCAGAGTCGTACGAAGCGCAGTCTTCACTGATCTTACTTCTCGCTCCCAAGACCCCCCAAAATGTGGAGCATTGGGGGGGGGGGGGGGGGGGGTTTAAAACGGAAGCGAATCTGTTGAGCAGCGAGTTGGTCCTTAACAACTGGTTCCATGGCACGGAAAGCTTCATGAAGCTCCTTACTCCCTCCTCTGAAATTAGTGCCTTGGTCTGACAGGATCTCGTAAGGCTTTCCTCTTCGAGCTATGAAACGTCGGAGGGACATTAAGAAGGAATCCGTTTCCATGTTTGGTAGGAGGTCTAGATGGATAGCACGTGTAGTAAGGCACTTGTATAGGATCCCCCACCTCTTTCCAGTACGTCGTCCCACCTTTACAAACATAGGACCGAAGCAGTCGACTCCTGTTGAATAGAAGGCAGGACAGAACAACCGCAAACTGGAAGGGGGCAAATCTGCCATTCTGGGGACTTGCGGGTTTCCTCTCCACTTCCTGCAATCCACACAATTGTGCTGGTGCTTCTTGACAGCTTCTCTTCCTCTCAACAGCCAATATTTCCTACGCAGCTCTGCAAAAACACGTTCCACTCCAGGATGATTCAACAGTTGGTCATAAAACTGGATCAGAAGCTTGGAGATTGGGTGAGAGGCTGAAAGGAGGATGGGATGTAACACATCTGAACTTATGTTTTCACATCGGCGCAGTCTTCCTCCAACACGGATTAGGCCAGAGATCTGATCATATTCAGGGGCAAGAGTGAGCACTCGGCTAGTAGTTGGAAGAGCTTTGCCAGCTTTGAGTAACATCATCTCTTCAGGGAAATCTTCCATTTGTGCATGTCTGAGGAGGGCGACCTCAACTTTGTGATAGTCGTCCGCTGTTGGAGACTTGTCATTGGCCGCCCCATGGAGAACTCTGACTGTAGCTTCCAGTAGCTCTTGGAAGGTCTTAAACTGCTTAATGTCAGGTATGGATGGATCGAATGAAGTAGCTGTCAGTCCACAAAATGCTGTGCTCTTCAGCTCTTCAGTCACCTCAGTAATGTGATTAGCTGGTATCTTAGGCCACTGCTCAGGTGACTGCAGGAGAAAGGAGGGACCATGTGTCCAACGACTCTTCCCAGTAAGTTGGGCCAGTGTTTTTCCTCTGGTAATATCATCTGCGGGGTTAGTTGCTGAGTCAACATAGCGCCAGGCTCTGACATCCGATAACTCCTGTATCTCTGTGACCCTGGTGCCTACAAACACTTTATATCTGCAGGAGTCTGATTGGAGCCAGTTGAGCACTGTGGTGGAATCAGTCCAGTATACCACCTCTTGTGTCTTGATGGTAAGCTCCTTCAGCAGCACCGAAGCCAATTGTGCCCCGGTTAATGCACCACACAGCTCGAGTCGGGGTATTGATAGTTGCTTCTTTGGAGCAACTCTGGATCTAGCAGCCAAGAATGCCACTTAAACTTTTCCATCACCACTGTCACTGCGCAGATACGCCACAGATCCATAAGCACGCTCGGATGCGTCACAAAATATGTGAATACTCTGAATGGTGGTGCTCAGGCCTGTTCTGGGTTCAGTATAGCATCTGGGTAAGGTGATCTGGGACAAATGTGCCAGCTCCTCCGCCCATGACTTCCAAGCTCGGAGCAGATCTTCAGGGAGATTGGGGTCGTCCCAACCTCTCTTCTTGTCCCAAAGGCGCTGCACAATGATCTTAGCTCTGGTTGTATATGGAATAATATATCCCAGAGGATCGTATTATTGAGCAAGAAGTCGATAAATATTGCGCATTGTTGGTTTGGGAAGTTCACTGTTGTGCTGTTTATAGCAGAGTGTATCTGACTTACACTGCCACAACAGTCCAAGTGTACGTTCTTGTGGATTTTCCATTTGCTGGGTGAACCAGAGTGTATTGCTCTCGGACCTTGATTCTTTAGGCAGGTGTTTGATGACATCTGGAACATTGCTGGCCCATTCTCTGAGCTCAAATCCACCATTCAGAAGTAAGCTGTGCAGTCGGTTTACTAGCTGCTTGGCCTGAGTGGCTGACTGAAAACTCTGAAGACAGTTATCGACGTAGAAACAACGTTCTACAGAAAGGCGAGCATCTTCTTCTGGTGCAGTATGTCTCTGGACATGGGTTTGCAGCACAAAGGTGGCGCAACATGGACTACACGTTGTTCCAAAGGGAAGTACTTGCCACTCATAGATGGTAGGTTCTTGGTCCACCTTAACATCTCGCCACAGAAAATGAAGAAAGGGTTTATCCTCCTCTAGCAAGCGTACCTGATGAAACATTCCCTTCACATCGCTGCTGATTGCTACTGGGTGTTCTCGAAACCTGAGGAGGACTCCCAGCAAACTGGCTCCAAGTGTGGGCCCAGGAAGGAGTTGGTCGTTTAGGCTCTGCCCGTTGAAGATGAAGGAGCAGTTAAAGACTATCCGATATTTCTCATTGTGTTGGACAATGTGGTGTGGAATGAACCAGGAACCTTTCCTCTTCTCTGCATCAGCTTGGGATATAGCTTTAATATAACCAGCATCGATGAGCTTGTTTATCTCTTTGGAGTAAATGGCAGCTTTCTCTGGATCTTTTATTAACCGTTTCTCTGTCCCACGTAGCTGGGGTAGTACTGCTTCTTTACCGGCGTGGATAAGAGGGAGGTTCCCTTTCCATAACAGTGGCGTTGCATAGCGGTTCACACCATCAACCACTGTTCTGGTGGTCTTCTCCTCCAATATGTGGACTGCCTCCATATCTTGCCTCGATCTGCTTATCAATCGCTCGCTCTGGTATGGCAGCGTATCCAGCTGCCAAAGCCTCTCCACATGACTCAGAAGCTCCGATCTGGAAGGATCACACTTGGTAAAGAGGCATTGTTTTGGAGATAGCTGATGGTGTAAAAGGTTTGCGGGACCCTGCAGAGTCCATCCCAACCTGGTGTGTACTGCTGCGGGTCCTCCTGGAGGACCAAGACGAACTGGTTCCACTGGTGTGACCAAATGTGGGTAATCTGACCCAATCAGGAGCAGTGGCTGAGCACCTTTAATGGCTGGTAGTGGGATACCTCTAAGATGGCGATACCTTTCTTGCAGATCTTCAATTGGGTAGGTATGGCAGGATAAGTTTAGCTCTTTAGCTGTAAAAGCATTATCAATCTGGTATGGTTTACCAGGTTGTGACACAGGAGTTATAGAGAAGGAGACAGCGTCACCATGAATGGTGCAGAGTTCTTGTCGGACTGTGCGGAGGGTGAGATCTTCAGGTCTCCGTTGAAGTCCCAAGCTGGTGGCAGCGTCATGTAGGAGTATTGTACGTTCTGATCCATCATCCAATATTGCGTAGGTCTCCAGTACCTTTGGCCCACTCTGGAGGATGACGCGACACAACTTCAGTAGAACTTGGTTACTTCTTGCTGGCCGGTCAAGATACAATGTCTCCGAAACAGAACTCACAAGGCATGTGCTTGGTTGAGGTACTGTAGAATCACCGGTTGCTGTGGTGTTTTGTCTGGTGTTAACATCATGAAGGACGTCTAAATGCCTTCTCTCACACTGTTTGCACTTGGCCTTGAGGTTGCACCTGGATGCCTGATGTTCACGACCACAGCGCCAGCATCGGTGGTTAGCTTTAATCCATTCTGTCTTCGATTCGACTGACAGGAGCTTGAAGTTGATGCACTGATTGAAATAATGCTGCTCAGTATTGCAGAAGGGACAGTATTTCTTTGGCTTGTCCTGCATGGTCTCTCTCGCAGTAGGAGCTTTATCTGATTTCTCTTGTGACTGAGTTGACTCACTGCCAAGTAGAATAGCTGTAGACCTTTGTGACTTGTATTCTGGACGTCGGCTCTTGGGCGGAGCTTGTCTCTCTCTCATGAAGGCACTGCTCTGATGATCACCACTGACTTGGATTCGTACTTCATATTCAAGCCAATCAGCCAGGTCGAGTAGTGTTAGTACTGGGATGTTAATGGGATTGACAAATCTGTGAAAGTTCGCTCTTTGGTCATGTGGTAACTTAGCTAAGAGACGAGAGACTTGTGATCCACATCTCAGTTCTGTCCAACCTTGGCTTCCAAGCTGTTGCAGCATTCCCACAAGGGCACGAACCTGAAGGGCAAATGACTTGAATGCTTTAATGTCCCCGGTTCTGATATTAGATCCATACATCAGATTGGAAATCCTTTTCAGCACCAGCTGCTGCGGTTGACCATACATCTCTGTGAGTGCCCTTATCGTGTCCGTAAATGGAAGTGGGCTGTTACTGTAGGAGTCTGCTATGAGTAACGCCTCTTCACACTTGAGGTGATCTGTGAGTATTTGAAACTTAAAGTGCTCTGGAGCATCATATGGCAATAAGTTGTCCAGAGCTAGCTTCAGTCTAGCAAACTCACGTGGGTCCTCTGACTTCAAATAAGGAATAGTTGGTTTGGGACCACGGTAGGTATCTAGAGCTGGGGGTTTGCCATAGAAGGAATCATAGCGTGGGGAATATTGATGTTCAGGTGGGTATCTGATCCCCCTATATTCTCCTCTCACATATTCATAATGTGGTCGATGAAAACCATCAGGGTGATCTCTGTAGTAAGCAGAATGTCCCTCCTCCTGTTCATAGTAGTGGCCGTCATGACGAGCTCTAGGACTACTACTCCTGTAGGACCTTGAAGCACCATACCCATCAACATGGTCTGGGTGGCTTGATTTGGGTGGGGGGAAATCATTATAGTGGCGATATCTGTCATCATAGTGATAGGGCTCATTATAGCGATCATAGTCGTCCCTATGTTTGGAACGATACTTGACATCAGGACTGGATGCTGCTTTAGCACGTGGCCATTTGCTATCACTTGACTTATCACGAGGTGCACTATATGACTTATGCTCCCTGCGATGTGACGATGCCTGTGCTGGGCAGTCTTCAATCTCTAACTCAGGAGGTTTGAATTGAGAGCAGGGAGATGAGCTACGAGAGGATCCTGGAGATATGTCATCTTGTTTGGTTAATCCTACTTCCTGGAAGCAGCAATCAAGTTCATCAGTAGGATCAGCTCTGCCCTTTTGTAGAGCTGGTGGAGCATCACTGAACACCATACGAGCACTTGTTGCCTGACGTGGGTCCTTGTGACCACTAGATGGTGTCGGCTTATCTCTAAGTGCTGGTGTAGAAGATTGATGGACCATCTCTGACAGGCGTTGGACCTCTTTACGTAGTTGGTCACTTTCCTCTCTCATGTTCCTAAGATATCTGAGTACGTCAGATGAAGATGCCTGCTCAGTTTCAGGGATGGGGCGCCTTGGAACATAACTGACCTCATATTCATGGCGATATGATGGCTGTTGTCTCACTCTCCGAGGCTGGACTGCATCTCTGGCATCCCTCTCATATGACCTGGACATATTGACTGCAATGGCTGCTGGAAATCCGGCTCGAAGGACCAGTTATTGTATTGCATGTGAGGATTGTAGCTGGTTACTTAAGAATAGCAATCACTGCAGGGCGTCGGGTCAGGACAGCGGTTATATGTTCAGGAGAGTGGGAAATAATTTGCAAATGTCCAGCTCCTTAGTTGACTTTGAACTCTTCTTTAATTAGGCACAAACATTCTCCATACAGGTATCCGACTGGTTTAGATGCAGATGCAGAATACAGGAATGGATGTGTGTGAGTGTGAGTGTGGTTTCTTTCAATGGACGCACACTAATGACTGGAAAGGATGATTTCCTTGGCCTGCCGACACCTCTCTGAGTTGCAAACACTCAGAACCATACATTAATGTGCTGTGATTGCCACCTAGTGGCGGAATAATAAACTACAGGCAAACGTCAATGCAAAGAACCCTGCACTAATCTGAAAATAAGTCCAATATAACAATCTTTGCTACACCAAGGATTCATACTTCTTAACTGCTATGTGAACATTTCTCCACAGAAGAGTACCTGGATGACTACATGGCTTTCCTCCGAGGCATGCACAAGTCAAAGAAACAGATTGACAACGTAGCCTCAAAGGTAATGAGGATCAGGAGGTTCCTCAATTTCATGGCGGTGGGGGCCCTTCACCTGTGGGACTGGAGATCGTGAGAGCCCTGTTAGTCATGAGACTTCTGGGCATGATGGCTGCAGCCCACAAAGATAGACAAGAAAGCGTGTTTGTCGTGTTCATGTCAAATTAAACTGATCACAAAACACAGATTTACGTTCTTTACTTCATTTTACTCATCCAACCCCATAAATCCCTGTGTGTCCTCCTGCAGCACTCCCGAAGGACAACAGGCAAGACAAGACAAAAAAGTCTGACGTGTTGAGTAAAAACTGCTATTTTTAGCATATTTTTAGGGGCGACGTGTTGCTACCAGACGTACAGTGTGAGCAGTCAGGTCGCATGCGAGAACTGGGTCATGCAGTGTGAGCGCATGACTCGTGAGATCTGCTCTGCGAGGAAGTCGTACAGTGTGAGCTGAAGCTGAACCCTGCGAGTGAAAAAGTCGCACAGTGTACGCCCGGCTTAACCCTAAGCTCCACTCAGAGGATCATCACAAAGCAAAGGACTCTTACACTTACCCTAACACTTACACTTACCCCACCACTTACACTTACCCTACCACTTAGCCAAACACTTACACTTACCCGAACTCTTAGCCTAACACACTTAGCCTGACTAGGTGCAGACTTGTCAGGCCTGGTGAAAAATTTGATATTTTAAAGGTCCCAAAAAAATCGCAAAGAAAATGGCTGAACAGCGCCCCCTACAAAGTGAAAAAACCCTCTCCATAAAGCTTAGTTTATCGTACAGTTATGAAATTTTGTACACCTGTAGTACTCAACAGTCCGCACAGAAAAGTCTCTTGCAAGCATGGTCAATATCAAACAGGAAGTCGGCCATTTTGGGTTGAAATGACGATTTTTTTGCCGATTTTAGGGTTCGTTTCTGATTGGATTGCTCGATCATTTTTCGCACGATCGTCTCAAAAATTGTGTAAAATTGCTCAGAAGGGATGGGCGAACAAAATGAGACAAGGATTCTGAGTTTTCGTATATGTTGAAGGGGCGGGGCCAGGCCTCGATTTTTGACTACTCGCCAATTTTTTTTAATTTGCTATAACATCATAACTGAATGGAATAGAGTTACAAAAATTTCTTTGGTCATTTAGCATCCACCCACAAAGTAAATTGAATGGTCGGATGATGACATCACACAAGCCCCGCCCCCTCAGGACCAAAAAGGTCAAGTTTTACTGTGAAAGGTCCCAAATTGCCCCATTTCACTTAATCACCACAAATTTGTAGCTGGTAACTCAAGACAAGTGGGGGTAGCTTGGCGTCACTTTATGGGAGTTTTCGGCAGAGGGCGGGGCTGTGGCGGTGCAGCGAAGTCAGGCGTACCGCCGTGGCCTTACGTTTGTCTCCCATTTCATAATTTCTAAAGATATCGCCACAAAACTCGTGGTGAGTGTTCGTAGTCCGGCCCCCCAAAAAATCTGATGTGAAAATCTGGTGGGCGTGGCCTATTTTTGAAATAGCGCCCCCTAGGACCATTAAAACTGTCAGCCCCAAGCCATGCTTTGACTGAGGATTACGAATTTTGGTACACTAATGCAGTGTCTCAGGACCTACAAAAAAGTCTCTTGAAGCCAAGTGCTAAGTCGCACAGAAAGTCGGCCATTTTGGTCCAAGTACTCGATTTAGTGGTTTTCACACACGTTGTTTGGAGAGTGATGCTCCGTCGCCCTTTTCACCAATCGCCTTCAAACTTCTGACATGTATTCTTAAGACATAGAGGAAAAAAATTCAACCGTCAGATTTTTCAAAAGTTGAAAGGTGTGGGCGTGGCTAAGCCTCAAACTTTGACCTGTCGCCACGCCACTCTTTTTTCACAGCTCCCTATTGGACTCATTTTACCCAATCACCAGGAATCTCTGCCAAATAGCAGTAGACAACTTGAGGTCACTTGGTCTCCAATACTGGCAAGTTTCGAAAAAAGGCGGGGCTTTGGGAGCATGGAGAAAATTGCCATCACACCATCAAAATAGTTTTGCCTCTCATTTCTTCAATTATCGTGATATCACCACGAAACTTCTGGTGAGTGATCCTAGTCTGACCCCCAATAGAAATGGACAGCTGAAGTTTGTGGGCGTGGCCTATTTTCTGAAATAGCGCCCCCTAGGACCATTAAAACTGTCAGCCCCAAGCCATGCTTTGACTGAGGATCACGAAATTTCGTACACTAATGTACTGCGTCAGGACCTACAAAAAAGTCTCTTAGAGCCAAGCTTAAAGTCGCACAGGAGGTCGGCCATTTTGGTCGAAGTACTCGGGTTGTTCTGCCACGTTGTTGGCAGAACAACCCTTTCCACCAATCACCTTCAAACTTCTTTATTTATTTTTTTTTCTCCGTGTCCTGTCTGGCTGTGAAGCAAGCAGAATTGATGTCTGAATGCTGGTAACAAGCCTTACAGATTTACTCTCAGGTGGAGCATTAAAGCATCTGCTTTTAATGTCGCGCCTGATACTTAAAACTTTATTGTTATTGTTGTTGAATGCTTTCTAATTCCGACCAGACACGGAGACAGAGGTGAAAGAGAAAGGAAAAGAAAAGGTGGGGAGAGAGGAGGGGGGGGGGTCCACAAAAATAAACAATAATGAACAAGAGTCTGCTTCTAGACCTGCAGAAAAAGACAAAAAAAGCAAAAGAGCAACAAAAAATGGGACACAACAACAATACAACAAGATCAAGCTATCACTGCGTCAACTTGATGAAGAAACATATAATCAACATTGCTCAACTGAAGAATCACGATAATAAATCACAGTGCATTAAGTGCCCACCATAGTCTTAAGACCTGTGTTTAACGTGCCCAAACCCATACCTTTGAGAGCACCATGTGAGCACCTGTGTGTGTACACGCGCTTGTTTATGCAAGGTTTCTCTATAGGAGCGTCCAACAGAGAGTGTGAGGGACCACAGATCTGCCCCCCAAAGATGCGCAGGAGACGGGGGGAGCTCCAAAGCCCCCTTCAGACAGGCCATGAAAAACGGAAATGTTCCGGAATCTGTCCGTAAGAACTTTCTGTCTGAATACAAACATCCGGATAACGTGCTCCGGAATTTATCCGGACGAAGCCCCTAGTAACAGGTCCGGACTTGTTACGGACAGGGTGGCTGCTTCAGACTGGTGAGGTAAAGTTCCGGACAAGAGGGAGGGGGAGGAGGAGGGGACCGGGGGACGCTGTGCGCACCTATATAGCCTGCTGCTGTAGCATGCGGCGAACCACGGCAGCTCGCCTCCTACGGTACCGCCTAGACGCGCGACGGAGCGCTTCACACCGCTTCAGTGATTCCTTTAACCATTGAGCTTCATCATCCAGGTCTCCAATGCATCTTCGTGTGCGCAGAATTATGCTTAAGCGCCTCGTGATTTTTTATCTTGAGAGGCGCTATAGAAATGATATTTTCTTCTTCTTCTTCTTCTTCTTCTTCTTAACATGAGTCCGATTCTCTCTCCCCCCACCACCCCCCGCCGCCGTCAGACTTCTGGAACTTTCCCTGCTGTGTGAACGCAGCCGAAAGGACAAGTTCCGGTACAAAAGTGGTGTGTCTGAAAACACAGTTCCGGTTAAAAAACGGATTGAATTGTCCACAAATGTTCCAGAATGTCTGTCTGAAAAGGGTTCAAGTCTCAGAGATCCAGGCGCTGCCCCAGAACACAGGAACCCCTAGGAGACTGCAACCAGAAAGGCCCCCGTCCCCCTCGAGAGGCACAGAGGATTGCCCCGGGGGGGCCACAACCAGCAGCCGGCAGAGACCCGGGAGACATCAGCGGCAAGCCCTCAGGCCCGCCCGCAGCCTCCCACCCCCTAGCCGGCCGAGCCCGGGACCCAGGGGCGACCTCCACCGCCGGGGACCCAGCAGAGCCCAGGGACCCAGACCCCAACCGGGCAGCCACCGGGATCTATCAGGCAGATGCCAAAATCTTAAACCCCCAGACCCGGTTGCCACGAACACTCAGGCAGACCAAGGCACAACCCCTCACACCAGGTGTGGCAGGGGGAGGGGGGACGAAGATCTATATCATCAAAAGAAGTTCCAGGAGAGGGGAGGAGTCAAAGGCCCCACCTGACATATACAGTCATACACAAACACAGTCACACACTCCCTCCCTCATGCTCACACATACACATACAACCAAAGACTTACAAAAATGCACGCCGGACACCCACTCATGCTCCCCTTACACACCCTATTCACTCTGGTCCCGGTACTGCTGCACATTGGGTACAACCATCACCGGTAACCAGAGTTTGACCCTTTCTGCTGGGGTACTGATGAGCAGGCTCCCCCGCCCAACGCTGAGCACAGCAATCTACCACCCCAGACCCCAACCAGACGGCCAGATCTCGCTCCTAGCCTCCAGCCCCAGGGAGCCAAGCATCAACAGAGGTGGCTAAGACCCCTAGTCTCCCTCCACCTGCTCCAATATAGTGTTGTGTGATCATGAGGTGTATTCCATGGCTGTGGTGAGCGGGCAGTGCGGGCATCATCCGGCCTATGCCAGCTGATGCCACCGCACCACCCCACTTACACCCTCAGCCCTCAGTGTCTAAGTGTGGTTTAAAATTGGAAGTGGGCACCGGCACCCGGGAGGAGGCTGAGAAAAAACCCTGCCAAGTGCCGTGCTCACTCCCAAGGCCCTCTGCCAAGTGCCATGGTCACTCCCAAGGCCCTAAGTGTGTGTTTGTGTGGAATGTCGTCAGTGAAAGTGTATAAGGTGCAAATAAAATTGGGGGGCAGGTTGCAACCGGAATGCGGAAATGGGGTCCATACCCGCACTCCCTGACTTGCCCACCCCCCAAGGTCCTATGTGTATGTTTGTGTGATGATGTGAGGGAGCAGGAGGAGAGAAACATGCGGGGATGGGGAGGAATGGCTGGTTGGACTTAGCCCTCCAGGGAGCCAGCTCCCCTACTGGCCCCAATAGGCACCTCTGGTGTCAAACTGGCACCCAGGGCATGGAGACCCCAGCCCATCCTGCCAAGGCCCAAAGCAGCAGCATTACAGAGCCTCACGGAGTCCAAGGGCACCAACCCAGCCCCACCCCAGCAGAATATCTATGCCCATCGCTGCATTTGCACAACTTCCAGAATATATACGACATGGGACATCCAGGTATGGTTGGGTCCTCCCCCTCCTGGACCTCCCCCTCCCCTGTGATGGAACGGCAGAGGAGCCAAGGCCTACCTGAGGCCCCCAAACCCGGGCCAGACACTGCTGCATGTTCCTGCCTTCTTCCCGGCAGCATACATGTCAGGACCCGACCCCCAAGAACCCACCCAGATCCCCACCCGGGGCCGGCCACCCCCAAACCCCGAGCCCCCAGGCCCCCACCCAGACCCGCCCAGGGGCAATGCAGCTGCCAGGCAGTGACCCATGGCTGCCACCAAGATCCCCAAGGGGCCCCACTCACAACTGCCAGTAGTCCACCCCCCGAGGCAACCCAAGCACCTCCAGAGGGGGGCAACGGCCCCCCAGTCCCAGACACCCCCAGTGAACCCACCTCCAGGGAACATCCGGATACTCCAAACTCAGACCCCCCCCCCCCCCCCCCCCCACCCACACCATCCCACAGGACAACATCAACGGCCCCCCACCCTCGCTATGTGATGGAACCGATCAAAGGAGCCCAGAGAGATTGATCTGAAGTGGAAGCAGATGCTATATCAAGTGTAATATGATCTAACAAAAGATTTCTATACTGGTTAATGCAGAGAGTTTCTCTATTTTTCCAATTCAAGAGGATAGTTTTCTTACCGATGCATATGGCAGTCAGAACCACGTGAACCAAAGATGTTTCAATCGGGACATCGTCCAGGTTTCCCAGTAAACAAAGAGAGGGGGTGGTTGGGATATGACATTTCAGAGACTTTGACAGGTCTTCACACACTCTACCCCAAAATTCCTGGACAGGTGGACAGGACCACAGTGCAGGAACGTTATTTGTGCAGTGTGTACAGGTGTCAGATGACACAAACCCCATCTTGAACATCCGATGACCTGTATAGTGTACTCTGTGTAGAATTTTGTACTGAATTAATTGTAAATTGGAGTGTCTGATCATTTTAAAAGTTTTTAAACAAGTTTGGGACCAGAAGTTCTGGTCAAAGCTGACTGATAGATCCACCTCCCATTTTTCAATAGGGATTACTATTCTATTGTCTATTTTGGACAGTGTCTTATATACTTTAGACAGTAGTTTGGGGGGGGGGGGGGTTGAGATTATAGAAGTCTAATACCCTTGGTGGTGTTTGTAATTCTATTTTATTGAGCTTAAATTTTTGTTTTACTACAGATTTAATTTGGTGGTATTCTAAAAAGCTATTCTTATCTATTCCAAATTGGGAGACTATTCTATTAAAGGGGATGAAATCCAATCCTTCATATATGTGTTCCAGGTATAGGATTCCTTTGTTTTTCCAGTCCAGAAGGTTCATCATTTTATTATTTTGCAAAATATCAGGATTATTCCAGATAGGTGTGCGTCTGCATGGTACTAGTGAAGACACCTGCTGTGTCTCAATTATGGGTCTGCATCCTTCGAAGGACCCAGCCTACTCGGCCGACGTGGGTTGGGTCCTCCTTCGGCCGGGTAGACCGGATGTTAACGGCTGTGAATTTGGACAGGCCTAGCCTTCATGAATTCCCGCCTCTCCCTCGGCGAACGTTCCGTCGCCTAGCAACCGTGGAACCGCTGAGCAGAAGGGAGAAGGAACTTTAAACGATGGAGCTGGAAGTTTTATTTAGATTTTTAATCATTTCCTTGACTGTTGGAGAGCTAATTCGGAGAAAATACTTTCGACTAGCTGAGCCTGCGCAAAGATGTGATAATAGTTTTTAATACTTTCTAAGGGTCTTCATTTGACCAAAACCGATTTATCACCTTTTAAGACTTTAAGACCCAGCGGGATACCCTGTAGTAAACAATTCTCATTTGTAAACCAAAATAAAATTCAAGAGTTTAATGCAGATCTGATTTTATTTAGATATTTCTTTTATATGTACATGTTTAATCTTTCTTAACCATTTTTCCTAGCAAAGTAAAAAGCTGTCAAAGTTCTCCCTTCTCTCCTGTGCCCTCTGCTGCTCTGCCTCCCTCTGCAGCCTCATGTCCTCCCTGATCAGCTCCAGAAGCTGGTCATCGCTGTCACCTTCCCCTGGATGCCCATTTTCTCCAGAAAAGTCTTAACAAACATGTAAGAAAAGAAACAGGAAGAGAAAAGAGGACAACGAGTTATTCCTTTCATGTTTTCACAGAAAAAAATAAACTCAAACGTGTTTTTAAAATATGAGATGTTATTGTACCTCCATGCCACAGCCGCCGAATACTTTGCTCCAGTGATCATGTGGTCCATCTCCGCCCTAAGCTTAATAAATTCCCTGGTTTTCTCTTTTGTCCCTAAAATACAAACTTCTCTTAAAATCAGGGGGAAAACGTAGCGGGAGAAGTACGGCACCGAGCGGCCGAACATACGAGCCGAGACCGCAATACAAGCACTTTTACTGTAACATTTCTAACTAAAATAATGTTCATGTATCACAAAAAGTCCTTATCCTAACAGTTTTCAAGTTTATACTGACATTTATATGCGCAATCCTCTCCGACAGCTCCCGCTTCACTGTCCGCCATTGTTTTTAAGTTTTTCTGCCGGCCGGCCCGCAAGGCATCTTGGGAAATGCTACCTATTGAAGGATACACCAGACCCATCCTTCATTCAGGCGAAAAGAAGGCCGGATTCGTCGACCGCATTTGAAGGAGTCTTCGAATTGGGACAGGCCTAGTCGCGGCGCTGTGACGTAACCGGCCGACGTAGGATGCAGACCCTGAATTGAGACACAGCCTCTATCATTTTAAGATACTCCCACCATGCTGTCAGAGAGGTGCTGATACTAATACTTTTGAAGCCTTCATGTTTCCTTATGCTTGAGCTAATAAATGGTAAGTCTGAAAGCTCTATCGTATTGCAAAGTGTCTGTTCTATATCTAACCAGGACTCATCTAGTGGGTTATCTTGCAACCATCTTGGTATATATTGCAGCCTGTTGGCTAAGAAATAATAATAAAAGTTGGGTAAATCCAGTCCTCCTCTGTCTTTGGTCTTCTGAAGCAAATTACGTAAAGCTAAATTAGAACTTCTGTCATGATTCTAAGAGACTCTGGAGCGAACACACCCGGACACAGGAGAAAGTTTAACAGTTTTATTGAAAAGTTCAGCGGGTTCTCAAAATGGTGGAGGAACTCTGGACGGGTTTGCAGAGGCGGTTTGGTCTGCGTGGCGAGGAGTGTTTGGAGAGGAGGTGAGGTCCAGTGTGGGAGTGTGGCAGGCTGAGGTTGAGATTTTGCTGGAGGCTCGAGGGTGGACAGGCAGGTGGAGAAGAGGAGGATCCAACAGGGCGTGGATGAAAAGGCTGAAGCACAGCAGCCAGGAGGAGCACTGGGTGAAGCAGACACCACGGTTCAGGGAAGACGCTGGGAGATCCTGGGAACTCAGAAGGTCGGGACGACTGCGAGACAAAACATTACTTGTGAGAGAAACACTGGGAAGCGCAAGGAAACACAGAGCTGACCTGATTACCAAGCTGTGTGGCTTAATCATCTGGCATCTGCTTTCCTCCTCCGGCCAGCTTTAAGTGCTCCACCTTAATTGCCTCTGATCAATGGCACCTGGTGTGGCCTGCCTGTCACACCTGAGGAGAAGAGGTGAGGAACCACACACACACACACACAGAACCTCACAGTACCCCCCCCCCCCCCCTCAACGGACGCCACCCGGCGGCCGACCCCGAGAGGTCGAGGCAACAGACCGCTCAAAATCACGGATGAGGGACGGATCCAGGATAGCAGAACGAGGAACCCAGGAGCGTTCCTCAGGACCACAACCCAGCCAGTCGACCAAGTATTGGCGACCACGTCCCCGAGGTCGGACGTCCAGGATCCGGGACACAGAGAAGGCGGGATGGCCATCAACAACCCGGGCGGGCGGAGGGGGATCGGCAGGAGGGAACAGGGGGCTCGAGGATACCAGTCTGATCTGGGAAACATGAAAAACTGGGTGAACACGAAGGTGGCTAGGGAGTCTCAGACGGACAGCTGAAGGACTGATGATAGCAGCAATAGGGAAAGGGCCCAGAAACCGGGGAGACAATTTCCTGGGAGCGCCCTTGAGCGGGAAATGCTGGGATGACAACCAGACCTCCTGCCCAACGGAGTATGCGGGGGCTGAAATGCGACGCCGGTCAGCATACCTCTTGTTTTGGGCTGAGGTGCGCTGCAGGGCGGACCGAGTATGGTTCCAAACTCGTTTGCAGGCCATCATGTGAGAACGGACAGAGGGAGTGATGGAATCGGGGAAGGTGCCAGGAAGGAGAGGTGGTTGATACCCGAGTGAGGCCTCAAATGGAGACAGACCTGAGGCGGCAGAGACGTGAGTATTGTGAGAGTACTCAACCCAAGGAAGGTGGAGGCTCCATGATGTAGGGTTATCGGCACAGAGGCAACGGAGGGTGTCCTCGACTTCCTGGTTGAGCCTCTCACATTGGCCGTTCGTCTGGGGATGAAAGCCAGAAGAAAAACAGGGTTCAGCCCCAATGGAGCGACAGAAGTCCTTCCACACTTTGGCGATGAATTGGGGTCCGCGGTCTGAAAGGATCTCAGATGGGATGCCATGTAGTCGGACCACGTGGAGAAACAAAAGTCGAGCGGTAGTAGCAGCTGAGGGTAGTTTGGACAGCGGGACCAGGTGACATGCCTTAGAAAAACGATCTACTATAGTGAGGACGACTGACTTGCCTTTGGAGATGGGGAGACCTGTTACAAAATCCAGCGCGATGTGGGACCATGGTCGGGCTGGAACTGGAAGAGGCTGCAGGAGCCCAGCAGGTGGACGGTGAGAGTTCTTACTACGAATGCAAGTAGTGCAGGCAGTAACATAGCTCATGACATCCTTATTCAGGCCAGGCCACCAGAAGTAACGGCGAACAAAGGCTATGGTACGACTCACCCCTGGGTGGCAGGAGAACCTGGAGCAGTGCGACCACCGGATGACCTGGGACCGGACACTTGCGGGGACATAGAGTCGGTTAGGGGGACCCCCACCCGGGTCTGGTTCAGTCTCCTGGGCCTTGTGGATCTGTCTCTCAATGTCCCAGGTGAGACTGCCCACCAAACATGTGGCCGGTAAGATGGGTTCTGGGGCTTCAGAGGGATCGTCGGGTGAAAACTGGCGTGAAAGAGCGTCTGGCTTGACATTTCGGGTGCCTGGCCTGTAAGTGATAACAAAATTAAAACGGGAGAAGAACAATGACCAACGAAACTGTCGGGGATTTAGACGCTTGGCCGATTGTAGATATGACAAATTTTTGTGGTCAGTCCAAACGATTACTGGTAACTCGGTACCTTCGAGCCAATGCCTCCACTCCTCAAAGGAAAGCTTGATGGCCAGAAGCTCTCGATCCCCTATGTCATACCGGCCTTCAGTGGGGGTGAAACGCTTGGAGTAGAAGGCACAGGGGTGGAGCTTCTGATCAGCAGATGAACGTTGAGACAAGACTGCCCCCACGCCAGTGTTGGAGGCATCCACTTCCAGAATGAACAGGGCCTTGCTGTCAGGTGTAACCAGAATGGGAGCATCAACAAATCTCTGCTTAAGGGACAGAAAAGCCTGGTCTGCGTCTTTGGTCCAACGGAAAATCTGCTTAGTGGAGGTGAGAGCAGTTAATGGGGCTGCCAGAATGCTGAAATTGCGAATGAACCGCCTATAAAAATTAGCAAAACCCAAAAATCGCTGCAGTTGTTTTCTCGACTCTGGAATGGGCCAATCCTTTACTGCCTTGATCTTTTCTGGATCTGTCTTCACCTGCCCACCCCCGAGGACGTAACCAAGGAAGGTGATGGAACGTGTGTGAAACTCACATTTCTCAGCTTTCACAAAGAGGTTGTTTTCCAGGAGGCGTTGTAGGACTCGGCGGACGTGGACCTGGTGGTCTGAGAATGATTTGGAGAAGATTAGAATGTCGTCCAGATAGACAAAAACAAAGACATTCAAAAAATCCCGGAGTACATCATTTATCAGATTTTGGAATATTGCTGGGGCGTTGCAAAGGCCGAAGGGCATGACCAGGTACTCAAAATGTCCAATGTGTGTTTTAAACGCTGTTTTCCACTCATCCCCTTCCTTGATCCGGACCAAATGGTAAGCGTTCCTGAGATCAAGCTTGGTAAAAAATAGAGCTTCCTGGACAGGCTCGAAAGCAGAAGCAATTAAAGGGAGGGAGTACCTGTTCTTTATGGTGATGTTGTTCAGGGCACGATAGTCAATGCAGGGCCTCAGGGTTCCATCTTTTTTCCCCACGAAGAAAAAGCCTGCTCCCATGGGGGAAGTGGAGTGTCGGATGATGCCTGCTTTTAATGAATCGTTAATGTATTCCTCCATAGTCTCACGTTCTTGTTTTGAGAGGCTAAACAGACGACCGGAGGGAAGAGGGGCCCCTGGGAGAAGGTCTATGGAACAGTCATAGGGCCGATGAGGCGGAAGGGAGAGGGCACGCTCCTTACTAAAAACCTTGTGAAGATCATGGTATTCTGTGGGGACGTTAGTGAGATCAGTGGGCTCAGAATGTTCTGGGACGGAGGAAACCTGAATGGGAACGGCAGAATGGAGGCATTCGCGAATGCAGGTAGGGCTCCAAGATTCCACACGGGCCTGGGACCAATTGATGGAGGGATTGTGCTGGGACAACCAGGGGTAACCTAAAACTACAGGTGAATCATTGACTGGGAAAACCAAAAATGTAATTTTTTCACAGTGGTTACCAGAAACCACTAGGTTAACCGTTTCAGTCTGATGGGTGATTGTAGTAAGAGAACAACCATCCAATGCAGAAACCTGCACTGGATGATCGAGCTCTAGGATGGGAATGCAATGTTGTTGAACAAAACCAGCACTAATTAAATTTTGCTCTGAACCAGAATCTATGAGGGCACTAGTTTGGACCTGAAGACAATTAATTTGGATGGTGGCGGAAAGCGTGAGGCGAAGATTACTTTTATTTAGGTTGCCCGTCAGTACCCCCACTTTTACTGACGAGCAAACTCTTTTGGGCGGAGCTGGCAGGCTGCAATGAAATGGTCAGGGGAACAGCAGTATAGGCAGCAACGAGCTTCCATACGACGCTGTCTCTCCGCCGGAGAAAGCCGAGCACGGCTGATCTGCATGGGCTCAGAGGGAGGCAAGTTTGGCGGTGCGCTGGACACAAGGGGCGGAGCCGAAACCCCGAGAGGAGACGGCGATGCAGTTAGTTCAGCCCGACGCGGAGCAGGGAATCGGGGACCCAGACCTCTAAGTTTTGCTCGCTCTCTAAGACGGTTGTCGATCCTTATAGCGAGATTGATTAATTCATCCAAGGTGTCGGGCTCGTCTCTGCTGGCCAACTCGTCTTTCAGATTCTCATTAAGCGCATGTTGAAACGCCCCTTTCAGCGCGGGACCGTTCCAACCTGATTCCGCAGCCAAAATGCGGAAATCGACTGTCATCTCAGCTACTGATCTACTACCCTGTTTTAGATTCCATAATCTCTTGGTGGCTTGTTCCTCGCTAATTTTTGGGCAGAAAGTCTGCTTAAATTGTTCGAGAAAATAGTCAAATGAGTGATCTGAAAGACTGTCGGAGCCAAGAGTAGCCTGGGCCCAAAGCAGAGCCTTGTCATTAAGGAGGGAGATGACATGAAATTTTACTCTCATCTGTCTGAAAAGAGTGGGGACTGCGGTCAAAAGCTAAGGAACATTGCAATAGAAAGCCCTTTGCCTTACCTAACTCGCCAGAGAACGGATTAGGAGTCGGAGAAACCGCATCACGGAAACCGGACGATGCTGAAGGATCACGGCGGACCGGAACTGGTGCAGACGGTTGTGGATCAGATGAGGGGAGCCTAGAACTCAGATCATGAAAGAGTTTAGTGAGATGATTCATTCCTTGGAGTAACGTATCCTGTTGCTGAGACATGTTCTGGAGAGCCGTTTCGTGTCGGCCCAACAGGATGCCTTGTTCGGACAGAGCAGTGCGCAGGTGTGCCGCAGAGTCTGAAGGGCCAGATGATTCTGTCATGATTCTAAGAGACTCTGGAGCGAACACACCCGGACACAGGAGAAAGTTTAACAGTTTTATTGAAAAGTTCAGCGGGTTCTCAAAATGGTGGAGGAACTCTGGACGGGTTTGCAGAGGCGGTTTGGTCTGCGTGGCGAGGAGTGTTTGGAGAGGAGGTGAGGTCCAGTGTGGGAGTGTGGCAGGCTGAGGTTGAGATTTTGCTGGAGGCTCGAGGGTGGACAGGCAGGTGGAGAAGAGGAGGATCCAACAGGGCGTGGATGAAAAGGCTGAAGCACAGCAGCCAGGAGGAGCACTGGGTGAAGCAGACACCACGGTTCAGGGAAGACGCTGGGAGATCCTGGGAACTCAGAAGGTCGGGACGACTGCGAGACAAAACATTACTTGTGAGAGAAACACTGGGAAGTGCAAGGAAACACAGAGCTGACCTGATTACCAAGCTGTGTGGCTTAATCATCTGGCATCTGCTTTCCTCCTCCGGCCAGCTTTAAGTGCTCCACCTTAATTGCCTCTGATCAATGGCACCTGGTGCGGCCTGCCTGTCACACCTGAGGAGAAGAGGTGAGGAACCACACACACACACACACACACACACACACACACACACACACAGAACCTCACAACTTCATGGAATTATTGACAAAAAGACACAATTTTTAGCACAAAGACTACGAATAGAAAACTTTGAACATAGTAATAAATCAGGTAAATTTTTGGCTAGCCAGTTAAAAATAAATAAAGAGAAAACTACCATATCTGCTGTTAAAGACTCAACCGGGAATATAGTTTATGACCCTGAAAGAATAAACAACGCTTTCAGAGACTTTTACCAAACTTTGTACTCACCACAGATAAACCCATCAGATAACGAGATCGATGAGTTCCTTGACAGGATAACACTTCCTAAATTATCAGACAGCCAAGTTACAGTCCTGGACTCGTCACTAACCTCAGCGGAGCTCCAGGAGGCCCTTAAATCCATGACGAATAGGCAGGGCCGGCTTTGTCGACAGGCGACACAGGCGGCCGCCTGGGGCGCCATCTGATGGATAGGGCGCAAAATTAAAAAACAAAACAAAAAAAAAACGTTAATTAAAGAGCGGGTCAATTGAGCCTCGGAGTCCTTCTCCACCCACGTATCAATTTTAAAAAATGCAACATTAGTAGGCGTTGCCTGGAGGACCGAGAGGGCGGAGCCGCGGCAGTGACGAAGACGACGGCTAACTAGACGATGCTAGCTCCCTTCACTCTATGCAGTTATTGGAAGTGGAGGATGTTTCTCCCCCTCCTTACCCAGACACTCGAGAAGAAAGGGACCAAGTCTATTTGGAGGAGACAAGCGGACCTGAGCCTTATTGTTTTGAGCTTGTGAGTTGCCTGAAACTCCCAGAACCGACCCAACAGAACCGCCTCTGAATGGTAAGTAGCCGTTAGCCATAGCATTGGATTAGCTGCAGTGTTTGGCTCCACGGCCCTAAAAAGCTAGTATTCAGCATGTTTTAGATGTTTATCTGCTTCAGCACACCTGGTTTTAATCAGCAACAAATAGCTGAGCTGCTTAACAGCTAATCTAACCTGTTAAAGCAGGAAAATCCACTGAAACATGCTGGATAGCAGCTCTCTGGTAGCCCTGGGCTCAAGTTGTCACGGTAACCGGTATAGCGGTAAACCCCGGTAAAAAAGTTGACAATAAAAATAACCGTCCAGTTTTTAAAAAACTAAATTATCTCGGTGGGTTTACCGTGGCCGCGGTTTCGGCGCGGTGACCCTTACCAGCCACCATCGCTTCAGCTGAAGTTCCCGCGGCGCGCACACGCACGTTTTAGTTTGCAACGGCACCAAAACTTTGAAGCTGAAATAATGGCCGAAGGAGGAGACGGCAGCGCCCAGGACATCCATCAGCCCTCAAAGAAGACTAAATCGGAAGTATGGGCATAGTTTGGATTTCTGAAAAATGCTGAGGGACAGTTAATAGAAGACTGCTATCCCGTTTGCAGAACGTGCAGGAAACAAGTGTCTGCAAAAGGCAGCAACACTTCAAATCTAATGGCACATCTGCGTGACCATCACCCACGTCTCTACAGCCAGTGCAAGGTAGGTTATCATTAGCATTTTAGCTTAAATGCATGACGTGAGGACTTCTGATTGAGAGATAATGCAATGAGTCACTATAAACTGCAGCCGCAGCGCCCTCTGCCAGCATTTAAACCGTGTCACGGACACCCTGTTGCTGGATGAAGCATCTTATTTGTTGATGATGAAGAGAAATATACAATTAGTTCCTTGTCATTGATTTGTTTACTTATTCAATGCCATTTATACTTGAACATTTGGATTTGATTACATAGTGTAGTAGTTATTTTAGTAATTTGTTTAAAGTGGCTATTTATTTTAAATACATATTTTTTTAAGGTTGACTTGTACAGTGCTCAAGTCAAGTGTGGACTGGAGTTTTAGATTTTCATTTTGATAATGAAGAAAACAAGTATATGAGAAAACAAGTGGTGTTTCTTTGATTTGTTTACATATTGTTTATGTTTCGAATGTTTGGATTTGTATAATTTAAACCTGCACTGACTACTGTAACATGTTCCAGAAAAATAAGCTATTTGTTCCTTTACTTGTGAAAAGTTGCACTTTTGCTAAGGCTTTGAGTTATTTTAGGTTTAATAAACACTGTTAAACCTTTTCAAAACTATTTCAGTTTGTGTAGAACAGGACTATCAATGCTTTCTGAACATATGCAACACCGTTTAAAAAATACCGCGATAATACCGAAAACCGTGATAATTTTGGTCACAATAACCGTGAGGTTAAATTTTCATACCGTGACAACCCTATTCTGTAATGTGTTCAGCTCACTAAAACTGCCCTGATTTATTTATTTACTGATAACAGCTGCTCTCTTGGTTCTAGGTCCTCTGGTGTCTGCAGGTGGTCTCCTCTGCTGGTGTCGTCAGGATCAGGAGCTTCCAGAAGAATGTGCCTTTCAATGACTCTTTCCCCCTTATTTGTTATATTAATTAAATAAATCTCAATTTATATATTTCCTGTTTTTGTTCATGTCCATAAATACTTAAACATGCTTGAAATTAAAACAAGCTTTTAACAGTGAGGTGCTAGTTTAATCCCTTCATAGAGTGAAGGGAGCTGGCATCGTTTAATTCATCACAATTCATGCAACAAAAATGTGATAATCAATGCAATTTATAAATATCCATTAAAATATCAAAACTGGAATCTATATGAGATATTTGGCAGCACAAAAAACTTGTCAAACACAATATTTATTATAATAATTGTAGGCAGACAGGAGACAGAGCTGATAGCGGTTCTCAGTCATCGAAGGAAGGCTGAAGGCTTTCCAGGAACAGGAGATGTTGTGTTGTCTCTTCTCTCTCTATTCTGCCAGATGAGCTGATAGGTTACAGGTGTGTGAGGACATCCTCATGCTGTCATAACCAGATGACAGGAGTTATCAGGTGATCAGCCAGGCTAATGAGATGCAGAAAGAAAACAAATTCAGGACAGTGTACAATATGTGGTGTTGCTCACCTTATGTGCTCTTATAAGTATTAACGTGTGCCTGCCTCATGGTGTAGAGTCCATATTTTACTGAGTGTCCTGCAATAATGCAGGTTATTAGTTAATTTACTTTTGATAGCAAAAACAAAATATTTAATGTAAAAGTTATTTACCAGTTGAATCAGCTCACACGTCACCACCAAGTGTCACGGGGGCAGAATCAGTAGCCTCCGTCATGATGTAATCACATACTTATTTAATTGTTAATATCTTAAAAATTCTGAAATGTTTAAATTTTTTTTTTACCTTGAACAGTTCACTGAGCTTGCACTGTCACTGAGGTGGAAGCTGGAATCAACAGCAGACACCTCACACCTTGGTCTTTTCAGGGGGTGTGGACACTGCTCTGGGACTTTCTGGAAGATGAATTTTCATCATGGTCCCTGTGGGTCACCAGACACACTGCAGCTGTGAACTCCATTCTGGCTGGCTAAAAACAAAGAAGCAGCAAATTTATAAATGTTTAAAAGAGCATAAAATCACGTGTAACAATAATCTGTAAAATAAATTAAAACTAGAAGGTAATAATAAAATGTTTACATAGAAGATTGTTAAAAATAATTCACCTTTGCTACAGGGAAGGTTTCACATCAGCCTGGACAAGTGCATTCATGCAGCTAAATCAGTCTGACAGCCAGTGTCTTGGGTAGATTTAGCCTGAAAAAAAAAATAGAAGCACATTGTTGTTGGGAGTTTATAAAGTCAGATAATATACAAAAGAATCTCCTATATAGGCGCTTTATAACATTCCTAGTGTGTGATCGTTGTTATAACGTAAAAGTCAGTCACACATGATGTGGAGAGCCTGAAATGTGACCTCCTGAACAGAATTCCTTACAGAACCGGGTCACAAACTGGATTTCACTCTGTAATGCTGTCTGTCAACTAGTGCTGCGTCAGTTAGAGACACTGTTGCAGAATTGCCGACTGACTAGCTAAAGGAAGTGAACCACGTCTCTCAGACTTTGCATTTAGGTAGGGAATTGTCTTTAGAAGATGTTAAAACGTTTATTTAGCTTACTCACCTCAGACTGGAGCCCGCCCTGGTGGGGGAGCAGAGTCGGTGGGCTGCATCTAAATCGCAGAACAGCCACGGTGGGCAGCCTCCCTCTTCAAACGGAGACGTGCAGAATCGCGGGTAAAATGCCCACAGAGCTCCGCAACCATACTACACTACACCTACTCACCAATACTAAGATGATATGGAACACTAAACCTGAACTACTTTCCCAATTACACTAACAGCCAAACACTAACTAAACTACAATATCCAACAGCCAAGCTAACACTAAATAAGTATTTATAACACTAAAAGATATGCTAAAGACTAGGATATGCTAATGCTATATGCTAATGCTGAACTACCGCTGACCTCCTACGCTCGCTTGCAAATCCAACTCCCACTCGCCACAGGGCGTGGCCGAGACGCTCGTTGCTTTTATAACTTTTATAACAAAATGCTAAAATAAAAATTTAAAACACTATTAGACACTCATTTATACAGTTCATCAGCAAAAAAAAGTTTATTTAGACGTTACTTGCTCTTTAACTTTATGTTTGTTATATGAAATGCACTCTCTACATACTCAAAATTCCCCTCTGAAAGGACATGAAATTAAAACATCAATATTTAAATTCTAATACTCTGGCTGCATGACGAGCTCCCGCTTGGGCCACCGCTCCGAAGCATTTGACCGTTAAGGTTGCCGTAGTCACGTGCGTGGTTAGCACTGTGGGACATCCTGTTGTCGTTGCGTTGAAACTTTTGATATCTTTTATGATGAAAAGAACACCTAAGCCATCGGGATCAGCATTCTGGAAGCGAAGGAAGGAAGAAACTTTATAAATTTGGCAAAGGAACTTTTTGCGTTAGCATTGTAGCTAACTGCCTCTCCTGCCACGCACGGTCCACGGACGGACCCTCACTAGCTGTTTACATACACAATACAGTATCTCATAACTTTAACCAATTAATTTTATTTTTGAATCGTCGTGTCCATATGTTATGAGACATTATCTGCAGCCACACAGGCACCTGTTGACACCGGGGGGGCGGGACTGTCTTTACACCTGTTGAGTCTCACTGTGATGATGAAGAATGTAAGATTTTTTTTACTGGTTTTTGGAGTATGATTGCAGCCTTTTTATGAGCCTTGTTTCAAGTTTTAAGTACGCATACAATATGAATTTAATATTTTCATATCAGAAGAACGTTAGGTGTGGGTGTAGCAAATTTTCAACTTTGTCCGACACATCAGGCGGGCGGCACCGCTGCGGCCGTGGCGGGGACTCCCCCGCTGCCGCCGGGCCCGGCGGGGAGTGAGAACTGCCTAAACACAACATGACATCTTATACCGTCTCTTTCTTGTTTACGCTGCAGCGTCTTCATCCAGGCATCACGCAGCAGCAGCACATTTACTGAGCTACAGTCTCAGCATCTAGAACCAGGTAAGTTATTTGTTAGGCTATTTGTAATCAGCAGTAGAAACGGACTTTTTCAAATTAAACGGCTTATCACATATATTGATATGCAAAATTAATTTATTTAAATCCACACCAGACACTTGTTTTTGGCACAATCAGTGCAGCATTGATTTAGCATTGAGAATATTAAATAATCTGAACATACACATCTGAAATTGTCTCCTTAAGATGTTATTAGGCTTTAAATTTGTAAAAAAGGATGGACATTAGTTTTTGTGACATTAGTGAGTCATCTTCAGGGTATAAAGCAGCCCTATTCAATAGACGGCCCAAGGGCCAGAACCGGCCCATCAAGCATTTTGGACCGGCCCATTGTCTTCATAATTCTTGATAAATAGTTTTTTTTAAGTAGCAGTGTCGCAGTTATTAGCAGCCGATGGCTAAACCGTAATCGCGGCAGTTTACAACACTTTGCGACATTTTACGGCACGTTTTGGAGCGGGGACCTATCCAACAGGTCGGTGACGCTGTTATGCTCTTCAGTGCCCGTAAACCGCAGGTTTTACGACAAGTTGCGCAGCACCTGATGGAAAGTATATGACGATTTATAACAGCGGTTTCTTGGAAAAAAACATGTCACATTCAAAAGAGAAGAGACGTAAAATTGACACTGAAAATAGAAGATTTAACAAGGAGTGGACTGATAAGTATGCACACATTCAAAATGCTGAAGGAAAACCCATGTGCCTTGTCTGTCTCGTCATTTGCTCGGTAAATAAAGAATACAACGTGCGGAGGCACTTCAAGACGAGTCACGCTAACTTTGACAGTGAATATCCACCAGGCTCTGAGGCTCGACAGATAAAAATAAAGACACTGAGCCAAAACTATCAGCAGAGTTGTGTGCATTTCACCCGAACCTGCACGTTGCAGCAGAAAGCTACAACAGCATCTCTGCGAATCGCATGGATATTGACTAAAAATAAAAGACCATAATGCTGAAACAGTGAAAGAATGCATACAAGCTGCTGTTGAGGAAGTGGTGACGGATGAAAACGTGAAAGAGCAAGTTATAACTTCGATTAAATAAATTCCACTGTCCGATACAACCACTGCGAGAAGAGTGGATGCTTTAGCTACGGATGTTTTTGACACTCTTCTTGATCAACTGAGGAAGGCTGATTTCATATCCCTCGCTGTGGATGAATCAACGGACAACTCGGATGTTGCTCAACTTTGTATGTTTGTGCGTTTTTATGATGGTCACGGTTTCAAAGAGGACATATTGGGATTAATACCACTTGAAGGGCATACAACAGGAGAAATACTCTTCCAGAAGATTGTGGATTTTTTTTCGAGAGAACGGACTGGACTTGGAGTGTATTAACCTGCTTGTTACAGATGGTGCACCTTCTATGGCAGGGAAGATCAAAGGATTGTCTGCACGGCTGTCTGCACTTGCGCCAAAAATGAAGTCGCTGCACTGTCTCATCCACCAGAGTGTCCTTTGCACACAATTAAGTGGTGAGTTGAAAAACATAATGGATTCTGTCATGGCTACAATTAACTTTATTAGATCAACATCTGGTCTTCAACACAGACTGTTTCGCAAACTTCTTGTTGATATGTCATCTGAGCATGCTGACCTACTTTTGCATAACAATGTGAGGTGGTTAAGCCAGGGAAATGCACTCATGAGAGTCTGTGAACTGAGGAAAGAAATCATTACTTTCCTTCGTGAATGCAAGCAGAGAAAGGCTGAAACATTTCTGACCAACATGCTGGATGATAAATTTGTGTCTGAGATGTGTTTTTTATGTGATATTTTCCATCATTTGAATGTACTTAACCTGGGGCTTCAAGGGAGAGATAAAACAGTTGCTGATGTGGTTGAAAGACTGACTGCTTTTCAAAATAAACTAGACATGTTTTCATCTGATCTCAGTAGCAGAGTGCTGCATTTTCCAACCCTCAGTGGCTTCATTAAGTCATCACAATGTGGTAAAGTCACAAAGGTCATGTCAGACTTTCTGGACAATTTGAAACACAACTTTGCACAGAGATTCTATGACTTTGACATTCCCAAAGAGTTGCTGCATGTTGTGAGGAACACATTCACCAGCACGCCCAATACTTCCCCCAAAACAGCAGCGTTCCTGGAGTTACATGGCATTGATGAAGGTCCCCTGCAACTTGAAATGATTGAAATACAAGCATCAGGGGAATTCAAAGATGTCCTTCAGGAAAAAGGTTGCACCGAGCTTTGGACAAAGCACATTGTCCCAGAGATGTTCCCAGACATGAAAAAACTGGCTATATGTGTCTTAACAATGTTTGGATCAACATATACATGCGAATCAGCCTTCTCTCACATGAATGCCATAAAAACAGAGAATCGAATGTCCTTGACAAATGAGCATCTGCATCATTGTTTGCGGATTGCCGTCACCCCATATGAGCCTAACTTTTCTCATCTTGCCCAGTCAATGAAGTGTCATTTTTCTCATTAGAGATTGATCAAAGTCTCCTGCAGTATGAAGACTAAACACATTTTTGTTTCCTTTGATATGCTTTAAAAGCCAGCAGTTTAATTTTGTTATTTTATTCAAAATTTAGATTGTTCTTATTTGCACAATCGCTCTTACTGTTTTAGTTTATGTGATATTTCCACAAAAAATATTTTAGGTAATGCTACTGGGAATTTATGTTACTGGGATTTCAGTCAAACTAAAACTGGTTATGTTTTCTATGCTTTACTAAGCATAGAGCAAGTGCTGTCACTGAGTTTTTGACTAAGACTTTTGTTTCATTTATATGCTTTAAAAGCCAGTAGTTTAATTTTGTGATTTAATTCAAAGTTTTGTTTATTCTTATTTGCACGATATTGCTATTACTGAGAGCTGTGAGGTTGTTACTGTATTTGCACAAAAGACATTGGAATTATTGTTACTGGCATTTTTTGTGACTGTGATTTCAGTCAAACTAAAGCTGGTTATGTTTTCTTGGCTTTTATTTTAAGAGAAAAAAAGTACTGTCACTATGAGTTTGTGACTCTGATTTCTGTTAAAACCAGAGTTGGCTATGTTTTGCAATTTCTATTATTTTCAATAAAAACCAGCAGTTAATCCTAATGTCATTTGACTTGTTTAAATAAAAATGTTGAAAATGCAGTGGTACTTTGTTTTAATGGAAAAATATGAGATACAGGGAAATGTGCGGCCCACTGGCAAAAGCCTTATGATAATTTGGCCCAACAAAAAATCTAATTGAATACCCCTGGTATAAAGGTTTATGCCCTGAAGAAGGTCGTACAGAAACGCGTCGGCGTTTCCTTGTTTAATAAATGAAATCCTCAGAGTGCCTCAGATCACCGGTTCTTCTTCCTCATATTCTACAATTTATTTGATGCTGAAGAACACCTGAGAGTGAGACATAAGTTTTTTCAACTATTCCCCATGGATGCACTCACTTCCACCTGTTTTTGATAATTTTATTCATGTTTTCATAGAACAGATTAAAAAAAGATCAATAAAATAAAAAGTCCAGTAACGTTAAAAATAATGAAAAGCGTCACTGCACATGACTGAGGAATACTGAATGTGAAAGTGGCACTGTTCTTAATGCATGCATCAGAGGGTTAAGTTGCCGTGTGTGTGTGTGTGTGTGTGTGTGTGTGTGTGTGTGTGTGTGTGTGTGTGTGTGTGTGTGTTTATCTTCTCACAGAAGAAGAACCCAACACCAGCAGACTCAGTGCTACAATCCAACAGCCTGAAGAGACACCATCATCAGCTTCAACAGATGTGTGTGAACATGTACGAGCTGCTGGCCCCATGGATCCTGCTGACTGGCCACAGCAGTTGAACAAAATGGAAAGTAGAACTTTCTTTATGATGACACTGATATTTGAGTTTTGCTTTTGATTGCACAGTTTAATGCTGCTTTTGATTTTGCATCCTCCAATGACATTTGCTCAACATTTTGAGTTGTTGGTTATTATAATATTCTCAGGTTACTTATCTTTCAAGCTTACATTTATACTTCAGGCTGCTGACTTTAAAGAGTTGCTGTGTGAATATTTAAAATAAAAAATTAGTAACCAAGGAATAACTGTGGAGTTGCTTTTTCCAATGTGTGGTGGGTGGGTGGACTTGGGTTTGGGTGAGAGGCATGCAGGCACGGGGGGGGGGGGCACATGGGCAGTCTCGCCTTGGGCACCAAATTACCTAGAGCCGGCCCTGCGAATAGGAAAGCTCCAGGTCCAGACGGGTTCCCAGTAGAGTTCTACAAATAATTCTGGATCATTCTGGCTCCAATATTTTTCAGAATGGTGAGGGAAATCGAAGAGAGCGGGAGATTACAGCCAAACATGAACTCAGCCAATATTAGTCTCTTGTTAAAACCAGGCAAAGACCCTGCCTTTCCTACCAGCTATCACCCAATTTCCCTTATTAATGTTGATCTCAAAATAATTTGTAAAGCCCTGGCAAAAAGATGAGAAGGTAACCCCCTTCATAATACACCCTGACCAAACTGGTTTCATTAAGGGTAGACAATCATCCATTAATTCACGTAGATTACTTAATTCGATAGATTTCTCTTACAGTAGAAACATAGAAACTAGTATATTATCTCTAGATGCAGAAAAGGCTTTTGATAGAGTTAACTGGAAGTTCTTATTTGCAACTTTACATAAATTTGGTTTTGGGAACTTCTTCATAAACTGGCTACAAACATTATACAGTTCACCAACAGCACGTGTCAGGACAAACGACCAAATATCAGCTAGCTTCTGTCTTCAGAGGGGGACCAGGCAGGGATGCCCACTCTCCCCCTCACTGTTTGCTATCTTTATCGAACCACTAGCGGCAGCAATTAGGCAACAACATGTATTAAAGGGATAAAGTGTAAGAAAATAGAACATAAGATAAGTCTTTATGCAGATGATGTTTTACTCTTTCTCCGGAATTCTCAATCGTCTCTCTCTCTCATTCAACAGAACTGATAAACTCTTTTTCACAAGTTTCAGATTACTCTATAAACTGGTTAAAATCCACAGTTCTACCAATTAATTTCTCATTTGTCAATTTACTTAATACACAATTGGAGTCAGGGAATATCACATACCTGGGAATTAATGTCTCTCCCAAGTTAGCAGATCTAACCAAACTAAACTACATCCCACTTTTAAAGAAAGTGAAAGATGATCTTGCAAGATGGAAATCCTTACCAATGTCACTCATGGGGAGAGTTGCTACAATTAAAATGGTCTTACCCAGAATAATTTACTTATTTTCAATGATCCCAAACAAACCACCAGCTGACTGGTTTAAATCTCTGGACTCCTCAATTACCAAATTCCTTTGGCAGGATAAACCTCCACGAATTATCTTAAAAACCTTCAAACTTCGGCTATATACTCTTAAGTCATAGGGGGAAAAATCCAACCGTCGGATTTTTCAAAAGTTGAAAGGTGTGGGCGTGGCTAAGCCTCAAACTTTGACCTTTCACCATTACATTACTTGACTTAATAACTCCCATGTGCATTATCAGATCTATATCAAACTTTGTCTGTGTGATCACTGACCACATCTGAAGACAATGACAATGTGGACAGCTGACATCACCTAAGCCCCGCCCCCTGAACACAGGAAGTCTATTGTTTTATGGTGAAATGCCCATATTTGTCCCCTCTAATTTAGTTAACATGTCACTAAGGTCATGCACTGTCTTCATGATGATGTAATGACCATTCAGTTCTGATAGCTTTCCAAAAAGGGAGGGGCTTTGATGCAATGGCGAATTCTGGCATGACGCCGTGACCTTACGTTTGACTGTAACTTCCACAAATGTCCTCCGATCTGCACAAGACTGAACATGGCAATCAACAGTCATGCCCTTTAGCCAATGAGACAAAAATTGTTGGTGAACTTTGTATAATATCACCACAGCGCCCCCTACACACCATTAAAACTGTAATAACTCCTACAGACGAGGTCGTAACTGCACCAAACTTGCTATGTGTCATCACACAAAGGCACCCAACACAATCCTGAGGTAATTGGTTGATATAGCTTTAGCTCCGCCCCCTGACAGATATTAGGCCCTGAATAACACATGCATGATGCAATTCACACCAAGCTGCACACAAATGACTATTATCAACCTACAAACTTCTTCATGAAATATTTCCTAAATTTGGGACAGCGCCCCCTAGATACAATAAAACATTTGTAACTTCTGCAAAAAAGCTCCATACTATATCAAACTTGGTGGGAGTCATCACACAACGCCAATAAACACATGTATGTGCTCACTTGTTCAAATCACTTTAACTCCGCCCACTTACAGCTTTTTGTTTCTAGATGATCCATGAAACGTTTGATTGATGCCAAATTAAGAGAAAACCATCTTTGATGAACAAAGATGACCTCTATGGGATTTAGTTGTAAATGGTCACAGCGCCCCCTAGATGGGTTCAAACATTATTAACTTCTAAAGACAAGGTCAGAATGGCATTATACTTGGTTTGTGACATCACGTGACTGCACCAAACACATTGATGTGGTTGCTGGTTCAAATTCCTGTAGCTCCGCCCCTTTCAGCTCACTGGCTCTAGAAAGAACTCACAACGTCTGATTTGATGCCAAAATAACAGAAAACCATCTTTGTCAACCAAAGCTGACCTCAATGGGATTTTTCTGTGGTTGGTCACAACGCCCCCTAGATAAATTTAACCTACAATAACTTCAAAGAACTTGGTGAGAAAAGCATTAAAGTTGGTCTGTGTCATCACACCACCAGTGTGGTAAAGATAGAGTATGCCCTAGTGGTGAAACGTGTAATATAATGGTGGGCTCAGCGGGGATGCGGAGTCAGGGTGAGGTGCGGACAAGGAGACCGTTCGCGGTTTTTGGTGTCGGGGTGGTCGACGTTTCTGTTCTGCCGGACGGGCCCTGGTGCCCCGGGCTGCAAGCCAGGCCGGAGCGGCGCGGAGCTGCGAGGGCCGAACGACGCTGCTTGCAGCTTTTTATTATTTTTGTATTTTTAGTTCTCAGCTTCGCACAATTAATTTTGATGTCATGATCTTTTAGTGTTTGTGAGAGATGACTGAAGAGGCCACAGGAACAGTTGATGTAGCTGCATCACCACCAGAAGAACCATCATCTTCATTAGGCAAGTGAACTGGCAACAATGATTTTTCATTTCAGTTTATTTATATAGTGCCATTTCACAACAAGCTTAGAAAAAGTTTGAATTCAATTGTTTTGAGTCAGGTGTGTATCATTTTCTAACTTGTTCCTGTCTTATTTTCATTACAGATGACTCAGGATGCTGGAAAAAGGTAGAGATAGAAGATGCCAGAGTGACCGATTTAGAAACCCTGGAAACAGGCCCAGAGAGACCAAAACTTAGAGAGTACCCTTTCACAAACTT
This sequence comes from Nothobranchius furzeri, assembly GCF_043380555.1. NCBI lineage: Eukaryota > Metazoa > Chordata > Actinopteri > Cyprinodontiformes > Nothobranchiidae > Nothobranchius > Nothobranchius furzeri. The sequence continues at coordinate 17,224,103 of NC_091759.1, read as the reverse complement.
TGGACTTCAGAGAAGGTCATTCCAAAGAAAATGGTTTGACTCTTTTGAGTGACTGGAGTATTCGATCAGTCAAAATTCAGCATTCTGCTATAGCTGCAGAGTCTTAGGAAAGCAGGCATGGCGGCCAAAAAAAGACAGCATCACTAGCATGGTTGGTTTTTCCAACTGGAAAAGAGCATGGGACAGCTTCAGAGAGCATGACACACGAGCAGGACACAAAGCTTCAATGCTTGCCTGGAATGGCTATAAGGTATCTTTGACAAAAGGCAGTGTGGTTGACCAAATAAATGTGGCCAGATCACCGAATGGAGAGAGTACCTTCGTCGTGTTGTGGCTACAATATCTTTTTTAGCTAAACAGGGAATGCCTTTCCGAGGCCATGATGAAACAGATTCCTCAAGCAACTGGGGGAATTTCCTGGAGCTCTTGACTTACCTGGATGAATTTGACCCGTTTCTAAAAGACCACAGTGCACCCTCTCATTCCACCTATATTTCCCCTGGTTCACAAAATGAAATGATCAAGTGTTGTGCTGATGAGGTTACTGCTGAGATAATTAGAGGAAACATTCAAAAATGTTTGCAGTGATGGCTGATGAAGCTTGTGATGGTCGTGTTGAGCAACTTGCTGTTTGTGTGCGTTATGTGGGGTCTGATGACACAGTGAAAGAGCCTTGTCTTCAGCTTTCCAATCTTGAGTCCTTTGATGCTGTTTCCATTGCAGACACCATAGAAAATGTGTTAGAATCAAATGGATTGCAAGAACTGAAATGTGTTGCACAAGCATATGATGGAGCAGCAGTGATGCGTGGTCCAGTTGGAGTTCAGGCTCTTTTTCGTCAAAGGCATCCAGAAGCAGTTTATGTGCACTGCTATGCTCATAAACTTAATTTGGTGCTGTGCCACACTTGCAAGGCTGTGTCAGACGCCAGTGATTTCTTTAACACACTAGAGAGGTTGTACAGTTTCTTTAGTGTTTCTCTGATCAATCATAAGGCTTTCACTGACATGCCAAAAGTCTTGGGTTTAAAAGAGAGTCAGCTAGTTCAGACTAAGGCCTAGTCCACACATAGCCGTTTAAAAAAAAAAAAAACAATATCCGCCCCTCCAAAAACTTGCATCCACACCACCTCGTTAAAAAAAAACTCTGTCCACACGTAACCAGATAAATACGTTGTTAAGGACATGCCAGACCTGTAGGCGGCAGCACTTCCCCCGTTCTTAACCTCGTCCTTCGTCTGTGGTCTTCCGCAAGGAGCAGTAATTCCGCTTGCAAAAACAAACAAGCAAAAAGCGCTTGGACAATTGATAAAGCGAGCGCAGCTCTGAGGGCATCCATGCTGTCGGCTAGTGTAAACACAGGTCGCACACGTGATGTCAGCATTTTTTGTCGCGGAAAGTGACGTTGCGGACCTTAAAACTCCGGTTTTGTCTGTCCACACGCAGACACCCAAAACAGAGAAAACGCAGTTCTTCACTTTGGCCGGAGTTTTTAAAAAGATCAGTTTGTGTGAAAAAACTCAGTTTTCGTGTGGTTGACAGGCCAAAACGTAGAAAAATATCTACGTTTTGGCAGATCCCCGGCTACGTGTGGACAGGGCCTCAGTTCTAAGTTCTAAGACTAGATGGGCATGCCAGTTACAGTCTGCAACTTGTGTCATTGCTAACTTCCCTGCACTGCTAAGGTGCCTGGCATAAATGAATGATCCCATTGCAATTGGATTACACACACAACTGTCATGTTGGGAGTATGGGACATGAAAGAATCACAAGCAGAGACGAGGGTGAGTAAAATTACAAATAAATTTATTAAAGAACGAATGAATAGAAAACATAAAGCGCTGCTCCAAACGAGAACAGGAGGGATCGAGATCTAGAACGAAAGAACAGACTGGGATTAAAATCACAACAAACCCTGGAACCAGAGAACCAGAACAGGAATGGCTTTGGAGAGTTCTCTTACTGGGAAAGTTTAAATCCTTGGTGAGGCTGGGCTGGGTAGTTGTAGCCAAGCGAGGACAGACAGGACAGAGACGCTGAGGATCCAGGCTGAGATGAGTGAACAGGTAGTGTGGCAGACAGTGAGGCAGGTATTGCTGCAGATCCGGAGGAGGTTGGTAGGCAGACTGGGAACAGGTAAGGTGACAGGCAAGCGGCGGAGAGCAAGGAGACCAAGGGATGGTAAGCGACGTGATGTAGAAAAACACAACTCCAGGCGGCGGTGAGTAATCCTGAGTGACAGATGAGTAGAATCTTTCAGAATACAAGACCAGGGCTAACAGGAACTCACTGACTAGAATAAATACAAAATATCAACAAAACTAAGCTTGAGACAGACTAGTGTTATCCAAAATGCGAGTATCAACCGGCACTGGAGTTGTGTCACACCGCTCCTTAAGTACCCCTGGTCCTCTGATCAGGAGCAGCTGGCTCTCCGACACGCCCACCTGAAACACAAACTGGAAACAACTGCTGTGCATTAAGTGAGATGATTAGTGAGCGGGGCAGATTGTGACAACAACTTGTCAGATTATCTAGTGTTTATATGGTGTGATGTTTAAAAGTCTGTTGTCCACTACAGAGGGTTTCCACAAGTACCTCCAGAAGCAGGACATAGACCTAGCCCAGGCTACCATGTACAAAGACGCCGTCCTTGAAACTCTAAAATCAATGCGGACTGATGAAACTGCAGATCAGTTAGACAAACAGGCCAGAGATATTTTTGAGGCCAACAATTCACATGATGTCTCTCGAAAAAGACATCAAAGGCGTTTAGATGACTGTGGTGGAGTCTACCACAGGCACAAGAACTCAAGCAAGCTCTGGGGATGAGCTGAGAAACCACATACCGTAAATCCTCTAATACAGGCTGGTATTCAATTAAAGGCCGGGTCTCCAATTCTGGCCGGTGTCGGAGTCAGCGGAGGTAAATAATGGCCGGTCTCTTATTGTGGCCGGATGGAATGTGGTAACAAGCAAGTACGAGCGTCCCAGCGGCAGGGTTATAGTCCCCAAATCAACCAGCAGGAGGCAGTAGAGGTTCACGCAGACCTTTATTAGGCTTTTTCTTCAACGCTTTGTAACGCTACAGACACATCCTCTATCACGCTCCTACCACACAGAGTCACGGTGTCAGTTAACCATGCTAATTCAACCCGCTCCACAGAACACACATCACCTTCCCTGTGGCTTACATAACACTCACACAACACGCAAATCAACACATAGGAACTAGCAGAACGATAGGAAACACATATGACACAATACCCAGAATGCACCTGGCTTACAACCCCAGCCCGGTCATTACACTATCAAGTTCAAAGAGAACGTGCTGATTATGCTGCAGAACACTCTGGAGAGCAGCAGTAGGGGTTTTATGAACTACAGTAATCCCTTGTTTATCGCGGTAGATGCGTTCCAGACCTGGCCGCGATAGGTGAAAATCCGCGAAGTAGGGACTCCCAGCATGCCCCTCGCGGGTATTCCCTCCACGTCGCACCTACGTCACAAACCGCGGCTATAAACGGAAGTCGCCTTTCCAGCTCACCACTCAGTCATCGTTTCTTCAGATTCATGATCAGAGTTTCCAACCTACCGATCAATCCAACGAACTATCAGCTCATAGTAAGTTATCTTACTTACTTCTGGAAAGCCCGGCATTTCCGTGTCACTTCGTTGACGCTCGAACGCTCGGGGGTTTCCTAGAGCAGCCGGCGTTTCACCGACGCTATCACTTCCGCGTCTGTGAAACCACTCTCCCTATTGAATTATCGTATGATCACATTCTCTTTTTGGGGGTAAAACTCAAGTGCCAGACCGTCGGTACTGACACGCGATCGTTCATGTCGGTTCATTTCCTTTAATGTTTTCTGTCTTTTATTTGCGCCTGATGTGTATCGCTGCTGTGGAGCGGGGCGCATCAACTTGTCCTCCGACACACAGATCACTGATGCGGCCGGCGAGCAGGGAGCGCTCAGCTGTTTTCGCGGGCGGTAGATCTGCCTCCTGAGCACGGCCACAGTAACAATCAGGTGTTGCCACCTCAAAAACTAATTTAACACGCGATCGTTCATGTCAGTTCATTTCCTTTAATGTTTTCTGTCTTTTATTTGCGCCTGATGCGTTTCGCTGCATGCTGTGGAGCGGGGCACATCACCTTGTCCTCCGACGCACTGATCACTGATACAGCCGCCAAACAGCGAGCACTCCGCTGTTTTTGCGGTCGGTAGATCTTTTAGAACTGCAGTTCAAAGGTAACTCATGAGGTGAATATATATGAACCCAGGTAGCAGTTTCTCTTTAGGATTGAGAGGAGATGCAGGAAGATAATAAACAGACAGGACAGAAAAATAGTCAAATAAAAACAAGTTAGTTTTTGTACCTGGTGGTTGCAACAAACAAACACCATTGAAGGTAATCAGAAGTGAGGAACAGAAAATGAAATAATTATTTTAATGTTTAGAGCAGCAGGAACTCCGAGAGGCTGCAGGCGCATCAGGGAGTTTGCGGCTGCTGCGCAGGGGGAGGAGGGAGATGGCTGAAGCAGAAACTACCGTTGTTAAAAGAAATGTGTTTAACTTTGAAAATGTGGGCGCAATTTTAATTGTCAAAAACTCCAGCGAACCATTAGTTCATTTTGCTCAAATAGAAATAGAGGCCTGCCTCTAATACTGGCCCTCCTTCCAATAAAGGCCTGGAGCTTGAGTCAAATACAGGCCCGGGCCTGTATTAGAGGATTTACGGTATTCACAATGATAGAATGCTAAGTGAGCTGGAGAGAAGATTTTGTGGTGTTGGCACTGATCTGATGAAAGGCATACAAGCTTGTCATCCAGCAGCAGAGGACTTCATGTGTGGACAATCATTAGAACTAATTGCCAGTCACTACAAGATCTCACTCAGAAAAGAAGAGATTGTAGTTGCAAAACACTTCCTGATGAAAAAAAAGAAGGCACCATTTCAGATGTGGCAAGTGTGTTTCTTCTTAACCCTGCCATGTTTCCAAGCCTCAGAGCAGTATTTCAAGTGACATTAACCTTTTTTGTGAGCAGTTGCAGCTGTGAAAGCTCTTTCAGTGCTCTGCGTCGCCTACACACATGGCTAACTGACCATGGGTCAGAATAGGCTAAATAGCCTGGCTGTGATGGCCAATGAGAGGGATGCTGTGCATTCTGCAGACCATAACAGAGTCATCGACAGGTTTGCAATGATCAAACCAAGAAGGTACACTTTAATGATCCCAAACTCTTGTACTAAATAAAAGAAAAAGACAGACTGTGACAAACACAGTTTATTCCAGAGCAGTAACTAAAATATGCCACTTTCTTTATTTGTTTATTTTACTTATTTCTTCTTTACTTTCTTGCTTTTCTGTGATATTGTAAATAAATACCTACTGAAATATTGTTTCAATTTGCAGTAATTTTTCACTGTTTAACATGCATGCCTTGTAAACTAAATTTAGGCTACTTTGTATAATTCTCTCTCTCTCTCTCTCTCTCTCTCTCTCTCTCTCTCTCTCTCTCTCTCTCATATATATATATATATATATATATATATATATGATATATGCTGTAATATTACAGTGCATAAAATTATATATATATGTATAGCACTTGTTTTTACTTAAGTGAAATATCGCTTGTGGTCTGGGCTCAGCCCAGGTGTTTCATAAAACCTGGAGACGCCACTGGACTGAACAATCATAAAAGGATCATTTAAAAGAGTTAAAAACAGTCACTAAAATATAGATACAAACAACTAAAACCTAACCAAATCTATAGTGTTTAAAAGGTGAGTTGTTTCAACTGATGCTTAAAAAAAATTAAAATTTGTCACTGTCTCGGCTATGTTAACGGACTTAAAACTTGAATGAAAACTGCTTTAATTTGAAAAACTAACGGAAGTTACGTCATGATTTTCCTAACTACACTACAGTTGGAAATGAAAAAATGAAGAAGGTTCTCCGCTTTGGGAGCATTCTCAACAAAACAGGGCTTTACTTAAATAGATGTTTAATAATCAGTCTTTTGCTGGTTTAAATAAACGTTTGGCTACAGCTTTAAAGTTTTATTAAAAATGAGCTTCAGACATAACAATCGCTTTGAAATGGATCTGCTGGAGGCTACTCGTCTGAATCCTGCCTTGGGAGTCTGTGCATATTTGTAGTTTGTGTGGGTGTGACGTTCTGGAACATTCCTTGTTTAAATAGTTTACACTTGCATGGAGTACACATCACATCATGCAGGCAGCAACACTTAACCCTAACCCTGGCAACACGAATCCCATATGGTTTGAATGGTGTTTTGAAGGCTTAATACCCATATGCATGTATATTCTGACAATCAATATAACTTTTACTTTGAATACTACTAAAACCTAGCTTGGACTGAAGCCAGCAGGGCGTGGCCTTTTGTGGAATTATTTTAGCCTGAGGCGTTGGTCAGAGCTGATCTCAGCTGAATCAAACTTTCCATGGTGCCTTTTATTTCCTATAAGCGCCATTTGACGGTGGACGATCTCCGATCTCAAATTGTCCGCAGTTGAATCAAACTCCAAATATTTAAGTTTGGACAGTTTTAACAGAGCATGGGTTTAAACTCATAGCTAATTCAGTATTTTTATTGCATGAGTACAAAAATATGACTTTTCTTAATCAAAAAGGACTAACTGTCCCTTCTCTCAACACTAGGAGTTATAGGCATCTGCATGGTGGTGGAGTTAGAGGCACTGTTACCTCACAGCAAGAAAGTTGTAGCAATGAATCCAGGCTGCAGCCTTTCTGCATGAGTTTTCTCCTGGTACATTTAATTTGTTTTAGGAAAGTACAGGAAATGTGGGTTTGGAGGTGGTGATTGCATGAGGAGCTGTGGGAGAATGAGGGACAAATCTAGTCAGCGTTAAAAGCTCCCTGAAATACACAAACACAATAAGCACACAATAATGAGATGTGACTGCAATAGAGCTCCGGGAGTTGACGTCACTTCTCCCAGCATGCAACAGTTCAAATCGAAACGGCACAATTTTGGCAGGCAGAAGCCGGCAGCTAGACTATTTGTTGTCATAAATCTCACACGGGAAATATGGTCGATTCCTGTTGTGCCCCAGGATGCCAGAACAGACGGGGACAAGTCAAGGGAAGATCCATCTACAGGATTCCCCAAGATCCGGAGCGCCGCAAACGTTGGATCATTGTAATAAAACTAGTGACTGGGCTAAAATGAAGCTGTGGGACCCCGAGAGTAAAGGATTTCACTTATGCAGCGACCGCTTCATATCAGGTACTTAAACTAACGTTTCCTCAACTGTGTATGGTATTTATTTTAAATGCTTTTATTACGATTCTTAGTGGGCTTCCTAAACTTATTTTGGCGTGGCTTTTTCTGTCTTATTACTCACAGCAACAAGTAAACATCACGTAAAACATTGCCTCGTGAGTTCTGCGTGCTGCCGTTCACGTGTTTTATGATCACAGCAATTAACCGGCTAAGCTGTATTTCATTTTTAAGCAATGGTTGATCAATTGTCAGATCACACATAAAAAGCACTTTGGATTGCTATTATCTGTCTCACCGAGACAGATTTCAGACAGATCCTGAGACGCTCCTGCCTGACATATTTATTTTATTCACGGAAAAAAAACCAAACTAGTGATTTCTCTTGGCGTTCAGTTTATACATTCAAACAGCACATCACTCTATTTAAACTACTTACGTGTAAATCTGTTATTTGTCCATCCATCCATCCATTTTCAACCGCTTATCCAGAGTCGGGTTGCGGGGGCAGTAGCATCGAGAGGCCCAGACTTCCCTCTCCCCAGCCGCCTGAGCCAGCTCCTCCGGGGAAATCCCAAGGGGTTCCCCGGCCAGGTCAGGTAAGAAGTCCGCTCCGACAGCTTCTGGCGTTTTTAAAAAGTATCCCAGGGGCACGGTAAGGGTCGGAGATGTTTAGTCTATTTAAGTTCTGACTATATAAAACGATTTCTTCGGTTTTAAAGTGTGAAGTAAACTCCGACGAAGTAAAATCCAAGCCAATCCTGTTCACGTTCATGTGTTTGTTTACCTTTTTTTTACCTGCCAAAATGGCGTCTACTAACTGAGAGTCACGTGGGGTCCGGAGCTCTATGGTGGCAAGATACCCCAGAAAAGTGCTATGCTCTCTGTTGTCCTGGTGAAGGATTGCTTCACAATATTGAAACACAAATAGAGAAGTAAAGAAAAACGTGATACGTTATGACAGAGAGGTATAAACTAGTTTTAAGTCAGTTTGGGTTTAATCATCTGCTGAACAAATAAACATCAATAATAGAAGTAAATGTTTTGAAGCATTGGCAGTCACAGAGAAATTGGCCCCTCCTGACATCTGATTGGCCCTTAAAAGTGCTCTTGTCCTGTCGCTCATCTGTCATTTGCACAATGATCAGATTGTAGGTGGATGCAAGTCAATATCCAAACAGTAGTGGCCCTAATGAGCCAAACAGTTACACAATGACACTTAAAAAAAGTCTTAATCTATCTTTGAATCATTTTAGGAATATTAATTTTGTGGAGGAGAAGGAGGATGATTGGAAGGAGAAGATGAAACTGGATAATTAAAGTTTAAAGCCTTTCTTCGTAGAAATAATTTATCTAATTTCTTCCAAACACTGTTTTGTTTCCTTGAAAGAAAGGGAAATTGGCGCTCTCTGCTGGCAATAAAGAAAACAGCACCATATTTCCAACAGCAGTTGGAAATTAAGGGAACATGGGAAGTTGCTGCTTTTTGTTCAATTTAATCCTTCACCTTAATGAAGCTTTAAAACAAATCTTAATCTTTCTGTTTTACCCTTTTGGGAATCATACTTTTATGGAAAATATGGAGGATTTGAAAGAGAAGAAAAATCTGGATTAATAAAGTTAAAGGGCTTCCTTAGTAGAAATACTTCATCTAATTTCTTCCAAACACAGTTTGTTTACTTGGAATGATGGGAAACGTACACCCTCTGCTGGCAATAAACAGAGCAGCACCATATTTCCAACAGCAGTTGGAAATGAAAGGAAGATGGGGGTTGCTGTCATCCAGTGGCTGTATGCTGTAACTGCACTTTTGTTCATTTTTAGCCATTTAGAAGAAAATATTTTAACCTCCTTGTCTTAAAGACGTTTTTTAAAATCCTAATCTATTTTTTAATCATATTGGGAATATTAATTCATGGAGAAGGAGGAGGATTTCAAGGAGAAGAAAAAAACTGGATTTGTAAAGTTAAAAGCCTTTCTTAGAAACACGTTTTAATCCTCCAAACACTGTCAGATCAAAAGTAATTACATTAATTGTTTATAGGATACTTATCCTATAAACAATTAATCCAGAAACAGAGTAGTGTTTGTTCTTTGTATAAATAAACTTTTACAAGTGTTACTCAGTAGAAAAGTTGTACATTTTTGTACTTTTTAGCCATTTAGAAAAGAATATTTTGCATGAGGGAGGGAGTGTATGACTGTGTTTGTGTATGACTGTATATGTCAGGTGGGGCCTTTGACTCCTCCCCTCTCCTGGAACTTCTTTTGATTATATAGATCTTCGTCCCCCCTCCCCCTGCCACACCTGGTGTGAGGGGTTGTGGCTTGGTCTGCCTGAGTGTTCGTGGCAACCGGGTCTGGGGGTTTAAGATTTTGGCATCTGCCTGATAGATCCCGGTGGCTGCCTGGTGGGGTCTGGGTCCCTGGGCTCTGCTGGGTCCCCGGCGGGGGTAGTAGCCCCTGGGTCCCGGGTCGCTGGGTCCCGAGCTCGGCCGGCTAGGGGGTGGGAGGCTGCGGGTGGGCCTGAGGGCTTGCCGCTGATGTCTCCCGGGACTCTGCCGGCTGCTGGTTGTGGCCCCCCGGGGCGATCCTCTGTGCCTCTCGAAGGGGGGCGGGGGCCTTTCTGGTTGCAGTCTCCTTGGGGTTCCTGTGTTCTGGGGCAGCACCTGGATGTCTGGGACTTGGAGCTCCCCCCGTCTCCTGCGCATCTTTGGGGGGCGGATCTGTGGTCCCTCACACTCTCTGTTGGATGCTCCTATAGAGAAACCTTAAATAAACAAGCGCGTGTACACACACAGGTGCTCACATGGTGCTCTCATAAGTATGGGCTTGGGCACGTTCAACACAGGTCTTAAGACTATGGTGGGCACTTAATGCACTGTGATTTATTATCGTGATTCTTCAGTTAAACAATGTTGATTATATATTTCCTCATCAAGTTGACGCAGTGACAGCTTAATCTTGTTGTATTGTTGTTGTGTCCCTTTTTTTGTGTCCCTTTGTTTTTTTTTTTTGGTCTCTTTCTGCAGGTCTAGAAGCAGACTCTTGTTCATTATTGTTTATTTTTGTGGACCCCTCCCCACCTTTTGTCTTTTCCTTTCTCTTTCACCTCTGTCTCCGTGTCTGGTCGGAATTACAAAGTATTCAAAAACAATAACAATAAAGTTTTAAGTATCAGGCGTGACATTAAAAGCAGACGCTTCTGAAAGTAAATCTGTAAGGCTTGTTACCAGCATTCAGACATCAATTCTGCTTGCTTCACAGCCAGACAGGACACGGTAAAAAAAATAAAAAAAGAATATTTTAGCCTCCTTATCTTAATGAAGCTTTTTAAAAATCTTAATCTATCTGTTAAACCTTTTGGGAATCATAATCTTATGAAAAAGCAGGCTGTATTATTAAAGTTTAAAGCCTTGTTTAGTGGAAACCCGGTCTCTAAATTTCTCCTGTAATGAAATCAATGAAGTGAGGCACTTCTCTTTAAATATGTTGTTGCTGGAGCTGCCTCTCAGGTGTTTTGTATAAAGGTGAGAGGCAGGCCCAACAATTCTGTCAGTTTGGTGAGCTCCACAAACTCCACTCTCAAACATGTACGTGTTTGACACTTTAACATGCAACCTTAACACGCAAATGTGAGTTTTAAACTGTTATTCTTATGATGTCCTCAGCTTCCCAGATGTTTTAAGCCAGCTGCATGGTATGGCAGAGTGGCTAAAGTTTTGATAAAGTTTGCATCCCTTGGCAAGCGAAGCGAGGTATGTTAGCATGAAATGAAGACTTTGTATATATTGTGATTTACTGAATATTGATAGTTTCAATAATTGTGTTGTAATTGTTTGTTCTTTTGTAGCTTTCACGGTGTTTATGGTCCTTTAAAGTCCTCATTGTACTCACAATATTGTGTGACAAACTAAGTGAAGAAAGGAAATAAACAAAAGTCTACACCCGTCGAGACTCTCTCACTGCATATTGTTTGGATGTCAAGGGGCTGCTACAATCACTCTTGATCACAAAAACACTTTGAAACTTTCCAATGGGGACTGTATGTATGTTAGAGCAGTCCAATATAAATATTGACATTATTTAACCCTGGATGGAAAATTAGCTTATTACTGTAACAACAGGAAAACATTTTGGTTACGGACTACAATAGCACCCTGGGGTTGAACTTTTAAAATTTTTAGATAATTCACTAAGTGTCCTATAAAGGGTTACCTCCTGTACAAACATAAAGTGTTTTGCATCCATTTTAACTAAAAACAATGAATGAAAATTTGTTTTTTTTTTCTCTTTTGAACAAACTTCCCCAAAGTTCTCTATTCTATAGAGTTCAGAAAGTCCAGATTCAGACCCCACATTTAATTTCATTTCTGAGTGAGACTTGGCATTTTGCTGCCCAAACCTCTGACCAAAAAGAACATGTCACAGAGTCAAAGAACCTAAAGCAGCACATCTCCTGGTCTAATTGGGCTGGATGGCTCCGCTAGATATTGAGGTGGCATTTAGCCTGACAATTCCCTCGGGTTCAGGCTGATGAGCCGGGTAGGCCTTTGTTTATCAATGTCTTTGTGCTTTTGCTGAGTAGTTTGTTTTTGCCCTTGGAACACTTTATCAAATGTCACATCTAATATGGTGGTGTGGGGACCACAGGGCCACAGCAGATCTCTGGGGGTTCACCCTTGTTTCCTTACCTTCACAACTCCATCTAGCTATAGCTAGATAGCTGGAGACACTCCATTTCACTACAAAGTTCTCAGTGTAGTATGATAACATTACAACAGTTTGTCTTATTATTGTCTATTTGATTCTTGTTACTTTGTACCTGTAAAGTGCTATTTAAATAAAGATTGACTTGGCATTATTTGTAATATACCAGCATCCAAAAATATGGCCTGCAGGTGAATGTTAAAGGAATTCTGGTCACATGACTTGGATCTGAGTCAGGCTGCTGACTTGAAACTGATTTTAAAATTTAATGCTTACTTGTTCATACAGCTTTGGCAATGCTTGTTCATTCATAGTATCTGGAAATTATTTCAAACAACTTTATAATTAATTTACATACTTGGTCAAATTGAGTTGTTTGAGACTCAAATGTCAAAGCCTGCTTGGAGCATGACCTGAGATTTGTGTGGAAAAGACTGTGCCAAATGAATGCTTATGATTTTGTTTTCTCTCTTGTATTTATTTTTTATTTGTTATAATATGGAGGTTATTTTGTTTCTTTATTAATCAATTAAAAAAGTTAATTCAAACAAACACACAAAAAATAAGTAATTCAAACATTTTTGAAAAACTGCAATTAAAAATGTAAACAAAATACAATCTAAATCTTAAAAATCTTTATTTGTCTATTATTACTTGGCAGAAAAACCGGTGAGAAAAAAACAAAAAGCAGAACACACAAATGATAGCAAAGCTATCTTTTCCATGATTCTTTGTCAAGAGATGTCATTTAATTTGATCTCATGACAAATGAAAACAGGAACAAAAACACCAAATTTAAATATTTGGAAAAGCAAATGAGTGTATTATTATTAATAATAATAATAACAACAACAACAACAAAAACAACAACAACAACAATAATAATAATAATAATAATAATAATAATAGTATTATTATTAATAACCACAATAGAGCTCCGGACCCCACGTGACCCTCAGTTAGTAGACGCCATATTGGCAGGAAAAAAAGGTAAAAAAAACACGGATCGTAAACATGAACGTGAACGGGATCGGCTTGGATTTTACTTCATCAGAGTTTACTTCACACTTTAAAACCGAAGAAATTGTTTTATATAGTCAGAAATTAAATAGACTAAACATCTCCGACCCTTACCGTGCCCCTGGGATACTTTTTAAAAACGCCAGAAGCTGTCGGAGCGGACTTCTTACAGGACCTGGCCGGGGAACCCCTTGGGATTCCCCCGGAGGAGCTGGCCCAAGTGGCTGGGAACAGGGAAGTCTGGGCCTCTCGGCACTACTGCCCCCGTAACCCGACTCCAGATAAGCGGATTAAAATGAATGGATGGATGGACACATAACATAGATTTACGTGTAATTAGTTTAAATAGAGTGCTGTGCTGTTTGAATGTATAAACTGAACACCAAGATCTAGTCTGATTTTTTCCGTGGATAAAATAAATATGTCAGGCAGGAGCGTCTCAGGATCTGTCTGAGATCTGTCTCGGTGAGACAGATAATTAGCCTGGCAAGCCAGACTAAATAAATGTATTATTTAGTCTGGCCACGCTCCATTGACGGCTCTCGGTTGTGGGGCGGGTTCTACCGTTGTCTTTCAAATCATCTCCGCATTCCACTGGACAATGAATGTGACATACTCTTGTTTCACTCTGCTGCATCATCCCACCCACCAGGCATATAGAGTGCCCTGATTGGCCCACAAAGCGGATAAAGCTCTGTGATTTGTTCACTAAGCAGATAGAGCACTATGATTTGCCCACCATTATGGACCAATCACAGCTCATTATGTGTTTGAAACCCCTCTAGAGAGCTGTGATTGGCTAGCCAGAGTCCTGGTAGGAGCTGCTGAGGTTCCAATGGAGCGTGCCTAGACCATTCTTTGCAAAGCAAGAATTTGGTCTAGTTCACTAGGCTAACAGATAATAGCAATCCAAAGTGCTTTTTATGTGTGATCTGACAATTGATCAACCATTGCTTAAAGAGCAAGTAACATCTAAATTAACTTTTTTTTGCTGATTAACTGTATAAATGAGTGTCTAATAGTGTTTTAAATGTGTGCATTCTTTATTTTAGCATTTTGGTGCATTTTCTTTAAAAATGAAAAATTCTGTCTAAAAACCACAGTAATGCGCCACCTTCAGCTGAAAACATAGAATTTGAGTCATTTTGAATACATTTTAGCCAATGGCTAAAGAGTAAAGTACTACGTAAACCAGTAGAGTACTACGTAACAGCTCCGTGCCAAAGTTATAAAAGCAACGAGCGTCTCGGCCACGCCCTGTGGCGAGTGGGAGTTGGATTTGCAAGCAAGCGTAGGAGGTCAGCGGTAGTTCAACATTAGCATATAGCATTAGCATATCCTAGTCTTTAGCATATCTTTTAGTGTTATAAATACTTATTTAGTGTTAGCTTGGCTGTTTGATATTGTAGTTTAGTTAGTGTTTGGCTTTTAGTGTAATTGGGAAAGTATTTCGGGTTTAGTGTTCCATATCGTCTTAGTATTGGTGAGTAGGTGTAGTGTAGTATGGTTGCGGTGACTCTGTGGGCATTTTACCCGCGATTCTGCACGCCTCCGTTTGAAGAGGGAGGCTGTGCCCACCGTGGCTCTTCCGCGATTTAGATGCAGCCCACCGACTCTAATCCCCCACCACGGCGGGCTCCACTCTGAGGTGAGTAAGCTAAATAAAGTTTTAACATCTTCTAAAGACAATTCCCTACCTAAATGCAAAGTCTGAGAGACGTGGTTCACTTCCTTTAGCTAGTCAGTCGGTAATTCTGCAACAGTGTCTCTAACTGACGCAGCACTAGTTGACAGACAGCATTACAGCGTGAAATCCAGCTTGTGACCCGGTTCTGTAAGGAATTCTGTTCAGGAGGTCACATTTCAGGCTCTCCACATCATGTGTGACTGACTTTTACGTTATAACAACGATCACACACTAGGAATATTATAAAGCGCCTATATAGGAGATTCTTTTGTATATGGAGCGTTATGGTTTATGCTCTTTTATGAAAGATGAACCATTCTACATTGTAATTTGTGATATTAATTTTATTAAATTAATAACCAAATTGTATAGTTTTAAGAAGACTCAAAGGTTGTTTTTATCGATAAACTGTCGATAATATCCGTGGGTCTGTGTTTCAGTTCAATGAAGAAACAAGTTTGACAATTAAAAGTTTTAATTCTTCAAATTAAACTAATGATTTTGAAATTGACAAACAGGAAATAACAATCAACATTGGCAACTTTGTGGGACAATCTTTAACAGTTGATATGCTGTTCTTGCTCAAATAGACCTTGTGGTGAATGTGTGAAGATTGAACATGAGGTGAGATGAAGGCATGTGGGTGTGCGTTTGATTTTGCTTCAGGAAGAAACAGGTGTCTGAGTGAAGTGATGGTTTGGATAAACTTAGGTCTTTTTGAAAAACTGCATCAAACGCTAACTACCGTGTTCTGCCTCACCGAAAATCGGACCCCCTTTACGATCCGGGACGCCAGAGGATGTTGATTTTCATCCAGGTGACACCAGCGGCTGGCAGAGGAGACGTAGGTGTCCTGCGAGCCCGGTCCAGAGATGCCCGCGGTACACGTCGATGGAAAAACGTTTGCAGATGTGTTTTGTTAAGTTTAGTTCACTCAGAAATCAAAAGACTCGGTATGAGTCTGCGTTAGAAGTTGCGATTCAGCTATTCTGTCTGGCTGACAGGAACAGCGTGGGGGGAACGAGCCGACCGGCTCTGTCCCCCCTTTGGTTTCTTCAGGTCCTCTCTCTTTCGTTGTCAAGCACGAACTGAATCATTAACTGAAACTTACCAAAAGCCTTTCTCTTCTCAAAGCAAAACGTGTACGTCAGCAAATGTGTTTTGGAGTTTACTGTGAGAATCTGTGTGGGTGTGTTTGAGTGTGTGTGTGCTTGAGTGTGTGTGAAGGTCGTTAACAAACATCCTCAAACATTATTTAATTAAGTATGGATTCATTAATCCATTATAATTACCCAAAGCATAAGAATCATTCATTTGATTAAAACACATTTATAATGAGCAAAATGATAATGATTATTATTTAACATTAAAATCAAGAAAGAAAGTTTAAGACTTGTTATGACTACATTTCCTGGGAACACATCTTCTGGCAGACTGCAGGTGGCAGATGTTATGGTTTCCAGCAGACTCTTGCAGACTTCATGTCTGCAAAGGTCTCAATCTGTGGGTGAAAGTTCTCAGCGACCCAGCTATTGACCCAGCCGAGTCAAATGACCTTTTGCACAGAAAACCCATATTTCCTCACATTACATATATTATCTGACTTTATAAACTCCCAACAACAATGTGCTTCTATTTTTTTTTTTTCAGGCTAAATCTACCCAAGACACTGGCTGTCAGACTGATTTAGCTGCAAGAATGTACTTGTCCAGGCTGATGTGAAGCCTTCCCTGTAGCAAAGGTGAATTATTTTTAATAATCTTCTATGTAAACATTTTATTATTACCTTCTAGTTTTAATTTGTTTTACAGATTATTGTTACACATGATTTTATGCTCTTTTAAACATTTATAAATGTGCTGCTTCTTTGTTTTTACATAGCCAGCCAGAATGGAGTTCACAGCCGCAGTGTGTCTGGTGACCCACAGGGACCATGATGAAAATTCATCTTCCAGAAGGTCCCAGAGCGTCCAGACCCCCTGAAAAGACCAAGATGTAAGGTGTCTGCTGTTGATTCCAGCTTCCACCTCAGTGACAGTGCAAGCTCAGTGAACTGTTCAAGGTAAAAAAAATTAAAACATTTCAGAATTTTTAAGATATTAAAAATTAAATAAGTATGTGATTACATCATGAAGGAGGCTACTGATTCTGCCCCCGTGACACTTGGTGGTGACGTGTGAGCTGATTCACCTGGAAAATAACTTTTACATTAAATATTTTGTTTTTGCTATCAAAAGTAAATTAACTAATAACCTGCATTATTGCAGGACACTCAGCAAAATATGGACTCTACACCATGAGGCAGGCACACGTTAATATTCTATAAGAGCACATAAGGTGAGCAACACCACATATTGTACACTGTCCTGAATTTGTTTTCTTTCTGCATCTCATTAGCCTGGCTGATCACCTGATAACTCCTGTCATCTGGTTATGACAGCATGAGGATGTCCTCACACACCTGTAACCTATCAGCTCATCTGGCAGAATAGAGAGAGAAGAGACAACACCACATCTCCTGTTCCTGGAAAGCCTTCAGCCATCCTTCGATGACTGAGAACCTCCATCAGCTCTGTCTCCTGTCTGCCTACAATTATTATAATAAATATTGTGTTTGACAAGTTTTTTGTGCTGCCAAATATCTAATTTAGATTCCAGTTTTGATATTTTAATGGATATTTATAAATTACATTGATTATCACATTTTTGTTGCATGCTTAACTAGCTCTATTGTGATGAATTAAACTAGCACCTCACTGTTAAAAGCTCGTTTTAATTTCAAGCATGTTTAAGTATTTATGGACATGAACAAAAACAGGAAATATATAAATTGAGATTTATTTAATTAATATAACAAATAAGGGGGAAAGAGTCATTGAAAGGCACATTCTTCTGGAAGCTCCTGATCCTGACAACACCAGAGACCAGTTGCAGACACCAGAGGACCTAGAACCGAGAGAGCAGCTGTTATTAGTAAATAAATAAAGAAATCAGGGCAGTTTTAGTGGGCTGAACACATTACAGAATAATTTTCTCATGGGGTATTTTCATAACTTTATATGCAGCAGACTGTAACTTGAGCCCAGGGCTACCGGAGAGCTGCTATCCAGCACGTTTCAGTGGATTTTCCTGCTTTAACAGGTTAGATTAGCTGTTAAGCAGCTCAGCTATTTGTTGCTGATTAAAACCAGGTGTGCTGAAGCAGATAAACCTCTAAAACGTGCTGAATACTAGCTTTTTAGGGCCGTGGAGCCAAACACTGCAGCTAATCCAATGCTATGGCTAACGGCTACTTACCATTCAGAGGTGGTTCTGTAGGGTCGGTTCCGGTAGTTTCAGGCAACTCACAAGCTCAAAACAATAAGGCTCAGGTCCGCTTGTCTCCTCCAAATAGACTTGGTCCCTTTCTTCTCGAGTGTCTGGGTAAGGAGGGGGAGAAACGTCCTCCACTTCTAATAACTGCTCAGAGTAAAGGGAGCTAGCTTCGTCTAGTTAGCCATCGTCTTCGTCACTGCCGCGGCTCCGCCCTCTCGGTCCTCCAGGCAACGCCTACTAATGCTGCATTTTTTTAAATTGATACGTGGGTGGAGAAGGACTCCGAGGCTCAATTGACCCGCTCTTTAAAAATTAAATACAGCTTAGCTGGTTAATTGCTGTGATCATAAAACACGTAAACGGCAGCACGCAGAACTCACGAGGCAACGTTTTACATGATGTTTACTTGTTGCTATGAGTAATAAGACAGAAAAAGCCACGCCAAAATAAGTTTAGGAAGCCCACTAAGAATCGTAATAAAAGCATTTAAAATAAATACCATACACAGTTGAGGAAACGTTGGTTTAAGTATGAAGTGGTCACTGCATAAGCGAAAACCTTTACTCGGGATCCCACAGTTTCATTTTAGCCCGGTCACTAGCGCGTTTTATTACAATGATCCAACGTTTGCGGTGCTCCGGATCTTGGGGAATCCTGTAGATGGCTCATTCCTTATGTCATCCGCGTCTGTTCTGCATCCTGGGGCACAACAGGAATCTACCATATTTCCTGTCTGATTGAGTTTTCTGACAATAACAAATAGTCCAGCTGCCGGCTTCTGCATGCCAATATGGCGCCGTTTCGATTTGAACTGTTGCATGCCGGGAGAAGTGACGTCAACTCCCGGAGCTCTGTTGTGGCTTTTCTGTCTCAGAATAGAAGGGTCTGGCTGCGGCTGCTGTGGAGCTCCACAGTAACCGGAAACATGTGACCTCCACACTAACCGGAAGCACGTGACCTCCACAGTGGCCATAAACACTCATGGATACCGCGGACGTCTTGCAAAGGTTGGGACAGTCTTTCTTAAATAAACTTGCCGTTAGTGATTTCATAATTCTGGTTTTCTTACAATGATCATGTTGCCACTTTTTTTTGCGTTACAACAACATTCCTTCTTATTTAAATTTTTTTCCCATCGTGCTCCATGGCAGAGAAACACACAGATATGCTTTTTCCTGGGCCTGGTTTAAGTAAGAGAGTTGGATTAACGGCTTCTGTCGGCGAGAAGAAGAAAAAACACATTTTGCATTCGAGTATGATTTATTGTTGGCGTCAGAGATGCAAAATAACGAATACTTCAATACTGTACTTAAGTAGAATTTTCTGGTATCTTTACTGCTGTACTTTTTTGTGCCTACTGTATACTTTATACTTCTACTTCTCACATTTGAGCACGCGTGTCTGTACTTTGTAATCCGTACATTTGTAAATCAGCCCCCTGCACGCGTGCTTTGGACGCAAGATTACTTCAGAATTTTGTACATAAATTATATTTTATACCCTGTACTTCTTACTTCCACTTGACTAAAAAGTCGAGTCAATGCTTCTACTTTTATTTGACTATTTTTAAACAGAGGTATCTAAACTGTAGTAAGGAACGTGTGCACTTTTGACACCACCGTAAATTTTGTCACAAACAGATTTATATATTTATCAATACTTCTATTCGTTATTCTATTCTGTACAGCTTTTTTATTGCCCAGATTTTAGTTAGCCCCTGTTCAATTGACTGTTATATGTCAATAGAAACATATCTCACAAATGAAAGTGTCTTGTAAAATGTTTTTTTTTCAAGAAGTTTCCTCCCAAATCTATTACATGCTAACTGTAATGTGTTATTTCTGCTAAAACCTGAACTTAAATGTGTATATGCTGTTTATCTGTTTTTCTCTCTGTTTTAGATGCACATATCAATCTGGAATTCGGGCTTAAAGCCAGAATTGCAGGAATGCAACACGTGCTGCAGAGGACTCTTTCACTGCCCTCTGTGCCCCACTTTCAGCCCTACTGTCAGGGCAAAGATTGAGGAGCATCTAAGTGTGCATATGAAAAATGCTTTGCATTTCAACGGTATGTTTGTATTAAATATACTTTATAGTTATAAATATGCACTTTTTAAAGCACTTCTGCAGTATCTTTGTTGACTTAAAAGTTGCTGTTGACATTGTACAGTTCAGTGCATTCATCTGCCACAAAACAGCGTTTTTATAAAATATATTTTATTTACTTTTCACCACTTTTCTTGACATAACTTTTGTGATCCATACCATTTTGCTTTCATTATTGAGTTTGGCTTGAATGTTTTTGTTAACATGTACAATCTGATTGTTAGATAAATTGATTGCATTCTATACAACTACATTTAAATTACATCTGTTTCTTTGTTTGTTTGTTTTCTCTTACAGATAAAATGATATACCGGTGCAGGCTGCCTTGTAGGACAGCAGGACACTTTCACTGCCCTGTCTGTAAGACTACAATCATACGGCGTGGGGATATGGCAAGGCATTTATTGTCTTGTCAGCACTCTTCAATGCCAAGTCAGCCACCATTATCAGGACTGCTCCCCGTTGAACTCTCCGAGGAGACCCGTATTCCTCCGGCAGTACACTTCGAGGAGCCCCGTGTAGTGAAATAGAGTGATGTAACGATCTAGAGTTGTATTTTAATATACTGTAAGTAGATCTAGTTTTATAATCAGAAGATGGGCTGTTTTTATCATCAGGGAGTTTAATTAAACACTCTGTATTGACTTTGAGACAAGAAAAGAGAGAGAGAGAGTTGGGATCGTTTAAGAAGCTTTAATTTCTTAATTATAAATTCTTAACAATCTACCAGGACTAACTCTTTGATGGATGAAAATGGATTTGGATGTTGTGTTGGTGCGTGTGTGCGTGTGTTGTTCAGGATCTTTAGGCTGACGGAGCGTATCTGGTTGTTATGACTACGGACCACGAGGCTTCGGAAGCTGATGACATGAGCAGCTATTTTGCCGTGTACGTACCCTGTGGAGTCTCCCAGGTAGATCAGGAAATGCCAGGTCCTAGGACCTCGGATGTGTACTGGAGCTGGTTGAAGCAGCGGTCACAGCACGTCAGAGCCCGTCTGAAGGGTCGACCCCGGTACCATCGGCAGCGTCAGCTAGTGGTGCTCTTATTTTGAAGGGACGTCGTCTTGTTGGTAAACAACAGAAATCTCCAGTAGCTTCACAGTTCTCAGTTAAAGAAGAAAGCACATCCGGCCAGGCTGTACTTCTCTTTCGATGACGGTGGAACCCCGTAGGACTTCCAACTGAACAGAACTGAAGTCAAAATGGAACTCCTCATAAAATGGCGTTGCCTTGTTTTTATATATCTGATTTGTTTTAAGTTTCAGTAAACGGGATTGGACACTTTAATTCAACAAGCCAGATTCTCTTACGGCAGCCGAAAGCTCTGATTGGTTGGAACAATGTGTCATGCGTTTCTATGGAGATGAGGGTCAGTCTGTCTGTGCAGTAGTCCTGTTTTCATTAAACACATAAATCATGACATCTTTATTCCACGGATCATTCACTTGATTATTATTGATCAACATCTGTTTCAATTAGCTTTAATCACAAATTAAGTACTTTGATTATTGAAAAGCGTTCTTCTTCTCCTTCTGGCTCTTCTCCTGGAATGTAAACAGTCTGAGGAACACCCGACCTTGGCGTTTTCTACACGGGTGTTACTGTGTACAGGGGCAGCTGTGTGGAGCTGAAAATTATGAACTTCATAACGTTACACCCGTCTCCCCCCCAAGGTTTTGTCTTCGGTGTCTGAACCATTTTCTGAATCTTTGGTAGAACATTCATATGCTCTACCCTCTGTGTTCAACAAAACTGCAGCTGATGGAAAGTCCATGAAAAAAACATGCCCTCACTGTGGCCTTACTCTTCGTACCAAAAACTACAAGGCTCACCTGATGAGGAAGCACTCCAACCAATCAATAGATGTTTGCCTGGCCAGTCATCTGCAGTGTGTTTGTGCAGATGAAACTACAGGGTTATTTGCTGTGCAGAGAACGGGCCATGGGTTTTCTGTGCCAGTTCACGTTTAGAGGAAAACATGGGGGATGTCTCACAATATCAGATGTGAGCTGGAGGAATGTCAGCAATACCAGTTGCTGGCCCAGCAGAGCGGACTAGGCTTCAGTTTATGTGAGCACCTTCGCTCACTAGATTACTGCCGAGAGACTGTAAAGGAGGTTTTTCTTCAAGAGCACATCGTGATGGAAATGGTGGACCTTAAATTATTTGGAGAGGCCAAAGCTGCTACATGCATAAAGAGGCAGAAAGCTGCCCAGATGGCACATGCTCCACTTTTTGTGAGGGTGGATTTTGGTGGATCCTCAACACAGATCTGTTTGTCTGTATTTGAGCCGGAAATACACAGTTTCTGCCGTCTTGGCAGAATATTTGTGACTTACAATGCTCTGTGGAACACCTGGCATTGCGCTTGTGCAAAGCCACGAACATCATGTCCTCATAAAAACATAGCTAAGTGGCATCTCTTCCAGACACAGAGAGACATCTTCAAATCAACCGTACCACTATTATCAGGCACCCCATCACAGATGACTCAGGAGATTTCTTCCTTTGAGGACAATGCTGCCGTTGAAAGGAGTATACGCTATATTTTTAAAGAGAAAAAAAATTCCTGTATCTCTTCCAGAAAATGTCATCTCACAGAAAATGGATCATCAGAAACAGCTCTTTCCATGTGAAACGTTGTGCCAGGTGTGCCCAGAGCACCCAAAACTTGATGAGGCTGTTCTAATTACCAATAAAGCGAGGATTGTCAGCATGATGGGAGTGATTGAGAGTAAGTTTTAATGAATAAGATTAAACATCAGTGTGAAATAATCAGTTATAATTGTTCCTATACTAATGTTTTGACATTATTGTGACTTGTCTTTAACAGATGTTTCAACACACCATAGATTGTGTCCTCAGTGCCACATGGTCTACAGATACCAGGAGTGGACCGATGGGCTTCACAACTTTGACAACCACGTTGTTTTGTCTCTTGAACTCTGCCTTTTTCTGAGAGAAAATCTGCAGGTGAGGATCACAAAAATAAAATGTACTCATCTGAAGATTGCTTTAAAAATGTGTTTGTGTCATTATGATATGTTGGTGCCCAAATTTAAATATCTGTAATCATAGTCTTCTTCACCCTATTGTCATATTACAGAACCATGTTTCCACTTCAAGGGTCATTGACTCATTGGAGGGCTTAAGAAGAGTGAAGTTTCCTTCTAGGGATACCATGTTTCATGCTTATTGCCATTTTGAGGCTTTGACTGACACAGACTATATGTACTCCTGCATAAACTGTGGGTTTCACCCCCCTGTGGTAGTTATGGACTTACACAGAAAAGGGGTGTTCAAGTTAGCAGGTAAGTTTAATGTACATTTGTGTTCATAGTTCATTGTGTACATTATGTGCATGTTCTTATGAGTCAATTTATTATAGTGAGTGACCTCAAAGCCCCGGAAGACTTCAATGGTGAACATGACATTGAAGGTTTTTGGAACTCTGTTCACCTGGAAATGATAAGCCGTGGGTTTTTTCCAAGTAAGTAATGGCAAAAACTCATTGAAAGTCATTCAGTGTTTTAAAGTAATTTAGATTGTAATTAAAAACATGCCATTTTCTGTAGGCGGCACGAAGAATCCATTTTCAGTTGCACCAAGTTACACGTCCTGGGCACCGTGGATCGGGAATGAAACTCGTACAAGTGACATTGTGCTTAACACAGAGTTTCAAAAAGTAGGAATAAGCTCTTCACATGAAGCAAAGCTTAGCAGTGTCACAGAAGACCGTCTGTTGGATGAACTCGCAAAACAAAAGGTAACATTGCTTTTATGTTTTTTCAGAAGATGTGACATAACGTTCAGGGGTTGTTCCATTTACATTTTTCCCTAATTACTGTCAGGTTGGAGTGGTAAGAAAATTGTGTAAAGCATGCAACTTCGACTCCAAAGGCTCCCGCTTTGATCTCATCACCAGACTGAGGGAGAAGATGAAGAGCAGGCAGACATATGATAAGGTGTTTCAAAGCATATGGGGTGCCTCTGGTAAGCATCACTTAGTGATTATTAGAAGTAGCATTAAAATATGTAATTACAATCACAAACAACTTTTTAAATCTTTGCTTGCAGGAGGATGGTCTGTAATACTATGTCCACATGGCATTGTATACAGCGTTAAATTTAATCTTCGTGCTGAAAGTCCCCGGGATTTTGCTGACCTTCTCCTGTCCTGGAAGCACATGCCAAACGTCTGTGTTTACGATTTTGCGAGGGGTTTGGCGGCACACACCAATTTGCGGGTTCCTGATAAACTGCCATTTCACCCACATGAAGGTCGACTGGCTGAGCCCACTGAGGAAAATGTCAAGGCTGCACAGGATGGAAGCCTGAAAGTGAATCTTCCATGGCTACATGAATGGATGGATAGTGTAAATGAAGATCCTCATCCTGTCACTGGATCATCTGACCATTATGTCCTGGATGACAGATTTCATGAGGGAAAAACAAAAGATCCCAAGGACATATTACGCAGAATTCAACTTGTCCCAGAGCTGAAAGGCTGGCTGAACAGTCAAGTTGTTGAACAGTTCTTTGCAAACATGAGGAAAAGCAATTACTTTTTAAGTAACATGAGTCCATCCACACGTGTTTCTGATGAGGAATATAACTCATCATTATAACACTGTCACCAACAAGAAACTTCTGGACAGGCAGCTAAGACATGGTCGACTTGGAAAGATCAATATCTCATTGTCGGCACTGGGTCAAGCTGTCGTAGGTAGGTACATGCATTGTCTCATGACCAGAACGCTACCATTGGTCACATGTTAGATTTGTTCCTATCTGTGTGTTTATATTGTTTTCTTTGTGTACCTAGCCCCACAGGTGTGCAGTAAACCCAGAGAACCCACAGAAACGGTGTTGAACCCAGCACCTTCAATGTCTGGTGACACTGGTAAAATTTCTTATTTTGAATAGTGATTGTCATATATAGGTGAAATAATAATCTTGCATTCATTATCTTGTTGTAGTTGCGGGCTCGTAAACGAACTTATCTGCTGTTTCAAATGAATTTCCTTCTGTAAACAGTGCTTATTTTTCTTGCATTTGTATGCATTTAATATGCATTCTATGCAGTGTTTTGTCTGAAAACTGTTAAAGTCCCTACAGATCCTCGGGAAGGAGTTGACAACAAGAAAGCCAAAAGAAGGTCAACAGATGCAACGTTTCCTGACCTGTGTGGACCACCGTGCGAAGCTCTGACAAAGCCTGAGAACATTTTGGCCAGCCGTTCATCGTGGTGTTTGTACCGCACCCTGGCCAACAACAGCTTGTATGTTAAAGTTTTCAGATGTCGCAAAGTGCAACGTGCTTATCTGATTTTGTCATCCACAGTCCATGATATCTCTGTTTTTTAGCTCAACTATGTTCTGGACATCAGCAGACCCAAAGATGAGCTGATTGTTGAAACGTCTTCTGGATGCCTCACGCGGGCAGATTTTTGGACACTGGGTTTAAACAAAGAAATGGAATCGACTGTAAGTATTTTGTTTCTATGAATATGAAATAATAAAGTGTACTTTCATTTTTTTTTTATGATTTTTTCTGTTTCAGATTGCAAATGGCTGTTTTGAGCTTATCACTAAAATTGTTCAGTCAAAGGTACTGTATGTTGTATAGGATGATTGTCAAGCTTTAATTTAAAGAGTTGTTGTTTTAAATGTGCTGTTTTTACATTCTAGGGGATAAGCATTTACATAGAAAACCTGTATGTCACCCGGACTCGGCTTGCACCCTATGGCTGTGATACATTGCAGTCCTTTCCTGTAAGTGTACCGTCCTTTAAAGAAACAAGCAAGTGATCAAAAAGATTATTTTTTTTATAACTTTGGTGAGAGTTCATATACAGAATACTTCAAAATAAAATTCTGTTTCAGACTGAAGCTCAGAGGATGGACATCATAGTTCTCCCTCTCTGCTCATTTCCAGTTGTGTGTAAGTCTTGTTTTTTGACACATACACACTGTTAGAATGTTGCTATGTGTCTGAGATGTATTCAAGCTTTTATGACGCAGTTTCAAAAGTCTTTGATTGTGATCGCTTGCAATGACATTGTTTTCAGGTTTGAAGCCATGGCTAACTGTCTTTTAGGTACTGAAGCCACCTAGAAGAGAAATCCTCTTTCTTGACCCGTTACACACAAAGGCAGGATTTGGTGGCCAACAATATGTTTCACTTTTGAGGTCACATTTTTATAAGCATTTTTGGTTTGTTCCAGAATTTTCGGGAACCTGTTCAGTGTTCCAGGTTAAGTGCATGATCATGTTCTGCTGATCTTGAGTGTTCACACATACAGTACACTCACATGCTTTTTTTATAAACTATATCAGCACGATGCTTCAACATTTTATTCTATTTCTCATCTTCACATTCTGATCGTCAGTGATGCTGTCTTTAGATGAGTTTCAGACATAAATAGGGTCTTCAAACATTTTAGTTTAACATAAAACACCATTAAATATTAGTTTATAAAATATGCCAACCTCAAATTAAAGCTGAAAATGCTTTATTTTGACCAACTGTGAGCATGTGACTGTACTTTTTCATTTTGTTATGCTGTTTTGTTGAGGTCGTGTTCCTAAGACCTGCAGTTACAGTTGGTGCTATTAGCAATAAACATTTCACACCCATCATGATGATGTCTGTTAACTTGTGAATGTAACTGCCTTGAAAAAAAAAGGAATCTTGCAGTGAAGCTCATTCCCGGGCAGTGGTCAGAAAAAAACAGCTTTGACTTGAAGGTATGTGCTAGTTTAAGTGTATGGTGAGTAATATGAATTACACTAGTCTTCTTTTAAGGGATTTTATCAACGAGCCTTTATTTTCAATGTAATACAGGGTTTTCCAAGCCAAGACTACGGAGTTGACTGTGGGATCTTCATGCTGATGGTAATTTTTCTCTTCTCTTCTTGAGATTCATACAGAAGCTAATTTAAGCTTCTAAAAAAATGACATTGTTATTTTTTCTTCCAAATAGTCTGCTCTGTACGTGGCACTGGATGCACCATTTGACTATACTATAGTAAGTATTCTATTTACTTTCACAGCAATGGAGTCTTGAATCTTTTGAAAGTTGTTAAATATGTTTCATATTAATATTTTAGTCAGACATGCCCTACTTGCGTAAATGGTGGTGCTTGCTGTTGATGGAGAACTTTGATCTCAGGAGGTATTTATATTTTGACTTCTGTTCTATGTTGTGTTAAAGTTTACACTCCTTAACAATATCAACATTTTCTGTTAAGCTCTGGCAAGCTATTTGCACACTGGAGAGAGGAAGCCAAAGCTGTGCTTGAAGGACAACACGTGCCCATTTTCAGACTGAAAAAGCGCAAGTTCCAGGAAGTCAGTCAGGTCAGTATTCACTTTAAACAGTAGTGTAATTACATGGTTAGTGACATTTGAATAACTGTCAAAAAAACTGTTCTGCAACAGAGAAATAGCTATGTTTGTATCCCCATGTGCCTGACACAGGAGCCAGCAGTTGTTGAAGATCTGCATCCTGCTGTGCAGTGGGTTGTCCAAAATAAGGCACTTTTCCGTGGACACGTAACAATGCCAAAATATCTGTCCTTAAATCAAGGGGACCAGCAGAGGGTCTTAAGAGACATGTCAGAGGAAGAAGACACTGGAGCAGCAAGGGACATGTTCCTCTTTGTTTTTCAGTTTGCAGAGGACATGGAGCTCTTTTTGAAAGCATGTGCTGATGAGCAGGGACTAAGGGTCAGTGCTATGTTTGACATGTAATGGACAAATGAAGGCACTGACTGTGTTTGTTTGTTTGTTTAATATGTCGTTGTTGTTGTTTTTGTTTTGTTTTTGTATAGTACAAAATTCCAATTAAACTTATTTCAAAATGTTGTTCACTTGATTCTATGTCCATACTTATAATAAAGGATTACAGTATAACAGCATTAAATGTAAATGTAACAGCATTTTTTTATACTTGTAATTTCCAAATAAAAAGCTTGTTGTTGATATTAACAGTAAAGAATTGTAATCAATAATAATTGTATACATTTTAAACATTAGCACTCTGGGCTCTATCCTGGCCATTTGTGGCCACTTCACTCAAGATTCACTTTTTTTTTTTTTTTTTTTTGACTGCTGCACTGCAGTGGACCAAAAGAATGACACGGGTTTGATCTTAAGGATCTAATAGTTGTGTGTGTTGTGCATGACATTGCCACACAAATATGTATTTGCAAGATAGAGTAGAATAAATTATGACGCATCAAATATTACATAGGCTGCAGTGAATTTCTGTTGATACAGACTATTGAGCTTTGAGTTTCCCAGGCAAACTTAGCTTTGAAGCATATGCTAAAAACACTTTTACTCTTGTACACTTCATAACAAGACAGCATAACCAAAATATTAACAAAATATATATTATTAAAAAATTCAAAGCTGCAGCACATACAGCAACAAACACTGTTAGTAAATGTGTCCTGGAGTTTATGCAGGTACAGAATGTGCTGCTGCTGTAAATAAGCCTAACAGCTTCCAGATCACTTATTTTTCTGGACAGATGGTAGGAAGGGCATCACTGCTCATTTCTACAGTCTCCCAGATCTTGGAATACAATGCCTTTGTACCATGGAACCACTTCACAGTACTAGGAGTCCATTAAAACCTATAAAGAGAGTGATCCTGGAAGAAATGGGGCACACACTAGTGACCTCAACAATTGCAAGACAGCCTTTTCCCCGATGCTCAGATGGGGAAAAAAGGAACTTTCATGAAGACATTAGGACTTTATCACCGTTGAACAAAAATAATAGTGCATAATAATCAATGTTGATGTTAATCGATTAGATGTCCCAGACTCTACTATTAATAATACAGCAGTCCCTCGTATATTGCAGGAGTTACGTTCTAAAAATAACCCGCGGTAGGTGAAATCCATGAAGTAGCCAACTTTATTTTTTTACAATTATTATAGATGTTAAGACTGTAAAAACCCTTCACTACATGCTTTATGCACTTTTCTCAGACGGGCACGCTTCTTAATGCTCTCTGATCGCTATGGTAACGCGTAAATAGTTCTTTCAAAATAAGACACACAACTACAACCATACATTTCACACAGGAGCCTTTTATTTCTCAGCAGCATCATAAGTAACAAAATCACAATTTAGTTTTCGCTGTCAAGGTCGATTTAACTAAAGTTACGTGTTTCCGGCTACTGTGGAGGTCACGTGTTTCCGGCTACTGTGGAGGTCACGTGTTTCCGGCTACTGTGGAGGTCACGTGTTTCCGGTTACTGTAGAGCTCCACAGCGGCCGCAGCCAGATCCTCTCAAGAGCATCTGGCTGCAGACATCAGCTGGCGTCTTTGCCGTGACAGGAAATGACGTATCCGGAAAAAATGTGTCATTACTTCGCCGGAAGTAGTTTTTTTTTTCAGGTCATTACCTTCGCCGGAAGTAGTTTTTTTTTCTTGAATACGCTTTATTGACAAACCACAAAAGTAGTTTGAATTTTTCAAAACCATACCGTGTTGTTTTTCTCTTCGATTTGTACATATTTAAGAGAAAAATTACACGGTGGGTCATTACCTTAACCAGAAGTCATTACTTTCACTGGAAGTAGTTTTTTAAAAAACAAAACTTACCGGAAAAAGCTTTTAATTTCGGATTTTTTTTTCTCTTCAGATCTGGACTGGCAAACTTAAGTAACGTTGTTACCTGCGTTGCATGAAAATTGAATATTAAATCCCTTTGTTTTTCAGACAGGGAATTTTTATGACAGTAGCACATACATACACACACACATGTATATATGTATACAGGTGCTGGCCAGTAAATTAGAATATCATCAAAAGGTTGAAAATATTTCAGTAATTCCATTCAAAACGTGAAACTTGTACATTATATTCATGCAATGCACACAGACCAATGTATTTCCAATGTTCATTACATTTAAATTTGATATTCATAAGTGACAACTAATGAAAACTCCAAATTTGGTATCTCAAAAAATTAGAATATTCTGAAAAGGCTGAATATAGAAGACACCTGCTGCCACTCTAATCAGCTGATTTACTCAAAACACCTGCAAAGGCCTTTAAAAGGTCCCTCAGTCTTGTTTTGAAGGCACCACAATCATGGGGAAGACTTCTGACTTAACAGCTGTCCAAAAGACAATCATTGACACCTTGCACAAGGAGGGCAAGACACAAAAGGTGATTGCTAAAGAAGCTGGCTGTTCGCAGAGCTCTGTGTCCAAGCACATTAACAGACAGGCGAAGGGACGGAAAAAATGTGGTAGAAAAAAGTGTACAAGCTCTAGGGATAACCGCACCCTGCAGAGAATTGTGACGACAAACCCATTCAAAAATGTGGGGGAGATCCACAAAGAGTGGACTGCAGCTGGAGTCAGCGCTTCAAGAACCACCACGAGGAGACTCATGAAAGACATGGGATTCAGGTGTCGCATTCCGTGTGTCAAGCCACTCCTGAACAAGAAACAGCGCAAGAAGCGTCTCGCCTGGGCCAAGGACAAAAAGGACTGGACTGATGCTGAGTGGTCCAAAGTTATGTTTTCTGATGAAAGCAAGTTCTGCATTTCCTTTGGAAATCAAGGACCCAGAGTCTGGAGGAAGAGCGGAGAAGCACAGAATCCACGTTGCATGAGGTCCAGTGTAAAGTTTCCACCGTCAGTGATGGTGTGGGGTGCCATGTCATCTGCCGGTGTTGGCCCACTCTGTTTCCTGAGGTCCAGGGTCAATGCAGCCGTCTACCAGGAAGTTTTAGAGCACTTCATGCTTCCTGCTGCTGACCAACTTTATGGGGATGCAGACTTCACCTTTCAACAGGACTTGGCACCTGCACACAGTGCCAAAACCACCAGCACCTGGTTCAAGGACCATGGTATCCCTGTCCTTGATTGGCCAGCAAACTCGCCTGACCTTAACCCCATAGAAAATCTATGGGGTATTGTGAAGCGGAGGATGCAATACGCTAGACCCAACAATGCAGAGGAGCTGAAGACGACTATCAGAGCAACCTGGGCTCTCATAACACCTGAGCAGTGCCACAGACTGATCGAGTCCATGCCACGCCGCATTACTGCAGTTATTGAGGCAAAAGGAGCCCCGACTAAGTATTGAGTGCTATACATGCACATTCTTTTCATGTTCATTCTTTTCAGTTGGCCAACATTAGAGAAACAAACATTTTTTCATTGGCCTTTAGAATATTCTAATTTTCTGAGATACCAGATTTGATGTTTTCATTGGTTGTCACCTATAAATATCAAAATTAAACGTAATAAACATCGGAAATACATTGGTCTGTGTGCATTGCATGAATATAATGTACAAGTTTCACGTTTTGAATGGAATTACTGAAATATTTTCAACCTTTTGATGATATTCTAATTTACTGGCCAGCACTTGTATATACACACACAATAAAAGGCTGTAAAGTGAATTAAAAAAACATATGGATAAAATGAGAACACGTTAAACTAAGACTTTTCAAAATGTGCAAACAAAATAGTACTTGCTAAATATTCAGTTTTATTGTTAAGCCCAAGATGAACTTTTGACCTACACCAATTGCTAAATACAGGACTCCCAGAAGCAGTGAAAAACATTTCAGCAACACTCCTCTCTCACCAGCAACAAAAATTAGTTATTAAATATCCATAACACTGTCCTATTGTGTATCACAGCAGCTCATTGCAACAGAATTTAACTACTACAGCTGATAACTATTTAGCTAGTTGGTATTTATTTTGAGTGAAAGACAATAAAACCAAAGAAACACTTAATTTCACAACCATTTTATTTTGGGTACAAATGAATTTGCTGAAGCATGGCTTTCTCAGCTGCATATCGATTCATCCCCTCCCATTTTTCCAACACTTTTATTGTTACCTGAAAAACATGCAGGATTACTTCATCGTCGTCGTCTTCCTCCGCTTATCCGGGTCCAGGTCGTGGGGGCAGCATCCCAACTAGGGAGCTCCAGACCGTCCTCTCCCCGGCCACCTCCACCAGCTCCTCCGGCAGGACCCCAAGGCGTTCCCGGACCAGATTGGAGATGTAACCTCTCCAACGTGTCCTGGGTCGACCCGGGGGCCTCCTGCCAGCAGGACATGCCCGAAACACCTCCCCAGGGAGGCGTCCAGGAGGCATCCTGACCAGATGCCCAAACCACCTCAACTGACTCCGAGTCCCTCGCGGATGTCCGAGCTCCTCACCCTATCTCTAAGGCTGAGCCCGGCCACCCTATGGAGGAAACTCATTTCGGCCGCTTGTATCCGCGATCTCGTTCTTTCGGTCATTACCCAAAGCTCATGACCATAGGTGAGGATTGGGACGTAGATCGACCGGTAAATCGACAGCCTGGCTTTCTGACTCAGCTCCCTCTTTACCACGACAGATTGGTTCGGCGTCTGCATCACTGCAGACGCCGAACCAATCCGCCTGTCGATCTCCCGATCCCTCCTACCCTCACTCGTGAACAAGACCCCGAGATACTTAAACTCCTCCACTTGAGGTAGGACCTCTCCCCCGACCCGGAGTTGGCAAGCCACCCTTTTCCGGTCGAGAACCATGGTCTCAGACTTGGAGGTGCTGATCCTCATCCCAGCCGCTTCACACTCGGCCGCGAACCTACCCAGCAAGAGCTGAAGGTCAGAGCTGGGTGAAGCTAGGAGGACCACATCATCCGCTAAAAGCAGAGACGAGATTCTCCTGCCACCAAACTCTGTTAAGGATTACTTCATACACTGTCAAATGTTTTCGAAAAGTAACTTTTATACCAATCACTGCTGAAGACTGCGTTGTACCTCTGGAACAAGGACATCAAACACCAAGTCCAGAAACTGGAACTCTCCCTTCTTTATTAGTTTATCTATTCCTGGGCATGAACCAATCCGCTCCGTCAGCTCGTCAACCTATAAAACACGTTAACAAAAAAATGAACAAAACGTTCCTCTCAGCATTAGACAACGGACCCAGGTGGCCCACTAACCACGCATCCACATAAATAAATGTGATGCAGCTTATTGTAAGTCAGTATACATTTACCTGTGCATCAGCAAAGTGGAACATCAGTGGCTTTAGTCTTTGCTTTAATTTAAGCGAGACACCTGGATTGTGCCACAGATACATGAGGCCAGACTTCACTCCACCGCTGCAGAGATCCTTATACAAAGTCTGAGTAGAGACAAGAGTTAAAAATTAGCAACATTACCACAGAAAACAAGGGATTGCATTATCCTATGTCCAATTTTAGAGTCTTAAAATATTATAATTAAACATTACCTTGATTTCACCATCTGAAATCACTGCCTGGGTTCCATTTTTCAAAGCCTCGATTGTCCTGTAATTTAGATAAAAATACATCTTATTAGCAAATGAAGAATACAA
Source organism: Nothobranchius furzeri (assembly GCF_043380555.1). Lineage (NCBI taxonomy): Eukaryota > Metazoa > Chordata > Actinopteri > Cyprinodontiformes > Nothobranchiidae > Nothobranchius > Nothobranchius furzeri. Next base: position 17,190,596 of record NC_091759.1, on the reverse strand, counting down.
GCACATGTAAGGAGTTTTGTCAGTGTCACTTGAAGAAGTCCAATATTCATTTTAGATCTATATTTAAGGCCTCTAACTCCTGAATGATTTGCAGCTACATGTGCTTAAATCCGGTAATATTAATATAAACCAAACCCGATCAAAGCAGTCAGTCGACAAAAATATCTATTTTTTATAAGGTTAGGATTATTCTGAAACAGAATCAGAAGGAGGGCGGCATTAATTAGAGAAGCGGCTACTATTTCAAAGTTATTGTACCTGTTGCAGGACACCTGAATTGTGCAACCACAGTAGAATGACCCAGCACACCACACACAATAACTGAAAAATATTTAGAGATATTGAAAGCTAAGCTTGTCCAGAAAAAAAAAAAAAAATTTCTGGGTGCACAGGACCAGTTCCAGTGTGGGCCAGATGCTGAAAAATAAATTGATAAATCTGTCTTTTTTGAAGTTTCACAAACCAGAGGAAGGTTTCACAAATCACAAACTATGTTTTATGCATTCCTACGAGCCCAGAATAATCTAAAACAGGTTTGAAGAGTGTATGTATTGTAGGTTTTGAGCTAGAGCAGAATAAAAATGGTCAGAGTAGAGAAAAATTGGGTGTATTAGCCCTTTAGCCATTTCCCGAATCGGAAGCTAACTTTAGCCTCCTATGAAAACTAGAGATTGAAATCACTTACAAATCTCTGAAAATCTATGCTTTTTGATTAAAAAAGGGTATTAATAACGTTTCAGTCAAGTCAGTATTAGAAATCGTGGACTTTATATCATATCTAAATTATATATAAAGTTAATATTATTACTTTAACTGTTTTAACAAACAGGGAGACCAGAAAAATCAAATAGCTAAGTTAAAGCTAAGCTACAATTGCTGATAGCTTTATTTATGTAGCTTTTGTGTTAGCTAGCTTGTGATCTCCCTGCATTCGTTAATATTGATACAATTAGCTATGAAACACGGTGCCTTTGCAATAATTCTCTGGTAAAGCTTTAAACGCTATAGTGCCTACATTTAAGAACTAAGAACGGTTGCAACAATTAGTTAATTTCATCCTTATCTTTCTTTCTTTATCTATCATCCTTATCCTTACCTTTCCTCAATTGAAACCCGCCGAGTATGGTTGAAACGAAAACAACGTAGCGGCCGCCAAAAAAGGACCAACTTCCTGCCGAGGTCTTTCACTCGTCGATTTTCCGGTTAAAGTAATGACACGCCATCTTGCTCTCGACACACCAGCTGATGTCTGCAGCCAGGTCCTACTCGATCCTCTTGCCTCAGAAGCCTAGCCAGTGTCAAGTTTAGCCGAATTATCAAGTGCGCTTCCGCTGCCTTTCAAAGTAAAACCTCTCTCCGAACTCTCTGCGTTTATCTTTCACTGTTTGGAAAATAACAAATTAAAGCCATGTTTGCATTTTGCGGGTCTTTTAACGAAGTTAATGAAAATTTTCAATTTATTTTACAATGTTTTCCATGTTTTAACTGTTATTGTGAAGGTACAAAGCACAGTTTCCGGGTTGTGGCTGGGTTCCGGTTCCATAGCTGGCGATGGCGGATGTTGTTGAGAATGACAGCATGAAGAATTATCAAATAGCGTCTGAGAAAATCAACCCGGCGGATTGTCGCTATCCTTATTGCATCGTCTGGACACCCATCCCCGTTTTGTCGTAAGTTATGTCCGCTTGTGTTGGTCAGTCAGCTTTTTAGAGAGACGGAACAAAAGTAAACAACCTTCATAAGCTAAGCCGGAACTGCTTTCTCACACACGGTTGTTGTGCGTCTATTCCTACAAATATAACCCCGGAATGCTTTCTTAAAATATACTTGATGGCTTTGAACAGACTTGCTTGGACAGAGTAAAATACGGAAGAAAACAAGCTAGCAAACAAAACGGGTTGAAGGTTTTACGACCCCAAACTCGTGACGTACAAACCACGTAGTGGTTACTCTATTAGAGTTGTGTTATTATGCGTTTACTTGCAGTAAACCCTAAATAATTGTCTGTTTTTACGAGTTTGGACTCATTTGTGCCATTTTTCTCATCTACAGCTTACTCGATTTTAAATCCATTTAAACAGTATCAAGAAAAAAAAACAAATTTAAGGAAACTGTTTTAGAATCTGATTTATTATGATCTATTTGCGATGTTTACTGACCCCATTTCGCTGCAGATGAAGATAATTAATTATAAGTTAAAATATCAAACGCTTGAGTAAAATAAAAATAATAACAATGATTTTTGTTTATTTCTCATGCAGATGGCTGTTTCCATTTATTGGTCACATGGGAATCTGCACTTCCACTGGAGTCATCCGGGACTTTGCTGGACCCTACTTTGTCTCTGTGAGTAATGACTGTGTTGCTTGAAAGGGTAACTGCTCTAAGGTGACAGAAAATAACACTACACATAGTTGAAGTTCACACAGGATGACGGCTACACTCTTTGCACACAAAAGGGCAAAACTACATGACATGAGCTTTCATGGCATACATTTCTGAGTAAAGTATAATTTAAACAAATCTGAAGAGCCAAATTCTTAAACAGCTTTGATAGAAATAAAAACTAATGGTAACGCTTCCTTTTACAGTCCCCTTATTACTAAGCACTTACATGGTAATGACATAGTAAGTTAAAGTGTATTATTCTTTCTGAGTTCTTAAACAGTTATTGTCCCTCGTTCTCCTCCACCTCTTTTTGTTTTTATTTGTATTAATCGTTTCCAGTAAATACTGCTTTAAACTATAATTACACTTTATTACAATTATACACTTTAGTTACACAATAATACACTTGAACTCACTATGCAATTACCATGTAAGTACTTAGTAATTAGGGGACTGTAAAAGGAAGCGTTACCAAACTAATATCTTTGGAGGCCATAATTTTTAGAAGTCGCATGCTAATTGTCTCTGCTTAAAAGCATTTTAAATTCAACCCTTTGTTGTTATTGATTTGTGGAGCGTTTTATCAAAGTGTTGAGTTTTTGTTTAAGGAACACTTTAGTTTCCCGCTTAAAAACCCCGCAGTCGTAGTGGCCGGCCGCCATCTTGGAAAGGTCTCTATTTTACCCCAGTGCGTTCATCTCTACAGAGTAAGGTATGGCATGACAATTAAAATATAAATAAACAAAATAAATTTAAATGTAAAATCCTATCAGGTAGGCCAGAAAAGTCACTAGTAATCCCATGTGATCTGTTTTCAATTGTACGCTGGTTGTTGTAACTGTAGGCTGCACAGAAACAGGCAGAGTTGCTCACTCTGCATTGACTTTGGAGAGTGAGGAGACTCATCCAATATGGCCGTAAAGCTGTTACACTCTCCAGCGCCCATATGTATTCATATCTATGCCTGCAGCAGCTTGCTGTACCTGGTGCTAACAGCAAGCTAATGCTAACACAAACGTACCTATTACTAAAGCCTGATTTATGCTTCTGAGTCTGCGTCGGTACAGAGACACACAACTCCATTATCATCTTTGTGAGGACTCTCCGGCAGGCTATAGAGTCAAGCCCGTCGAGCCCACTTTTCTAAACATCCGTCAAGCGAGACGGAGAATGCAAGCTTGTGATTGGTCAGGACACCGCTTTTGTCAACAGCACCACCATTGCGCCCTCAAAAAAAAAAGAAAGCCGAAGAGATCTAGCAACAGACACAGAGAAGCTTGAAGAATACTTTGCAGAAAAACTCTTAAAATATAAAGGTTTCATTGACCCGTGACTGGATGAGTAAAAAGATACAAAGCAAGCTTTTTATTCGTGGATGGAAATGACAGGAAAAGTGGGTTTAGAGGTGGCGAGTGCATGAAGAGGTGGAGGAGAACGAGGGACAAATTTCTCTGTGTTAAAAAAGTATCTAAAATACTAAAAACTGTACACTATCTTGGACCAGATACGTGACAGGATACACCAGAGCAGCGCTATGCCCTCTGTTGTCCTGGCGGGGAAACGGAAAGGTGCAAGAGCAAAACATTTCTGTCAATGCGCGTGCATCTTTCCCTTCATGTGGAGATGACGGAGAAGCATTTAGGCTTAAATAAGCCACAATGTCAAAAAACAACACTATTTTTACTTACATATCCAGTGGCAGCAAAGCCAGGCCACCATTGGTCCATGATTTCATAGCTTCCATCAGCTCCCTCAAACTAGTGTATGCCGGGCCAATGTTCACACTGGTTTTAGCTCTTTACTTCCCCTCCGAATACATCACTCTCCTCCTTTTTACTGCCAGGCTGTGCCTAATATGCAAAATTCTTCTTCTGCTTTTTACTGACGGTCATCAATTTCAAAAAGCCAACAGCTTTTACAGCAAGGCTTGAAAATGTAAGCATGTAAAAGGCCAGAAATCTTGAGGAAACAGCTAAACACTTGTTTTTATTTTACAGGAAGACAATATGGCTTTTGGGAGACCTACAAAGTAAGCAAACCTTAAAATAGTTCCATTGTTTTTAAAATGGTGAGAGCTAAACTGTAAGTTTAACATGTGATCACACTGCAGGTACTGGATGCTTGATGTAAGCAAAGTGTACACGAGTGGCTCTAATGCCTGGGACAGATCAGTCCACGATGCCTCTGAGGAGTACAAACACAGGATGGTAACTACATGACTTAGTTTGTGTTTGTTTTATTAGGGCAGACGTAAGGGTGGTAATCAGTCTTTCTTTTCTTTTCTTCCATAGCACAACCTGTGCTGTGACAATTGTCACTCACATGTCGCCATGGCGCTGAATCTGATGCAATATGAAAACAGCACGTCGTGGAACATGGTCAAACTCTGTCTCCTCGCTTTTATTCATGGAAAATATGTCAGGTAAGACAGATTCTGTGTAGTCCAGCAGGATTTGCCCTCAGGTTGCTGAAAAGACCATCTCTGCATTCTTAGTGTTTGCACTGCAATAAATTTGACACGAGTGTCCATCTTCTCACCTTTACTTCCTGTGTTGTGTCCCCTCCACTGGGTTCTCTGGGCCCAATCCAGCTGTGTTGGCTTTTTGAAGACCTGGCTGCCTTTCATGATGCTCGTAGGTGTCATCCTTACAGTCGCCCTGGCTCTGAACCTCTGATGACTCAGCGCGGTGGGGTAAGGACATAGTGGGACTCCGCTGAGGCGTTTGGACACCAGTGGAAGGAGGCGTCATCACACTGTGTCAAACAAACGTAACCAAGGATGTGAACACCGCTCACAGCCAGGAGTGGGTTATTAGTGTTGAAGCGATATCACATTAGGGATGGTCATCTGTTTGTAACCATCCACTCTGAGACTCTTATTCTACGTCTGCGACCACAAAGTCCTCACCATCTGTGCTGTCATACAAACAGTTTCAAAACACCTCTATATAGTTGAGTTTCTAGAGAAACGTGGTTTGGCGGGATATCCCATGATTCAGTGCTTCCAGACAACTATTATTTCCTCTGATGGGCTCAAACGTTTCATCATTTGGTGTTCTTTTTTTCTTGCATTTCCTGCTTGATTCTAATCCTACTTCTGACACTTAAATTAAAGGTCCGGCGTGTATTCTCCTATTTGTCCCGAGTTTGTTTAGCTGATATATTATTACACAGTGCATCAAGTAAAGGAAATATTACTGGGAAGTATTGTACATGTTTGATTGCATGGTAATAATTGTAAGTGTGTCCTAAACACTGTTTTCTTTTCACCCTTATCTTTTTTCCATGAGAAACCCAACAGTCAGTGCCTAAAGATCGCCTCTGTCACAGATCCTTTTCATGTGCTGCGTTTTCAGTTTTATGGTTTTAAAAAAACTCAACTCTGCATAGTGGCTCGCACTCTAAATCCGTCGTCATGGTTTCTGTAAGCAGACCCAAATCCTATCATTGTTTGCAACCAGAGGGAGAAGAAAGTGTTGAGCCCTCTCTGTGTGTGTGTGTGTGTGTGTGTGTGTGTGTGTGTGTGCGGTGCTTCCAGGAGCAGCAGGTAGCCAGAATCCTCAGGTTTTCCATGCGATCCTTACTTTCCCCTCAGTGGCTGAGCAGCATCGTTCCTGCCAGAGATGGAGTACTTCTGTCCTAGACGGGGATTTAAATCACATTTAAGAGTCTTGTGACTAGACTCAAGGAGCAAACCAATGACTTCCACTTGGACTTGCAAGGTTATGACTTAGCCTTAGACTTGAACTCTGACTTGTACACGTGTCCATGTGCATGATACTTCAGCCTTCTTGCCTGCTGGTGGTGGTCGGAGGGACCAGTGATACCTTCACTGTAGCTCATTACCTCCAGTGTGTGAATGGGTGTGATTGTTGTGTAGCACCTTGGGGAGCTCAATGAACCTAGAAGACTTGTATAAATACATGCCATCCACTATCACTACATTACCGCTGATGTGTTGGGTTGAGGAGATACTTTAATAGAATAAATGGCACATAAATACAGCTGCGAATAAAATATCCACAAACCTAATGGGACAACATAAATACACTGCCCAGCCAAAAAACTAAAATATAATTGCCCATGCAGTAATTATCCAACAGGAGGCTCGTTCCTATTGGCTTGGTTAAATCCAGGTGGTGACCTTTTTTGCCAGGCAGTGTACGATCCCATATTCAATCTCAGCTTTTCTGATTATGTTAACTGTAATGCTGTTGTGTGACTTTTTTCCCAGCTCCAACCTCTGAGGTAAAAAGAGTGCAGCATTATATAACAAGCTAGCATTAGCATGCTAATTTCACCATAGCAATTTGGCCTGATTTTCTGGGTGCAAATGTAACAAGTGGCATTTGAAATTGGATGATGGACTGGAAGATTCTTGGACTTGACTTGGCCTGCGTGACCTGACTGTCTACTTTGACGAATCCTTTGTGACTTGGACTAGGACTTAGACTTGAACACTTTGAACTAGAGAGATGGTGACTTCTCTTTAGGGCGGACTTCATGGTAATTGTCAAATATCAGCACTGCTTCTTAAAGCTTTGAAAATATGCCAACAAGCATCCAGTAATGGTCCAAAGTAAGCATTAGTTCAGAGAAAGTGTGTCTGAGGTAAGGCTGAGTACAGTACCAGTACCACCAGTGACCTACTGGGACTCTGGTTTGTTTTTGTTAGACTAATCCTCGTCTACATCAGGTGCTCTTCTTAAAACTTTATTTCATCACTCAGCCTATAGACTTTTATTATTGCTGTACTGTTTTTACTCCACTTTTGCTTACCCTTTGATTTGTGCCTAAAGGTGTGTGCTGCTTGTTCACAGATGGGGGGTGGGAAGAAGCATGCAGTTGCATGAACATATTTTTGTGTTGCCTGCTTGCAAAAAGATGAGCAAAACAGTTTGAGAGTTGTTCGAGGTTAACTCGAGGCTGAGGCTTCCTTAAACAGACAGAAATTTATCTTTTGATTAATGTTTGCCTATAAAATATCAGCTTTTCTTTGATGGCTGTGTGACTTAATGATGGAAGACCGGATAAAAAAGTGTTGTCGTGTTGGTTGAATATCTAAGTGTGCTCATTCCATCACATTTTACATTCGTGCTCAGGTAGCGAGAGAGCGGGACATCTAGTCTAAAAAACAAAACAATGTCACACCTGTGGTAGTTTTATTTACTCTGAAAATGTCAGCTAAATTATCCATGACTGGAATTTAGAAAGCAGCTCACCCATTACAGCTCAGGCTCATGTATGTAAAAACATGTACAAAATAAGTTTTTTATGGGAAATCATGCACAAGAATGCAGCGCTGAGTGGATGAGTCTGAAACGGTTTTAGAAATCACCTGCTGTGGCGTCTTGTCGTATCCAGGAGCCCGGTCCAGGAATGTAGAAACCTGTGGTCCCGCCAGTCGGGTCTCCATTATCAGTGCCACTATCTACACTAACGTTAGTCTGCTGATTCCCGACTCCTTCTGTTTCTCTAATCCTTCAGATGTTGTTTCATGCTGCAGATCACAAGGCAGCTTGGGAATCAACAAATCCTGCAAGAAGCAACTGTGAACTCTGAATGTGTTCATGGCTTAAAGTTGTAATACCAATAAAGATGTTTATTATTGTAGAAATGTGTGTTTTTATTTTTAGATCACCGTTCTGAAGTATTGACTATCAGAGCTGTCGGCTTGAGCCATGGCATCTCCCTTCTCTCTCCCTCCGTCATTCTCGTGGGTTTATGTGACCCTTAACTGCATTTCAAGCTCTCTGGTCCATCCTGGCCATTTTGGGGCTTTTAGTTTGTTTTGCCCATTTGAACTGTAAATGCAAATGGAATACGATTTCCCAAGGCTCTGGACTTTTTTCAAGCTTTTTTATTTTCAACTTCAAATATTTAAATAATACACTGTAGTAATCAGTGTTCCTCTTGACTTGATGGTGGCCATTTTGGCCAATTGTAACCCATGAAAACATTTTAAATTTCTTGTTTTTTTAAAGACCAAGTTCACAGAAAAAAACATTTTTACTTGTTTTTTTTAAATATGAATTATCACTCAGAGTTTAACATACAGGATAAATAGTGAAACAGTGCTCTTTAAAAAACTTTAGGGGACATGCGTTGGAAAAATTCACCTTTTGCTTCTTTTATGCTGCCATTTCTACTGCCTATATAAACACTTCAAACATGAAAGAAATGCCCATCTGTTTTCTGGTTTAACAATTATATGCCTAAAACAAGCTGTTTAAAAAATACCCTGTTTGTGATGTCACAGGTGGGGAAATTAGAATAAAACCAGTTCTATCCTGGAATAGAGCAGCTACTACTCCAAGCCCCTCCCGGTTATTGGAGCTTCTCAGCTTGTAGCAGCCATGAGCAGGGGAGGGGTGGGCGTGGCCAGCTCCAACTTGTTTTCTTAAAGTAACAGAGCGCTTAAACGGCTCACTCTGGAAGGTCAAGAATTAAACTGCAAAATGCACTTTATATGGGAGGGATTTTGTCCAAAGAACTTCATAAACATGTTTTGTATAGACCATAGAACTGTTATTACTAAAAAAAACACATAATGTCTCCTTTATCTTCATCAGTTGCCTTATAGACTTGTTATAACTGTACTTTTTTACTCCACTTTTTACTTAATCTACTCAGTTTTACACCAAAATTCCCCCACTGAGGGACAATAAATGACTTTGCCACTGAAACACGTCAGCTTTTCTCTTTTGATCGCTGTGAGATGATGCAAAAGTGCCGAGTTGTGTTAGTAAAATATCTGCAAGTTTGTAGCCTAATGAACTAGACCAAATTCTTGCTTTGCAAAGAATGGTCTAGGCATGCTCCATTGGAACCTCAGCAGCTCCTACCAGGACTCTGGCTAGCCAATCACAGCTCTCTAGATGGTTTCAAACACATAAAGAGCTGTGATTGGTCCATAATGGTGGGCCAATCATAGTGCTCTATCTGCTTAGTGAACAAATCACAGAGCTTTATCTGCTTTGTGGGCCAATCAGGGCACTCTATGTGCCTGGTGGGTGGGATGATGCAACAGAGTGAAACAAGAGTATGTCACATTCATTGTCCAGTGGAATGAGGAGATCATTTGAAAGACAACGGTAGAACCCGCCCCACAACCGAGAGCCGTCAATGGAGCATGGCCAGACTAAATAATACATTTATTTAGTCTGGCTTGCCAGGCTAGCAAGTTTGCTCATTCCATGAAATGTTACATTTATGCTCAGGTAAAGCCGGGCGTACACTGTGAGACTTTTTCACTTTTTTGAGCCGATTTTCCACGAAAATCCACGAGATTGGGGGGAGTTTTGCGCCGAGCGCCGCGTGTACAGGGGGTTACGAGAGGCGATTAACACCACGTGACCAGCTACCGATCAGCAATCGTGAGCTCGCACAAACTTCTGGCGCGTTTGATATTTCGCTTGTCCCTCGTGAGGGTATCGCACTGTTGAAGCGGTGCTGCGAGCAGCTGCGACCCAAAAAGTATCAGAACCGCTCACGGCGCATGCGTAATCCTGCATCAACACCGCTCACCCGCTATTTCCCTAATAACACACGCTGTTCATTTTTGTTTCTACACGTTTTTTTTACTCACAGAGATTGTCAAGAAAGCGTGTTTGTCGTGTTCATGTCAAATTAAACTGATGACTAAACACAGATTTACTTTCTTTATTTCGTTTTCCTCATCCAACCCCCATAAACCCCTGTGTGTCCTCCTGCAGCACTCCCGAAGGACAACAGGCAAAACAAGACAAAACAGTCTGACGTGTTGAGTAAAAACTGCTATTTTTAGCACATTTTTAGGTCCGACGTGTTGCTACCAGACGTATGAGCGCATGACTCGTGAGATCTGCCCTGCGAGGAAGTCGTACAGTTTGAGCTGAAGCTGAGTGCTACAAGTGAAAAAGTCACACAGTGTCCGCCCGGCTTTAGAAAGGGGAAATCTAGTCTAAAAAACAAAAAAAGTTAAACCTGTGGTAATTTTATTTACTCTGAAACGTCAGAAGTGGAAGCGGCTCACTCATTAAAGGAAGCGGCTCACTCATTAAAGCTCAGGCTTGTGTATAAACATACAAATAATTTTTTTAATGGGAAATCATGCACGAGAATGCAACGCTGAGACTGAAACGGTTTTAGATATAACCTGCTGTGGTGCCTTGTATCCAGGAGCCCAGTGCAGGAATGTAGGAACCTGTGGTCCCGGAGGGGCTGGCCCATGTGGCTGGGGAGAGGGAAGTCTGGGCCTCTCTGCTCTGGAAATGTGTTTTTCTTTATAGATGACCTTTTTGAAATATGACCTTGTTTCATCAGAGCTGCCAGCTTGAAGTATGGCGTGACCACCTGCTCTCAGAGTGAATTTGGACCACCCCTGTTTTTGAGAAGGGAAATAAATGATGGCTGGGGAACTGTAGTCATTTTCCAACATTGAATAATCATAATAGACCAGGAAAGGAAATCTATCACCTTCACCAATAATAATTACGGAATTACATTTTTGGGGTAGTATTGAAAGGAGAATTTTGTCTTTCATCTTAAAAAGTTTGGACCCCACAACTCTAGAAGTTTATACACTCATGTAAATCCTGTAAAAATCCGTAGAGGAGGTGGGAAGCCTAATCCCACAGAGGTCTCCTGGCACCCACCCCCATGTTTACACCACATGGGGAGTTGGGAAGGCAGAAACAAAAAGAAGCCTTTCCTGTTTCAGTAATCTAATCATGAAGATCTAAACTGTAGGCGCAGGTGAGGGATTATTGGTCCGCTCCATGAGAAAGTCCTGAGAAGGGTCCGCTCCCCCTCCTGAGCGGAACTCGGACCGGCAGCCCCTCCCCGCGGACCCACGCACCAGACCATAGTTTCCTTTAACTGCATTGTTGGGGGAAGAAGCCACGGCAGAGAGGATCAAACAGTCCCAGCGGTCGGTACGAGCCCAGATCTATTCTCATGGAAATCAGACCCTGCCTCCAGGCGGCACTTTACGCGCAGATGCAGCGCTGAAGGCGCATTCCCATCTAGGACGGCGCGTGATGAGGGAGTCTCTGTGTTCCTGATTTCTTCCTTTATTGCCCCGTTATTTTCCCGTTTCTCTGCTGCTGCCCGCCTCCCTTTGCAAAATGCAGGAGTTCACGCGCTGCCTTGTTTTCTGCGCGCTCCTGGGCCCCGTTTACGCATCGTGCCCGCCGCGCTGCGAGTGCTCAGAGGCGGCGCAAACCGTCAAGTGCGTCTCCAAAGACCTGCGGAGCGTGCCCACTGGGATCCCCGGATACACCAGAAATCTGTTCATAACCGGGAATCAGATCAGCCGAGTCGGTCCGGAGTCCTTCATGGGTCTGAGTAATGTGACCAACCTGTCCCTGAGCAACAACAGGTAAGGATGCAGTTAGAGCTTTTTTTATCTGTCATCATAAAAAAATGTATGTATGTATATATATATATATATATATGTGTGTGTGTGTGTGTGTGTGTGTGTGTAAATACACACATACACACATGTGAATACATCCATTTATGTATCTGAAAATTTTGAATGTGGATTTCTTCCGACCCAGAATTTCCGAGGTTGAATCCCACAGCTTCGCTGGACTCCTCCGCCTTCGCTCCCTGGATCTGAGCAGCAATCAGCTGGCTGTCATCCATCCTGAAGCCTTCACGTTTCACAACCAGTCTCTGCGAGAGCTCAACCTCAGCCGGGCTCTCTACAACCGCTCGTCGGTGACAGCCCTGGCTACGTCTCTGCGCTGCAGCTCCATGGGGAGCCTGCGGTCCCTGGACCTATCTGACAACAGCCTCATCTATTTGCCTTCTCATGTGTTTTCCCACCTGAGCAGTCTGCGGAGACTCCAGCTCTCCAACAATTCTCTGGTGGCCATCCACAACTCTACCCTGTCTGGTTTGGAGCAACTTCAGGAGCTTGACCTGATGCTCAATGCCCTGAAGACACTGACTGAGGAGAGCCTGCGAGAGCTGGACTCCCTACCCAACGCTGCTCTTCTTCTGGGGGAAAACCCTTTCACGTGCACATGTGAGATTGAGCCTTTTGCCCTTTGGCTCAACAGGTCACAGGATCGCATCAGAGATGCCGAAGACCTGGTTTGTTCCTTCCCAGCCAGCATGAGGAACACCTCCATACTGGCTGCGGGAACGCTAACTCTGGGATGCTACCAGAGGGATGCAAGAGCAGATCTTGCTTTACAGACCTCTTACGTCTTCTTGGGAATCGTTTTGGGTTTCATAGGCCTCATTTTTCTATTTGTGCTTTACCTTAACCGCAAGGGGATCAAGAAGCGTGTGTACGACATGCGGGATGCCTGCAGGGAGGTGTGGGAAGGCTACCACTACCACTTTGAAGTAGACTCTGACCCCAGGTTGTCACAGGTCTCCACAGATGCAGAGATATGAGAGACAATCAATTTTTCTCTTATCAAAATTACTTTTCATGAATGCATTTGTCAGCAGCTGATTGTAACAAAACATACAGATGTGTCTGTAAATATGCACCAAACAGTATTTCTATTAGCCTTGTTGGATGAAGCATGCACTCTTGAGCTCAGTGGAGAAAAGAAAAAATGACATTTTTCACTTTTTCAGTAAAACTAACATAAAGGGAAGTGCCTAGAGTCGGCTCAGCGTCCAAATTAAACCCAAAACACTGAGATTTTCTGTTCCTATTTAGGTAAAAACAGAAAACACACCACTGCATTATAATTCTAACACTATCAAAACAAACCTTTAGGAATTTAAAGCACAAACAGACTCATTCATCTTTGATCCTTTTCAAGCCCTTTTGGTCCATTTGGCCTCCCTACCCCAGGGTGCCAAAGAGGAATTAACTCACCAAAAGCTTTTTCTCCCCAAAGCTCCACTTAAAACCTGCTTTTCTTTGGCTGTTGGATTAGAAGGAAAGGAGACAATTCAGCACAGGCCAACGGAAATCTCTCCACCCCTTCATTTTTCCCCCTTCCTTCTTCTTCATGAAACTTTGCTTTGTTTCAACTCCTAGAGTTTTATTGTCAGGGTGATGAGAACCAGTCCTGCGCTGAGAGCAATCTGCCTCTCTCTTAAAGGAGGCTGTTTGAAGGAAACAGTCTGACTCTCCATGTTTTTCTGTTTAGGGCCTTTCTTTTCTTTTTTTCCACCCCGGTGATAAGATACAGATGATTCTGAAACACCAGCTACACTAGCCTCTTTCACAAAACACTTCAAGCTGGGCCAGAGACCCTTCTGGCTCTCTGGCTGAGATTCCTGAAAAGATTGAGTCAGCATGGGGGGTGCAGTTACACTGATGCCCTGAGGCACCTAGAGAGGTACTAACAGCTCCAAGCGACGCCAGTCCGTCTGAAGCCATGTGCACACCTAGCCGCGTTTTTATAAAACTGAATATCTTCCCCCTAAACTCGTCCCCCTTTACATTTATCCCAATGCGACTTGAACTGAGCGCTGCTCAGGACTAGCCAATAGCATTAAGCGTGGTTTATGCATGACACATTCACTGTCCGCTTGGTGATGCGGCTCGTGGATGGAACGCGCTTCACAGCTCGCAGCGTTTATGGTTCATGCGGCTCGTTTCTGCAGTGAGCCAATATCCTCCCAAACTGCAGGGGGCAGCATGGAGCTCCATGGCATGCATCCAACACTACACCATAGTAGAAGTAGAAATTACTGTTTACAACATGGCATTCCAGCATTTTTAACAGCGTCCTCGTCTTTTCCGACAGTGCGAGCTATTTCTCTCCAAGAATTATTAACAACATGTTGATCACGGTGATCTCTGAGAGCTGAATCATACAAATGTCTGTGTTTACGAACCTCTGCCATACTAGTTCTTGCCGGTCCGCCATGTTTTTCCGCCTCCGACCGTCCGCGTGGTTAGAAAATTTCCTAGGTGCGCGGTGCGGAAATTTTGGGCCATGCGGAGGTGCGGTGGAGGGGCGTGGTTGTTAAAATGACGCAATTTCGCCACGCGGACCCGTGCGGACCTCGCGGACGCGTCAAGCATAAACCAACCTTTAGACAACGGCCCACGTACAGGTGTCAATCATAAAGCCTCTTTTAGAAAAGAATGCTGCAAATTTACTGCAACGCTGCGGCAGCATCATGGAGGTTAAGATCGTTTATAAGTGGTCAGACCGTGGCGGTAATGTTGCGCTACCGAGTCCTATTTACAAAAGATTACTCCGTGTCGGTATAAAGGGGGGTGGTCTCTGCGCTGCCGTGGACTTCCGTTTAACTTGGACGTAACTTGCTTTTTATTGAGATCACAGCTGCGGCCATTAAGTTTTTTTAACAAGCCACCTGTCCTCCACAGTCCGTTTTTATTTTCATGTTCAATATAATTGCTGGCCGGACTGGAGCTCGGCAGTAACTCCGCAAGTGATCATGACAACACCTCTGTTACACCAAGGCGTATTATGCATTTACAAGTCTACGTGGTGGCATGCCGTGTTCATTAGGCACACCGTGGCGGCAGTATAACGCTGATTTGCCAGCATAGTGTGTCTTCTAAAAGGGGATATATAGCGTGTGACAGCATTTGAGGGAGTACCTCGACACAATCAGAGTTGGTGACACTTCGAATGGACAAGTAAGTCTTTAAAACATATGAATAAATACCCTAACATGAGAATAATAATGATTAAACAATGTGTTTCAGCTCTTATGGCCAGCTAGCGGTGTGCATTCATGAACGAGAGGGGTTGCTTTTCGTCATAAATATGAAAGTGGTGACAACAGTTTAAGGTGGAATACATGTCAGTTAAAAGATACTCTAGATTAATGCAAAAAGATCAAATGCCATGTGAAGCACATTCATTGGCACGCCAAGACTGTAGGTGGCAGTATATACCCAAATCGTCTGCAGTCTTCCCTTGTCCCTTGGAAATGGACAAAAAAAACATCTTCAACGTCGTCCTTCACTTATGTTTTTATACGATGAGCTGCAATAGAGCTTGTAAAAACAAGCGAGTAGAAACACAGGTCCTCAAGCAAATGCTGACAATGGAGAATTTGCAAAAAAGTCTTTTTTGGTGTTGTTTATCTGCTCTTTATGTGGACATCCGTAGAAAACATCTTTGTTTTTGTGAAACACCCAGCCTCATGTGTCCAGGGCTTGAGTGACCTAATAACCATAATCGTTGCTAATAACAACAGTGTCCGTTTTGGGGGAAAGTCATTTTTTTATGCAACATTGAAATCCCAAGTCTTTAATTTGACTCACATGTTCAAACTGAATGAGTTCCAGACGGCAGTATCACTCTTGTTTTGCTTCTTTCTAAATGACAAAAGCAATTCTCTTTGACGCTCCAAATTCAGATCAAAAGACGAGATGGCGACCTGCCATTCCTCAGTGTGTTTATTACCCAAATTACTGTGTGTATTTAGAGTGGATATGGGGCGGGGTTGCATCTGAGCAGCATCTTTATCCCATCAAGATGTCCAAACCTCTCTGAGAAGGATCCAGAAATGTTCACATCACGCTGGGGCCTTTTTGGTGTTTTGAAAACAGCAAAAATGAATGTACTCCTGTTGTTTGGACTGAAGTTTATATTTCCTCTTAGGCCAGTACTTAGTCGCTGAGATATCCCGTAAATTGGTAGCTCAGAGGGCGAGCGAGTCTAAGGGGCATAGCCATGATGCTCATTCCTTTTCTGCGTTTCTCAGTTATGGAATAGCATCTAAAAGTCAAGCGCGCCAGTCCAGCTGTTGATTAAAATCACATTATTGTTCATAACTGCATGTGGGAGGAAAATCCCAGGAGGAGTTTTGGTTTTACACAACACAACAGTTTGCTGCATGTCATTAACTCTCATTATACTCATTAAATTATGCAATAAACAGTCTTTCCGCTCTTTTTTATGAGTTACATTTGCTATAGGTTGTGTTTCCTGCAATGAATCACATCCAGACAGAAGAGAAGCTTGTTAAAAACTCAAATGACTCCTTCAGTTGCATCAAAGATCCCATCTTTGTTTCTTTCAAAGTTCTGAATTGCCACAAGTTATTTCCTTAGCTCACACCCCATCCCCTCCAACTGGAAACATGTTTGAAACTCGGGGGGTTTTGTGCGGCGTGTAGTTTGTGCAGAGTACACACCAACAGCAGGCTTTGATTTTATTTGCCCGCTGCGCTTGGAGAACATCTTGGCGCCATTACATGGATTTAATGACCTTGATAGGAAATATGCTTTAAAAGTCAGCAGCACATCTGTGAGGAATTGAACATGTTAAAAGGAGACCACAACAGTCAGCAGTATGACGACCGAGACAAAGGCCCCCTCTGCTGACACATTTGCTATGACTCGGTTCAGCACATCACGTTCTTTAGGATTCATTTGTGCTCAGAACCAAACCATGCTCACTCTAAACACCTGGCTTTATTGTTTATCTGATATAAAACTCTAACTTCCTCCATCTTTTCCAATGAAAAGGCAGAAGTGGGTGTTGTTATTGTGCTTCCTGCTATAGATCGTTGTGACCAGGCGAAGACCTCACATTTATCATGTTAATAAAGGCGTTAGCTAACCACATATGCACACACACACACACACACACACACACACACACACACACACACACACACACACACACACACACACACACACACACACACACACACACACACACACACACACACACACACACACACACACACCAAATCTTTTTTGTTTTAAAAAAGGCTGAAAAAACAAATTGGAGCACCAATGCTCCGGTTTCCTAGCCTGGCAATTCATCCTATATATGTGAGTAGTCTGGCCACGACCCAAAGACAGAGCTCAGTCATAGGGCGGAATCTTGTCATGAGCTTGTCATGCTCATGGACAGCACAAAGGACCAATCAGAGCAATGAAAAATGTGATGTATTCACCGCTACTGAAATCAGTCAACGGGAAGAGTCCCCTATATAAGGTGGAAGAAACAAATATGTCTTTTTAAAAGTAAATGTACCTCTATGTGCTCAAAGAAATGCCCAAGCCTCGTTGACACCAAGTGCAGAACGGATGCAGTCCTGTTTCCGGGCGAACTGCCATTCAGACTGGCTACGGTTTGTGTGCTGATCGTCACCAGACATCTTCTCCCACAAGAGCACCGAATGATTAGAAACTTGACACAATCCGTTAAAAGAAATAAACCTGTAAAAATAATGTGAGCTATCATACACTGTGAGCTGATATAGCCATCATTAATAAAAAAGCAAAAGCTGGAAAAATAATGAGACACAGGTTTTAATTTCAAATATACTGGAGGCACCTTGCTCAAACACATCTCACTTCCTGTCTGGCACATGTAATTACTTTAAAGTGATAGTGTGTAATTTTCCTGACGATAGGGGCAGTAGATACCTAAATTGTTGCAAGCAAGCTGTATTTTCGTGTCGGAATAAGACCTTACCAACGGATGCCCATTAGGGTCAAAAAGCAAACTTCAGCAAAAAAAAAAAAAAAGCATGTCAGACTCCTTTTCATCACTGGCAACAAGTGAAGAGGTAAATGTGTAAAATAACAACTTTTATGAATGGTGAAATTTTGTAATCATTTGTTACAAATTAGCAAATGCATTTTGTCCTGATGGGCTCCCGTAGAAGGAAGCATGGCGTTGCCCAGAGACTTAGACCCACTCCCATGTAATTTAGACCTGATGTTTATGGTTATATGTTACAAAGCCACCAATATTTTTCAATAACTGGGCCTCATTTAATGAATTTTCAGCAACATTTTGATGGCTATTTCCAGAGATTTCCAGTAAAAACTACACATTGTAACTCAGCTCGTGACAATGTCTCTGATGAGCTCTGAACTGTAAACGCAACAACAGAAGGGCGCTGCTAGGACTGTCCGCCCACACGGCCGACTCTTTAACCTTCCCTCCACTGGGACCCTGCAAGCTTGATGTAGTCATTGTTGGCTACAAACCCGTCTCTCCATCCTTGTGGCTTGTCGGAAGTTTTGTTTTGTTGTTGCTGTGGTCGTTGTACAACGATGAGGTTAGAGACTTTTCAGTTAGAGCCATGCATTTCTCTTTTTCCCATCCAGTTTGATGTAAATCAGACTCAGCTGGGCTTCCCTTAGCTCCCCCTTTATTGAAACTCTGTTAGTAATTTTGCTCCATCACAGTTCAATTCAATTCAAGTTTATTTATATAGCGCCAAATCACGACAAGAGTCGTCTCAAGGCACTTCACATAATAAACATTCCAATTCAGGTCAGTTCATTAAGCCAATCAGAAATAATGTTTCCTATATAAGGAACCCAGCAAATTGCATCAAGTCACTGACTAGTGTCAGTGACTATACAGCAATCCTCATACTAAGCAAGCATGCAGCGACAGTGGAGAGGAAAACCCCCTTTTAACAGGAAGAAACCTCCAGAGAATCCTGGCTCAGTTTAAGCAGCCATCCTCCACGACTCACTGGGGATCGAGAAGACAGAGTAGGCAGACACACACACACACACACACACACACACACACACACACACACACACACACACACACACACACACACACACACACACACACACACACACACACACACACACACACACACACACACACACACACACACACACACACACACACACACACAAAGACTAGTAATGTGTCTATAGTTATATTGTGATGTCTTAGTAAATATTCTATTTGGTGAAAGATAAACTTTATTGTATTTATCCTAGTGGATCTATAATTAAACGGGTAAACTAGTAGTAGCACATCCAACGTCAATGAAAACAAATAGTTATTATCAGGAGAGAGAGAATGTATTAGTGGTTAGCAGCAGTGTGCTAGTTGATGGCCCTCTCCATGAGGCCACCACAGCTGAGCAGAACGTCATTGTAGCTTCTTCTGGGGAGAAAAACACTTACAGAGAAAATAAAGTTAACAGCTGAAATTGCACAAAATAGTACAGTTAAAGAGCAGACTGTAGAAGAAAGTAGTAGAGTGTGAAAAGTGGTCAGTGTATCCTCCAGCAGTCTAAGCCTATAGCAGCATAACTACAGAGTTAACTCTGGATAACCTATCCTATTTAGATGTAGGCATGTTGGAGGCAGGGCAAGGGAGAGCCGTCTTTACCGACTGTACACTCCACCTCCCTGTAATCCCCCACTTGTCCAGATTTAGGCTAACATCAGATTTTAACTATAAGCCCTATCAAATAAAAATGTTTTAAGCCTATTCTTAAAAGTAGACAAAGTGTCTGCCTCACGGACTAAAGCTGGGAGCTAGTTCCACAGGAGAGGAGCCTGATAACTAAAAGATCTGCCTCCCATCCTAAGTTTAGATATTCTGGGAACCACCAGTAGACCTGCAGTCTGAGAGCGAAGTGCTCGGTTAGGAACGTATGGAACAATCAGATCACTGATGTATGATGGAGCTTGATTATTAAGAGCTTTATATGTGAGAAGAAGGATCTTAAAATCTATTCTGAATTTAACAGGTAGCCAATGTAGGGAAGCTAAGACAGGAGAGATATGATCTCTCTTTTTAATTCTCATCAGAACTCTAGCTGCAGCATTTTGGACAAGCTGAAGACTTTTAACTACATTCTGTGGACTTCCTGAGAGTAATGAATTACAGTAATCCAGTCTTGATGTAATAAATGCATGAACTAGTTTTTCAGCATCACTCCTGGAAAGTATGCTTCTAATCTTAGCAATATTCCGAAGGTGGAAAAATGAAATCCGACAAACTTGTGAAACCTGGGATTTGAATGACATGTCCTGGTCAAAGATAACACCAAGGTTCCTTACTTTGTTCTCGGAGATTAATGTAATGCCATTCAGGTCAGGCGATTGACTAAGCAATTTCCTTTTCTGAAGTTCTGGTCCAAAGATGAGAACTTCCGTCTTGTCTTGATGTAAAAGCAAAAAGTTTAGAGTCATCCAATTTTTTTATGTCCTCAAGACAAGCCTGTAATCTACCCAACCGATTAGGTTCATCAGGGTTAATGGATTAATATATCTGAGTATCGTCAGCATAACAGTGGAAGTTTATCCCATGCTGTCTAATGATTTTACCAATTGGTAGCATATATATAGTAAAAAGAATTGGCCCAAGCACTGAACCCTGTGGTACTCCGCAAGTAACCCTGGAGTATGAAGACGATTTGTCAAGCACATTTACAAAATGAAATCTGTCAGACAGGTAGGATTTAAACCAGCCTAACGCTGTTCCTTTGATCCCTACAACATGTTCAAGTCTTTCTAAAAGAACATTGTGATCAACTGTGTCAAAGGCAGCACTGAGATCTAACAAGACTAGAACAGACACAAGATTCTTATCTGAGGCCATGAGAATATCATTTGTAACTCTCACTAATGCAGTTTCAGTGCTGTGATACTCTCTAAAATCAGACTGAAATTCCTCAAACAGAGCATTAGTGTTTAAATGCTGACATACTTGGATGGCCACTATTTTCTCCAGGACTTTGGATAAAAATGGAAGGTTAGATATTGGTCTATAATTCATTGGGTCATCTGGATCCAGAGAAGGCTTCTTAAGTGAAGGTTTGATTACAGCAACCTTAAAATCTTGTGGTACATATCCATTTACTAAGGATAGATTGATTATATCTAGAATGGGGGCAGTAACCAAAGGAAATGTATCGTTAAATAATTTGGTTGGGGTTGGATCCAAAATGCAAGTTGAAGGTTTAGATGAAGCTAATATTTTTGATAACTCCGAAAGCTCAACTGGATCAAAACGGTTCAAGCACAGATGAGGTTCTAGAGTTACCTCTGAAGCTGCCTCACTTACTGAGGAAGAAGAAATCGCATTAGGGAGGATGCTAAAGATTTTGTTTCTAATAGAATTAATTTTACTTGTAAAAAATCCCATGAAGTCATTGCTGCTGAGGGCTAAGGGAATAGATGGCTCAGAGCTACGATTCTGTGTAAGTTTAGCAACTGTACTGAAAAGAAATTTAGGATTATGCTTATTCTCCTCAATTAATGCTGAAAAATAAGCAGCTCTAGTTTGTCGAAGCTTATTTTTATAAAGCACAAGACTATTTTTCCAGGATAGGTAGGCCTCCTCATGGTGAGTAGAGCGCCATGTTCTCTCCAATTTCCTAGAGTTTTGTTTTAAGGCTCGTAGATGAGAGTTAAACCAGGGAGCCAAATTCCTGTCCCTAATTACCTTCTTTTTTAAAGGGGCAACATCATCTAATGCCACACATAAAGAGGAATTCACATGATGAACTAAGGCATCAATTTGTGAGGGGCTAGAACTGAAAATATTGCCCTCTGCTACATGCCTCTGAGATGCTGAGGACAGTAAAGATGGAACAGTTGATTTA
This sequence comes from Nothobranchius furzeri, assembly GCF_043380555.1. NCBI lineage: Eukaryota > Metazoa > Chordata > Actinopteri > Cyprinodontiformes > Nothobranchiidae > Nothobranchius > Nothobranchius furzeri. Next base: position 17,168,930 of record NC_091759.1, on the reverse strand, counting down.
AAAGATGCAACTGCGTTGTCAGATAGAGACCGACTATAGTGAAATTTACTTTCATGTCTCGAGAACTCAGTTATAAAAAACTCAAAGGTTATCAGAAAGTGGTCCGAGAGGACTGGATTATGTGGAAAGATTGTTATTTCCTCACACTCAATGCCATAAGTCAGAACAAGGTCTAATGTATGATGGCAGGAGTGGGTGGAGCTATGTATTCTTTGAGTAAAACCAATTGAGTTAAGATATTACTAAAGGCTACATTGAGGCTATCATTTTCGATGTCCACATGAATATTAAAATCCCCCACTACAATGACCTTATCAGTATTTAGCACCAAATCTGATAAAAAATCAGAGATCTGATCCAAAAACCCAGAGTAAGGGCCTGGTGGACGATATAAAACTACAAACAAGAGTGGTTTTACAGTTTTGCAATCTGGATTAGGAAAACTAAGAATAAGATGTTCAAACAAACTGTAGCTATTAATCTGTAAGGGACTGATTAATAAGTCCGAATGAAAAATGGTTGCCACTCCTCCTCCTCGCCCTGTACTTCGAGCAATATGATGATTTAAATAATTTGAAGGAGTCGACTCGTTTAAGCTAACATAGTCCTCTTGCTGCAGCCAGGATTCTGTGAGAGACAGCAAAGAGATCTGATTATCACAAATCAACTCATTAACTAACAAAGTCTTAGAAAAAATGGATCTAATGTTCAACAACCCACATTTAATTTTTCTAGTTTTCTGCTCAGTTGAATTTGTTCTAATATTTATGAGATTTCCATGATTTGCTTTATTATGCCTGATATTTAATCTGTGTGATTTTGGCCGTGGGCAGGACACTGTCTCTATGGGGTAGTGGGTGGGTAACAGTACAGAAGCTGCAGAGGGGTGTGTTAAACTACGACTCTGCTTCCTGGTCTGGACCCTGGGTTGTCATGGAGGACTAATAAAGCTGGCCATATTCCTAGAAAGAAGAGCTGCTCCATCCAAAGAGGGATGGATGCCGTCTCTCCGCATCAGACCAGGTTTTCCCCAAAAAGTTTTCCAATTATCAATGTAGCCCACGTTGTTTTCAGGGCTTCCCTTAGCTCCCCCTTTATTGAAACTCTGTTAGTAATTTTGCTCCATCACAGTTCTGGTGCTAAGCACACTTGTCTCTCTGCTGATTGGCTGAACCTGAAACTGTTTGGGCCAATGGTAGACCTGCGAGCCTACAATAGAGTGTGGCTAGACCGGCCTGCAGAGTAAAATGTCACTCTACTTTTAGTTTGACCAGATTTAGAAGTTTCCATAGGAACATTCTAATCAAGACTAAATAACACTTTCTACAGTAAACATCTCAATGGTTGCAACATGACAAACAAGAATGAACAAATCGTAAACAACTCATTATTTTTGCAAAACACTGTTTCTCTAACTTCCTTTAGCAACCAGCTGTGCTGCAAGAAGGGAGCCTGGCAAAGGTGACAAAATAAAAATCAAGGCTGTAGAAATCCATTTTGTTCATTTATTTGGTTGTGGTGACAGGATTGATCAAAATCTAAACGTGGATGGTGTTTTCTAGGCCCACGGTGACACCCAGTCATACTCCTCAGTAACGTTCCAGCTCCTCCCGGCGTAACCCAAGTCATTCCCAGGTCCTCCTTCAGAGGGATTTGCCCAAAACCTACTTCTGCAGAGAATCCTAATCAAACACTAATTGCCAGATATAATTTCACAATGAATCAAATTAAACTTTAATCATAAAACCTTCAGACTATTTGTTTTACACAGAATAACCACAGACTGCGCAGAACATGCAGACCCTTATGTCCACATGTTTTGTTTTAGGCTTGTGGAATTTAAACAAACCTTCCTTTAAGCCGAACCACAGTGGGTCCTTGTGGAAAACGGGAAACAAAAGGCTTGCGTAAAACACAGCACTGCAACAGTGCAGCTCAGCTCGTGACGGTGTCTCTGATGATCTCTGAACTGTAAACGCAACAACAGAAAGGCGCTGCTAGGACTGTCCGCCCTCACGGCCGACTCTTTAACCTTCCCTCCACTGGGACCCTGCAGCCTTGATGTGGTCCTTGTTGGCTACAAACCCGTCTCTCCATCCTTGTGGCTTGTCAGAAGTTTTGTTTTGTTGTTGCTGTGGTCGTTGTACAACGATGAGGTTAGAGACTTTTCAGTTAGAGCCATGCATTTCTCTTTTTCCCATCCAGCCTTGTTAAATCAAACTCAGAATGAGCTTCCTAAGCTGACTCTTTAACTGTGAGCTTTAGCTTGAAAAGAAGGAAACAGATTTCTGTCTTATGAGCTGGGAGGGAACCTCAAGGATGCTTAACCTTCTGGAGGCAGGCGTTGCAGATTTGCAACGTTAAAATCTACCCACCTGGTTACTCCACATACGAATTTCATGAGCATTTTTTAACTCAGAAGTACCCCTGAAGAACTTAGTTGTCTGTCCTTTTATCAAAACTTATTTTGAGCCTGAGAGGGTTAAAGAACAGCTCAGAGCAGCTCAGAATGAAGATGAATTGTCCAGAGGATGAACAAACTATCAGTCTCTTCAATTGATTATTCTTACTAGAGAAATAAGACCCGGTGTGAGTCATCAAGGTCTCTCTGAACCATGACAACACAAATAAGGCCAGTGTTTCTAGTTGATTCTAAACGGCCTTGACCCATTTAATAGGGACGAGAGATACACAAGACTCCAGTACCATACCATACCACCTTTATTTATATAGCACTTTAAAAACACAGCCATACGGCTGACCAAAGTGCTGAACAGTCGCACAATAACAGAGATAGAAAACATAAAACAGTACTATGAAATACTACCAACAATAAAAAAGACAAGCCGATAAAAAAGTACCAATAAAAAGCTTACAATGGATGATAAAATAAGAGTAGTAAAAACCAAACTAACTGTTGAAAGCAAGGGTAAAATAGTGTGTCTTTAGTCTAGACTTAAAATCTGCCAAGGTGGATGCCAGTCGAACTGTGACTGGAAGTTCGTTCCACAGTTTAGGACCCGCGACAGAGAAAGCTCTTTGTCCGCATGATTTGTAACACGCTTTTGGGACCTCGAGGAGCAACAGGCTGGAGGACCTGAGTGTGCAACCGGGAGTATAAATTGAAAGAAGATCAGATAAGTACACAGGGGCAAGACCATGGAGGGATTTGAAAACAAAGAGTAGCAGATTATATTGGACCCTGTAAGTGATGGTCAACCAATGAAGGGATTTGAGAACTGGTGTTATATGCTGGCGCCTGTCAGTACGCGTTAGGGGTCTAGCAGCTGCGTTTTGAACGAGTTGAAGTCGGGCAAGGGTTGACTTATTGACACCCAGCAAAATTGCATTCGAGTAGTCGAGCCTAGATGTGATGAAGGCATGAACAACTGATTCCAAATTTTTTTCTAGATAAAACGGCTCTTAATTTGTACAGATGGCGGAGTTGGAAAAAACAAGATTTTACAGTGGCATTGACCTGGGCGTCCATCCTTAGAGATGAATCCATCTACACACCCAGGTTTGTCACAACGTTTTTTCGATTTCACGAAACAGATGAAAGATCTGGGGTTTGGAATGAGCTAGATCTGACCGGATTAAACAGGATCAGTTCAGTCTTGGAATCATTGAGATGCAGAAAATTTGTGGACAGCCAACATTTCACATCACGTAGGCAATCTAGAAGAGGCTGGATGGATTGCTGGGGTTTCACCGACATGTAAATCTGACAGTCGTCAGCATATAAGTGATATTGAACACAGTGTTTTTTTTTTAGAATTAAGCTGAGGGGAAGGAAGTAAAGACAAAATAACAAAGGGCCCAGAATAGATCCCTGCGGGACCCCACATGAGAGAGGAGCAGAGCGAGATGAGATGTTGTTCAACACCACCCGTTGGGACCTGTTGGACAAATAAGACCTAAACCAAGTTAGGGCTGGACCATGTATTGCAGCAACCTCCTCTAAACGTAATAAAAGGATGTGGTGGTCGACGGTGTCAAAGGCGGCGGACAGATCGAGAAGTAATAACACATCATAGGAGCCAGAATCAGTAGCCATAAAAATGTCACTGAAGACACGGAGGAGAGAGGACTCAGTGCTGTGCAGGGGTCGAAAACCTGACTGAAAGACATCCATTATGTTATGATTGGCTAGATGAGTTGATAGCTGATCATAGACCACATTCTCCAGAATTTTTGCCAGAAATGGAAGCTTGGAAATAGGGCGATAATTAGAAAGAACCGAGGCATCAAGGCCTGGTTTTTTTAGAAGCGGCTGAACCACAGCATGTTCAGCATGAAGTACTACTTCATCATCTGTTTCATGCATCAATGAGCTATAGAGCTGAGCTAAATACTAAACAAAACCACACAAAAGGCAAGAAAGGATATGATTAGATATAAAAATATACTGCTTTTTCCTACCTACTTTTTAATCGACTACGATACTGTTGATGGTGTGGTTGACTGAGAAAAATTTTCTGATTATAATCAGTCACTCTGAGTTTTTTTATGTAGGCTGAACAAGAAAATAGTCTCCTACACCTATCTCCTGCATTTGCTTTTGACACACAATACACAGTGAAATGCTAGGACTTCAAAAGTCTGACAGATCTACATCACATTGTCACTCAACATTCATTGACTCCCTCATGTTGACTCATGGTGTAGAAGGCTGTTGTTGGTTTAGTGTCCAGGAATCAGCAGAGAATAACCGTTAGCATTAGCAACTTCACTTCACAGCAGAACTCCTCAGGCTTGGATTATTTGTGGAGATAAAACATCTGTGTTGCTGTTATCCAATCTGAGGTGAGATGTCCAAAAATCAGCAAATAAGAGTCCAAAACTTACTTTCTGAAGATCAGCTGTGATGTTGCACACTTGGCCTGCTGAGACAGGGGTTTGTGGGCTTTTTATGCCATGAGTTCTGCCTGCAAGGCATTCATTCTATCTAGAGACCACTGCAAACGTATTGATTAAACTGGTAGTAATTCACACCTTTAACAAGATAATTTCATGTGGAAGTGATCAGTTGTTCGTCTACATTAGGAGGCTAGTAAGTAAATAAGTAAAGTTTATTTATATAGCTCAAAAAACACACAAAAAACTAAAACTTAATTAAAAGACAAACACCCACAGATGATGTCGCTCAAAGCAAGCAGAGTCTTTGGAAACAGGAAGTGGTCATCAGTCTGGAGCAATCCTCAAGGCTAGCCTGATCGGAGACAAGTTAGTGAACCTCGGTCCGGTGAGCACTGGGATCTCAGAGCTGCAGGCCCAGATCTGCTAAATTAATAATCCCAAATCAGCGCTCCCTCAAAGATTTAGCTGCAACAGATTAACTTCAGAAAGCACACAATCATCTATAAACTGTGAATTACTTCAATAATGGGACAAAATGTTAGTGACAGGCCTAATAATTTCATTATTTTTATATATTTTCTTGTTCTTCTGGTTGCCTTTCTGGAGTTCCGGAGCCGCAGATTGATTCCAGAATTCCTTCTAAGCAAAAGAAGAAGAAAAAAGAGAAGAGAACACAGCTTTTCTCTTTCTTCAAGCTGCTGAAGGAGCGGGTGTAAATTCTCTGTAGGTAGTTTGACCTCTTGCTTTCCTGAAGGGGGGGCGGGGGGCGGGGACTTAAGCTCTTATTATTACCTTCATTAATTCCAACTTTGAGCAGATGCCGGAGCAGGAGGGGGCATAACAAACCTATAGGGCTCCGAGGTCCCTGATTGGTCGACAAGAGAGGAAAAGGTCAGAGGCCAGAGGAGAAATTCTCCAGAAAAGGAGATGCCATCTGCTGATTGTCTGTCTCTCTGACTTAAATCACATTAAAGATTTAAAGAAAGCTCAGAGGATAAGAATTGTGCAACGTGTTTTTTTTAGCAGTGAAACAAATGTGAGAAATACAGACGTAGTTTCAGATTCAGCTCTGATATGCCCTTCCGTGTCCTGCTGAGTTGACCTATTCCTTGACCTCACCACGTTCGAGGTACTGCACACACAAAGGCAAAGGCTACTTGGATTGCTCATGCTCAGATTTAATAAGCCAAGTTTAGGAAGCGCAAGATTATATGTCTTCGTCTGTCCTGCATCACGTCATCGCGGGGCATCACAGTCCAACACAACAGACCGAGCACATTCAGGGATGAAAGTTCACACCTGTCTGACAACCGGTGAGCGTGACCTGAGTGGATGTGAATACCTTGCTCAGGTCTTCTTCACACTGAGAATCCCAGATGGTCTCACATTAGTCAAGCAAGCTCAGGATGTGGTTCTCAGAAGTGAGCATGACATTATGCATCTTACCAGCCATATCCAGTCCCATGCATGTCCTCTGTGAGACATGCATGGGACTGAAACATAAGTTTTTGATTTGGATTTACTAAAAAGTCTAAAATGGGTTCAAAGTTTACTTTTATGGATTAAAAAAAGAAGAAAATGCCTTTTGTTAGGGAGGCATTGATACCACGTTTTTCAAACTGATGCAATACTGATACTTGGATCTGAGTACTCGCCAATACTTATTATCGATACTTCTACAACACAAAAAAATGCAATGAATCTGAATACAGGTTTTGCAAGTCACAAGTAAGTCACAAGTCTTTCCAGTCAAGTCTCAAGTCAAGTCCAAGTCAAAGACATTCAAGTACAAGTCGAGCCCAAAGTCAATGATGTGGAAGTCCAAGTCCAGTCCAAGTCCTTAACTTTGAATTTTCAAGTCATAATCAAGTCATCTGTCCAACTTCAATTTAGTGACAACGATAATAAATAAATTCCAGAAATAAAGCTTCTTAAAGCTTCATTTATTTGCTGAAACAAGAAGAAAGTACAACTGAAACTGATTATAAACAAAGTGCTGCTCCACCTGTCTTCAGTGTTTTCAGTGTTGCACTCCGTGTAGCTGTTTGGTGTTTGGGGCTCGCTAAAACTGATTTAATGTCTCTGTACTAGGATATCTCTGAGTTATTGTAGCACATAAGCACGCTAAAACACACATTTTCTGTTGTTCCACCTAGCTTTTAGGAAACCATTTGAGTTTGCACACAGTTTATTTGGTGTTGAACAGTTTGCTTGTCCAGTTAGCTTAGCCTCAGCACAGCTATGGCTACTTCTGTCTCTGCTCCTATCTCTTGCTCTCTGTGTCAGATGTTTAGTTACTCCTCTGCCTCCTTTAGTGATAATGGTACGTGTAATAAATGTAGCATTTTTGTAGCTTTGGAGGCGAGGGTGTCGGAATTGGAGTCCCGGCTCCGCGCTGTTGAAAAACCCGTAAACAGCCGTAGCTACTTAGCTAGCGCGGAGCTAACTAGCTCAGAACCACCCCGTAGCGGTCCTCCAGCAGAACCTGAGCAGCCGGGACCTCAGGCCAGCTGGGTGACGGTACGCAGGAAGCATAGAACCCAGCCCGTGGGCCACCACCAACCCGTCCACGTTTCTAATAGATTTTCCCCGCTCAGTGACGCACCCACTGACAAGCCGGCTCTGATCATTGGCAGCTCCATAGTCAGAAACGTGGCATTAGAGACTCTAGCAACCATAGTTAAATGTTTACCTGGGGCCAGAGCGGGCGACATTAAATCTTATCTGAAACTGCTGGCTAAGGATACGCGTAAATACAGTAAGATTGTTATTCACGCTGGCGGTAACGACACCCGGTTATGCCAATCGGAGGTCACTAAAATTAATGTTGCTTCAGTGTGTAAGTTTGCCAAAACAATGTCGGACTCCGTAATTTTCTCTGGCCCCCTACCTGATCGGACCAGTGACGACATGTTTAGCCGCATGCTGTCCTTCAACCGCTGGTTGTCTAGGTGGTGTCCTGAAAACAACGTGGGCTACATTGATAACTGGAAAACTTTTTGGGGAAAACCTGGTCTGATGCGGAGAGACGGCATCCATCCCTCTTTGGATGGAGCAGCTCTTCTTTCTAGGAACATGGCCAGTTTTATTAGTCCTCCATGACAACCCAGGGTCCAGACCAGGAAGCAGAGTCGTAGTTTAACCCACCCCTCTGCAGCTTCTGTACTGTTACCCACCCACTACCCCATAGAGACAGTGTCCTGCCCACGGCCAAAATCACACAGATTAAATATCAGGCTTAATAAAGCAAATCATGGAAATCTCATAAATATTAGAACAAATTCAATTGAGCAGAAAACTAGAAAAATTAAATGTGGGTTGCTGAACATTAGATCCATTTTTTCTAAGACTTTGTTAGTTAATGACTTGATTTGTGATAATCAGATCTCTTTGCTCTCTCTCACAGAATCCTGGCTGCAGCAAGAGGACTGTGTTAGCTTAAATGAGTCGACTCCTTCAAATTATTTAAATCATCATATTGCTCGAAGTACAGGGAGAGGAGGAGGAGTGGCAACTACAGTATTTTTCATTCGGACTTATTAATCAGTCCCTTACCGATTAATAGTTACAGTTTGTTTGAACATCTTATTCTTAGTTTTCCTAATCCAGATTGCAAAACTGTAAAACCACTCTTGTTTGTTGTTTTATATCGTCCACCAGGCCCTTACTCTGAGTTTGTGGATCAGATCTCTGATTTTTTTATCAGATTTGGTGCTAAATACTGATACGGTCATTGTAGTGGGGGATTTTAATATTCATGTGGACATTAAAAATGATAGCCTCAGTGTAGCCTTTAGTAATATCTTAGACTCAATTGGTTTTACCCAAAGAATACATAGCTCCACCCACTCCTGCCATCATACATTAGACCTTGTGCTGACTTATGGCATAGAGTGTGAGGAAATGACGATCTTTCCACGTAATCCAGTCCTCTCGGATCACTTTCTGATAACCTTTGAGTTTTTTATAACTGAGTTCTCGAGACATGAAAGTAAATTTCACTATAGTCGGTCTCTATCTGACAACGCAGTTGCATCTTTTAAATCAACTGTTCCATCTTTACTGTCCTCAGCATCTCAGAGGAACGTAGCAGAGGGCAATATTTTCAGTTCTAGCCCCTCACAAATTGATGCCTTAGTTCATAATGTTACTTCCTCTTTACGTGAAGCATTAGATGATGTTGCCCCTTTAAAAAAGAAGGTAATTAGGGACAGGAAGTTGACTCCCTAGTTTAATTCTCATTTACGAGCCTTAAAACAAAACTCTAGGAAATTGGAGAGGACATGGCACTCTATGCACCATGAGGAGGCCTACCTATCCTGGAAAAATAGTCTTGTGCTTTATAAAAATAAGCTTCGACAAACTAGAACTGCTTATTTCTCAGCATTAATTGAGGAGAATAAGCATAATCCTAAATTTCTTTTCAGTACAGTTGCTAAACTTACACAGAATCATAGCTCTGAGCCATCTATTTCCTTAGCCCTCAGCAGCAATGACTTCATGGGATTTTTTACAAGTAAAATTAATTCTATTAGAAACAAAATCTTTAGCATCCTCCCTAATGCAATTTCTTCTTCCTCAGTAAGTGAGGCAGCATCAGAGGTAACTGTAGAACCTCATCTGTGTTTGAACCGTTTTGATCCAGTTGAGCTTTCAGAGTTATCGAAAATATTAGCTTCATCCAAACCTTCAACTTGCATTTTGGATCCAATCCCAACCAAATTATTTAAAGAAGCATTTCCTTTGGTTACTGCCCCCATTCTATATATAATTAATCTATCCTTAGTAAATGGATATGTACCACAGGATTTTAAGGTTGCTGTAATCAAACCTTCACTTAAGAAGCCTTCTCTGGATCCAGATGACCCATTGAATTATAGACCAATATCTAACCTTCCATTTTTATCCAAAGTCCTGGAGAAAATAGTGGCCATCCAAGTATGTGAGCATTTAAACACTAATGCTCTGTTTGAGGAATTTCAGTCTGGTTTTAGAGAGTATCACAGCACTGAAACTGCATTAGTGAGAGTTACAAATGATATTCTCACAAAGTTCTTTTAAAGAGACTTGAACATGTTGTAGGGATCAAAGAAACAGTGTTAGGCTGGTTTAAATCCTACCTGTCTGACAGATTTCATTTTGTAAATGTACATGACGAATCGTCTTCATACTCCAGGGTTTTTTGTGGAGTACCACAGGGTTCAGTGCTTGGACCAATTCTTTTTACTATATATATGCTCCCAATTGGTAAAATCATTAGACAGCATGGGATAAACTTCCACTGTTATGCTGACGATACTCAGTTATATTTGTCCATTAACCCTGATGAACCTAATCGGTTGGGTAGATTACAGGCTTGTATGCTTGCTTAGTATGAGAATTGCTGTAAAGTCACTGACACTAGTCAGTGACTTGATGCAATTTGCTGGGTTCCTTATATAGGAAAAATTATTTCTGATTGGCTTAATGAACTGACCTGAATTAGAATGTTTATTATGTGAAGTGCCTTGAGACGACTCTTATTGTGATTTGGCGCTATATAAATAAAATTGAATTGAATTGAATTCATGATTTTTGTCCATGTCGTGCCACTTTTGTGCTAAAATAACAAATGTGCTCAAGTCATCATCAAGTCAAGCCAATAATCACAGATGCAAATCGATTCAAGTCGCAAGTCATTGGCATTCAAGTCTGAGTCAAGTTATGTCTTTGTAGATTTTATCAAGTTAAGTCAGAAGTCATTAAAATAATGACCCAAGTCTAACTCGAGTCCAAGTTATGTGACTCGAGTCCACACCTCTGATCCCTACCTTTTGTGAAATGTAACATTTAACGGAGATTCATCTGAATCAGGTACTTGTAGGTTTGATTTTGTGGAAGTTCGCATATTGATGCAAACAACAGAAAGTTTCAGCAATGACATGTGCAGTTTCATGGCCTAGAAATTTTCTATGGAAATTCCCAAGCAAATACTAAAACAGGACGAGGGCGGGAAAGAGGGGTAACATACGGGAGCTTCCCAGTTAAAATGTGAGGCTTGACAGGAATGGCTGAGCAAGCTTAGTACCAAAGCTGCAATGGAGTAAAACTACAAAGATGGCATTAGCTCATATGAAACGGCTTTTGCATCAACTGCCCCATCTGTCTGTTGTACTTTTCATCATCTCTATAATACACTGTATATATCCATCTCATACTCTCAACTACAATGTTGTATGATTAAAGTTAGACAATCACAAAAATAGCTAGTTTGTTTAGAAAAGCGGGGAAAAGCCTCCCCTAGATAAAATACCGCAGCACAACTTTAACAGACGTGGTGATGTCCCAGAGGTCTTCCAGGATATCGTTCATCAAACATCATGTATAAAACACAATCCTCTTGCATAAACATCACGCACTTTTCTCTCTTCACAAAACACAGTCAAGCTTAGACCTTTCACTAAAGCAGCACAAAGATATCAGGAAGTCTGGTGCGCCTCCTTGTGGTTGAAGTGAGAACACACATTTAATTTTCTGACAAAAACATAAGTTTGCAATCTGCACATCACACCTGCACCTCATGTTTTTAAAGTCGGGATTAAAAAATAGAAATATTCTGATTAGTGATACAACTGCAACATAAAACTGATGAGATGAGCCTCCACTCTCTACCTGAGCAGCACCTGCAGCCAATCAGCTCATTAAGCTGATTGGCTGCAGGTGCTGCTCAGGAAGTGTGGAGGCTCATTAAGCTGACTGGCTGCAGGTTGGGGTATATAAGGAGTCAGTGAGAAAGCATCTGAAGGCTTGTTTGATTCTCTTGCTTGGAGCTAAGCTGTGAAGAAGAGAAATGACTTGTGGACTTGGTTTGGGGTAAGAGCGTTTGATATATATATATATATATATATATATATATATTTTTTTTTTTTAACTTTTGTTTGTATTTGAGTCAGATGGTGTTTCTGATTGTGTCTTTGTTTCCTGAACAGGATTTTGCTGATTTGCATAGTTCAAATAGAGCATGTGTGTTCATTGGTTGAAAGAGGTAAGTGTCACAACATTTTAATGTTTGACGTTTTAACTTGCCACCACTGCTTAATGATCCTGTCTTCTCTGTCCTGCAGCACAGAGCTACCAGAACAGCAACGTTGGCCTCCCACTAGCAGATGGACTGAGACAATTTGGTAGCTATCCCCAGAATCAACTCAGACAAGGCCTCATTTCTCCACGCACGGTGCAGAGTAGCAGCAGCAGCTTCAATGCGGAGCCTGTGGTCAAAAGTGGTTATGGTCAAGGACTCTTCACTAGGAGCCACACACAAGCTCTCCCCCAACCAGCCAGGAGTTCAGTGAGAAAAGTGAAGAGTAGCTTGTTAAAATTTAACCGACAGAGCCCAGTCTCTCCACGTGCTAGTGCTCCAGCTGAACGACAGAGCCCAGTCTCTCCACGTGCTAGTGCTCCAGCTGAACGACAGAGCCCAGTCTCTCCACGTGCTAGTGCTCCAGCTGAACGACAGAGCCCAGTCTCTCCACGGGCTAGTGCTCCAGCTGAACCAAAGCGCTCATTTGGTCTTTCTATCGATATTGCAAGTGGATCCGCAGTGAGTCAGCGAAGTGAAAAGCTTAAGGATCTCGAGCAGAAAGGTTTGTCTGCTCAGCGGGAAATGCCACAGCCTAGAAAGCATCTGTCCAGCAGCCCTAGATCTGCCCAGAGTCCTTCTAGGGAGCGCTATTCCTTGAGTTCAGCTTCTCGACAGTCTCTAGCAGACTCTAGATCCAACAGTCCTTCTGGGGAGAATTATCCTTTCAGATTGGCTTCTCTGCCAACTGCAGCACGGAAAACTTCCTACGCTACTCCAAAGACTTCTTACAACAAGCAAATGAGTTCTTCTGCTGTCCTGTTTGGCCCAGTTGCTCCTGGACCACGTGAGCGCTACACGAGGATGCAGACCTTTGCTCGTGGCCCTGCTAAAAGAGTGGTCTCAAGTCGTCGCAGTGGAGCATCTAAAGCTGCCGTGTTCTCTCCTCGGATGGAGTCCTCAAAACCATTTGAGGGTCAAGGAAGCTACAGGCCAATGAGTCAGGTGCAGATCTACCAACCCAGCAGCGTCTCCAAAGGAGTCTACAACATGGCCTTCCCCAGAAGCAGCAGAGTGGACTCGTCAGTTATGGGATTTGCCCCAGTGACCGTCCACGATATCCCCAACCGTCTAGGGGGCTCATCAATCAGACGGCTGAAGGAACCTGACCAGAAAGGGGAGGCCATCCGAAAGCTTCAGCCCTACACACCTCATCTCCAACGTGGCCGTTCAGGATGGAGCAGGATCCAAGTGCACAAAGTCTAGAAGGTAAAAGTATCTGCCCTCAACATTCAATGTTCTGATTTCTTGTATTAAAGTTTTTCTAATTTCACAGGAACTGAAGCAAATCAGGGGTTTGAAATAAAGATTATTTCATTTAAAACTTCCTGAGTCTTAATTTCAAAGGTTGACTTTGATCCCAGTAGGAATGAGGTTTGTTTAAAAAAAAATAACCTCCCCCAATTGTGTGTTCTGATATTAAAGCAAAGCCTTAAAGCAAAGCCTCAATGCCGTTATCATCAAGTCATCTGTTTAACCAGATGAGGGTGCCACTGACTACAAAGAGCTGCATAGTGACTCAGGTTAAGGATTACAATGGATTCACCTTAAGGAATTTAAATATCCTTTTGCCACCAGATTTAAAAGCTTTGGCAAGCCCAATTTTTGCTTTTGCACTAAGTGATATGCGTGAAACTGAAGAAGCCACAGGCTTGTGTACTCGAGTGCAAATGACTGGGTCAGTAACCTACAAACATGGGAAAGACGGTATAAGTCACTACTAAAGCTGTCATAGCATGTTGAAAGAAATGTGCATGTCACCTCTAGCTAGATAAATTAAAAAATTGCTCACTGGTCTTCAGATTAAATTTCTAAAGTCTGGAAGAGAATCTACGTAGCTGGAAGTTTCCTGAACTTTGGGGTGCCATCTCAACTACAATGCCAGTGGTTACTGGGCTTGTTTGGCAAGTAAACTGGTCTGGCCTGAACCAAAGTATGGGTTCTGTTCAAACCCCAATGACCTGAAGTCTGTCAGCATTGTGGGCTTCCATCACACCTTGTTTGGGTTCACACCTTCACTTTATACTCATGATTTAATTTTCTATTGTATCACTGCTATTTTGATATTGGTTAGAGGTATTTGCCCTGAACTTTATCATGTTGTACAGCGCTTTGTGATATGTGAAAAGGTGCTATATAAATAAACTTTTACTTACTTACCTTAGCAGATGGGGGCTAGGCTAACTCCTAGTAAAATGAGGCACAACAGAATTGATGGACGGAAATTAACATTTTTGGAAACTTGACATTTGGTTATATCCTGTTGAGATTTGGAGTTTTCCTTAACTGTGAGCCAAATCAGAATTACAGGTAAGGAATTCAAACATGTTATTTTGATAGTTTCACTTAAATTGACAATTATAAACTTCCCAACATTGATTTTTTGTACATGTACCTGTAATTTAATACAGCATGATTTGTCTTTAGTGTCCCTGCCATCAAACCCCTAAATGTGGGCCTACAACGCTTTACACAGGTGACAAGAACTCTGGTGGGTCAGGGATGTATAAACCTGACATTTTTGGAAGGTTTAAGCTGGCTTTTGTGACCTTTGTCACCACCCTCCTTATTCTGCCTTTATTCCATTGATTTCTCCCTTTCCTTACTTTATTTTCTCATTTAAACATATTTTCAATCATTAAAAAATATTTTATACTTTTTTATCTTGAGGCGCTATATAAAAGATCATTTTCTTTTTAACATGTTTCAGAGTTTGTACTCCCAGACATGTTTCTGTAGTTTCATCAGAAAAATCTGGGACTTGGATTATTCCTGCTTTATCCACATCAATCCAAGGAAATGTTAAATAAATCCACAGCAAACATCTTACGAAGATTTCATGTACATTTATTCTTAACACGTGGAACATATAGTATAAAGATTTCATACTGAATAAATGATATTCATTAAGCCAAAAAAATGGGATAAAAGGAATTTACATCAAGTCTTTAGCTACATCATCTGAAATACAAATATGCAGAATCCGCATTGCTGAAAAAAAAAGTTTTTTTTTTCTTTTTTAAATTAAACCGGTATCTTCATCGGGGGTCAAGTTCATCATTTGTGACGGAGCTCAAATGAAACCTTAAACACGATTTTTGTTTTTACGCTCCACACCCAGACCGGAGACCAACAGAAATTTAGCTGGATGTGGCATCAAACAGCAGCTGAACATCCTCCTTCCCCAAAGAGCACAAAATCCGAGCAGGGCGAAGCGCTGAAGTAATGGGGGGGGCATCAAGTAATCCACGTCGGTGTGATCGAATGTGGGGAAAACTTGTCAAATATTAAAAAGGGTGAAGAGCAACAGAAGTGGACAAAAGGAGAAGTGTAATGTACAAGGTCTTATTTACACTGCAGCTCGGACTGCATCTAGCGTTAAGGACCAGTCCTATAGGTGACTTTAATATAATGGTCAAGTCATACAATCAAGGGACAAAGAGAAGAGGTCGGGGTGTTGTAGGTTCACCATACTTTGGGGGGAAAGCCGTTATCTCTCTCAACATCAACTAAAACTGTTTTTAAAAACTACAGTTTGCTGCCAAGACAGCGTATCTCAGTGTGAAACAGTATTATTACAGTATGTTTACAGTTTGTAAGGTGTACAGTACAGAATAAAAGTCCTACAATCTACTGCACGGGCCTTCCCACACAGACGTCCGTTCACAGCCAAAAAGTTGTGGTTCCTGTGAGGCCGAGGATAGTAGCATCCAGAGTTACAGCAATGATACCACGTCACAGTCCATGAGTCTGCGTCGCCTCCCAACATCCAACCAGTCCCTCTTCCCCTGCCGACCCCTCTGAGGGGAAAAGTGAGCACGTGTTATCCTCCAAACTCACTGTAAACGAGACAGCAACTTTGGTTACAGTTTGTTTTCTTCCTTTTTTTATTGAATTTTTGTTACTTTTCATTAAAAAACAAGTCCCTCCCACTCAGCAGCGCTCTGTTCTTTAGCCTGTGCGCTCCACGTGCTCCTCTCTGCCAGTCCCGACCCACTCTAGGTGGGTAAAATCCACAGCTACTTCATGATATTCCTTCGTTTCGAGAGAAGCTGGGGTAGAAAAACAGTGAAGTCCAAGGTGATTTTGCATAAATTAAAAAAAGAAAAAAGTTTTTATTATTTTCGCTCGCTCGCACACATCCACACTCACGTATTCACACACAAAAGGAGGTTGAGGGAGAACCGAAAGAGGCAGAGCTGACAGCTCCGAATGGCTGTCACGACTGGCCAATCAGGAACAGTACATCACAGATTACCTGGGACACCAGAGGGTTCATAAGTGGGGACACTGAGATATCAAGTAGCCGTGACTCGTACAAAGTGAACTCCAAGTGGTTTTCCTCCACCTTGGCCAAGGCATGCAGCGCCCGGGCCGCTCGTCGCATCATGTCCACGCTGGTTGGCTCAAACTGTGGGCCACCCTGCATCTGGAGCAGGGAGCTTTGGCTTTGTTGGTACTGCGTGGCTGCTAGGCTATCCTCTAGGAACCCCAGCAGGTTACCCACGCTGCCTTTCTGCACAGCAATAGCCCGAGCTGCCAGGCTGTCACCCTGAGCTAAGTTCGCTAGCAAGACAACTGCCATTTCCCGGCAGACAGCGATCTTCCGCTCACCGACGAGACGTACGAGCGAGCCGTAGAGCTTCTCCAAGCGGCTGAATGGTGGTGTTGCCAGAATGAGGTCAACGTTGTTGTCCTGGATGCTGAGCTTGCTGAGGGTCTCGAGGACCAGTCTCTGGGGTGAAAGGGAGCTGTGGGGCCCGAGCGTAGGGAAGGGATCCAAGGCCTCTGCTGAAGGGCAAACAGCCCAGTGGAGCAGACCATCCAGCAGCGGGAGGCATATGCTCTCAGAGTAGATGGAAAGGTCCAACTGGCCTGAGATGTTTGCCAGAGTGACCAAACAGTTCTCCCGTAACACCTCGAGGCAGTCCCACCACCACTCGTCCCTGCCACAGCTCACACCATCATCCTCCTCTTCCTCCTTCTCATAGGTCACGGGGGCCTGTTTGCGTTCGGGGTGCCTGTGGTGGAGCAGCACCAGACGGCCCAACAGCAACAAGAGGCTCGGGTGTTTCGACATCTCCAAGTCGTTGCCAGGCACAAAGGAGAGGCTTCGGACGATGTTGGAGATGCAGATGCAGCGCCGAGCCAGCGAGTCCTGCCAGTCCAACAGGGTGCTGAGCGGCGTTTCGTCCTTGCTGTGTGGCTCGTCTTCCAGGATTTTGATGTTGCGGCGGCTCTGTAGGTCAGGGTTGATGCTGAACAGGTACTTGCCATTCTCCTTCTGCTCCTCAGCACCTCCACGGACCACCTCCTCTGTGACGGACCCTGGCCGAGCAGATAGCACGTCATCGATGGTGGCCGTGACTGGTGCACCAATTGGAAGAGAAGGGGGGGTCTTCTCTGCTGGTTCCTTGGTGGGTTCAGAAATCTGAACATGCTGCTCCCGAGCCATCTCCTCTTCACAGCACTTGGACTTTTTAGGCTTCTCCACTGTGGTACCAGGCACCTTGTTCTTCTTGTGGCCTTCGGTGGCTGCTGTCATGCATTTTCTCTGCTGAAGAAGATCCATCCGACTCTCAAAGTGGGTCTGGATGTGGTCAGTAGTGTCACCACCTCCAATGCTCCAGTGTATGAGGCCACTGTTGAAGCTTTGTCGCTGCCCAAGTCTGGAAAAACCGTTACCCAGGAAGGGATTCTTCTTTCGCACCATCTTTATGGGCAGCTTATCAAACTTGCTAGCCTGCTTAGGCTTTTCCAAGTGAACATTGGGGTCCTGAAGGGACCCTGAGGTAGAAGTACTGGCTTCCTTGGCAGAAGACTCCTTTTCATCTTCTTCATCCTCTGAGGACTTAGCTTTCAGAAAGGTTTCCTCCTCCTCCTCTTTCACATGCACCAGCAAGGAAGCGTCAGGACTGGTTTTTGTTTCCTCTGTCTCCTCATCTTCCTCATCCTCCTCATCTGTGTGCATGTCTTCGCCCTCAGGAAGGAGGACATCATCGTCAGAGTCGTCTGCTGCATTGGGGTCTAATAGGATACGCTGGCCAGGATCTCCTACTTCGTATTCCTTTAAAATGCCAAAGATCTCAATGAGGCAACGTCTGAAGTACTCCACAACCATTTCCAAGAATCCAGGTAGCTGCAAAATAAATTTTAAAATCAGTCAGCTGATAACTAAACGACAAAACCTTAACAGACGTGCTGAACTTACCTGGCATAGGTTAAACGTAGAGATGCTGTTGTCGTCGTACAGTAGAATGTTAATGGTGTCCAGGGCCCAGGTGCTTTCAGCTAATAAACCCGACTTCAGTGACATCATCACTCTCCACGCTTCAGGAGTGCCTTCAGAAACACAAGTGTCAGAGAAACCTTAAGTCTTTTACACAACAGATAAAAGTCGATGGATAGTCAAGGGCACCACATGGAAAAATGGACAAATGCATGTTACTACCTCTTTACAAAGTCACAAATTAAGGTTGGGCAATATGTACATTTTGTAAACTTATTTTCTTGAGCCTAAATGACGTTGGGTGATAAACGCAATGACACACCGCCATCGTTCTTAATCAGTCTGCAGAAGCAGACCAGGAGTCCTAATGCGAGATTCTTTTCCAAAGTTTCATTGGCGATTTGATGCATCAATCAACCACATACTGTACCACAAACGGTTTAAGCTACACATGTGAGAAAGAGGGGCGGGGCTCCTGACATATCAGCCAATAGTTGAAGCTTTTGCCACAGCTTCACATATTGGATCAAAAGTTTGAAGCGCGAAGATGAGGATGCGAATGGCAGTTATGATAAGTGACGCATCTGAAGTTATCCTTCAATGTTTTCGTCGCTTAAATATGTTGGGTTGTGGACGTACTGTCCCACGTCCCGGCGGTTGTTGACGATGTTTGTCTTTTTTAAAATTTGTAATGGAGAAGTGTTTACAGTGGGTTAACGTCAAATGGGCTAATCCATGCAACCCTAATTAGCACATCTTTGGAATCACAAATATTCCATCTTTCCATTGACGTAGAAAATGTATATGCATACACAGTTGAGCAAAAAAAAGATGCAGATTTGACCTGATAGTTTGTAATGTCTGATCTGCAAGACAACTTCTAAAATAAAATTGCTCTTAAAACAAGATCAGTGAAGGACTCAGACGACTGCTGATGGTCTAAACGCCTAATCTTATCATGAATAAACGAGAAGTTCTTTACCGATTTCTTTCATGGTGAGCCGTCTTCGGGGTTTGAGGTGCGGTTGGGAAGCCTCCACAGAGCCAGGAGGAAAGGCCACATCTCGTCGAATCAAGGGTTGTTGCACAGGTGCCTGACCAATATGCGAGGCGGGCACTGGAGGACCTGCTTTCTGCACCTTGATGCCCGGATGCATGTAGGGAGACTTGCTGGGTGACGTCCTGCTCTCCACTGGCCTGGGCATAGGCGCTGGGCTTGACACCTGAGGAATGTGGTTCTGGGAAGTTTGGTAGGTGGAAGGAAGGGGTCTTGTCATTGGTGGTCCAGAGCCTGCAGGGCCAAACGGTGGCTGCCGCTGGTTAACGTGACCAGGCCACTGTCCCTCATGGTTCATGCGTTGGTCTGATGGTATCATCTCGTCTGAACGGTTCATGCTGTGGTACCCAGGTCCCTGGCCTGGTACAGGTGGTCCCTGTCTGTTGGAATAGTTGAGATAGCCCATCTCATTTCGACCCTGCCACACCGGGCCTTGGGGTCCATCAGGACCTGAAGGCATTGGGCTTCCCATTATCTGGGGAGGCATGTGGGATTGGGAGTTTGGACCTGCAGATGATGGTCCTCTGTCCCGTCCAAATGGGAAGGGAAACTGGCTCTGTGGGCCAGGTGGTCTGCGATCTCCACCTGGATATGGATTATACTGGTTATACATGTCCTGCTGGCCCTGGTGCCCAGAGGGCTGGGGTCCAGGCTGTTGCTGACCACTGTAAGGAACGTTGTACATCTCTCCCTCATGACGCTTGGCTGGAGGTCCATACCCTCCATCTACCGGACGTTTATAGTTCTGCCAATAGATTCATATAATTAGTGACTTCAATTAGTTTGTTTGCACGTAAATGTTTTACTGCTGGAATACAAGACATGGGAAGAGAA
This sequence comes from Nothobranchius furzeri, assembly GCF_043380555.1. Lineage (NCBI taxonomy): Eukaryota > Metazoa > Chordata > Actinopteri > Cyprinodontiformes > Nothobranchiidae > Nothobranchius > Nothobranchius furzeri. The sequence goes on along the minus strand of NC_091759.1, from coordinate 17,148,833 downwards.
ACCATGCCACGAGTTATCTATAATTACTAAATAATAATGAATAGGCTAGAGGAATAGTCCTGGAAACCCTGAAAAAAATGTCCGTACCGGCTGCTGCTGTTGGAACATTCCTGGCTGTTGATTTGGGTATGGGCCACCAGGGGGCGCTCCTTGACCAGGATATTGATTTGTATAGGCCTCATGCCTGAAAACAACAAAACAAAAGCTCACAATAGAACATCCTTCTCTTCAGCGATTGTGCTGCTATAAAGTTGTAACAACATCCCTGCAGTCGGCCATGACCACAGAGGCTAAATGCTTTCAGCCAGATTTTCCATGCCAGGCCCTGCTGTACTAACCGCTGCTGTGGTGGAGGACGGCTGGGTGAATACATCCCTGCATCTGCACCAGAAGGCATCATGTTGGGCTGAGGTGCTCCAGGCCCCATGTTGCCATCAGGGCCCATGCCTTGTTCTTGTCTGAAAACCCAACAAACAGCCCCAGTAGCTGTGGTGAATAAACAGCAGGGCACTGGACAGCGGAGCTGATCATCTCTTAATTTTTGCACAACACAACTTGGAGAGGCAGATGTTTACCTTCGATCAAATCCATACGGGTACTGTTGCCTCTGGCCCATGGGAATGTTGCCCATCGGCCCAGGTGGTCCTCTGTTGTACTGCTCACCCATTCCGCTGTTGGGGCCAGGTGGCATGAACTGTTCTCCAGCTAAAACAAACAACCCCAGGTATGGTGACCCCATTCACACCAGACACTTGCATTCATCGATGTTCATTTAAACTGTGTTAAACAGCTGTGAGCATGCTTCACTCAGATCACCTTTAGAGGTGCTCCGGTACTCTAGCTGCCTTATTTGATGTACTGAAGCAAATTCAAGGACAGCTTTTTAATATCAGGTGTAAAAACTTGCATCTAGAGCTGTTTACTTCAGCTTATTAATGTCAGATTCCTTCAGTAACATTTGTAATGGTGATGTGTCCAATACGCACCTTTCCTCATGCCTCCAAAGGGGTCCTTATTTGACTCGTAAGGACCCATTCGGCCCATAATCTCTGGACCACTCATCCCAGGCTGGTAGCCCTGAGAGTTGGGAGTCATGGCATTCCTCCTGGAAAATACTGGGTCTCCGCCATCAGCAAAGGGGTCTTGAAGATTAACACTACTTCTGTAGGAGGACACCAACCATGTTACCAAAATCACAGTGTTCTTCATTTAAAGGTCTCCTTCACTCACGTTTTTTCAATAAATCTGCTGTGGTCTATTATGAATTAATGCCATGCGAGTCATTTTCTAGGGAACAAAAACGCTGCTGCACAGCGTCTTGACCTGTTATTTAAACACCTCTCCTTCGATTGGCTAACAGCAGCGTGACTCTTCCACTGCCTTTGCTCGTCATTCTTAAGTGTAACACCGATGTGTCGCCTCCATAAATAATACAAGCCTGAACATGTTTCGCCATGTTACTGAATTGCTAATGCTAAGAGTTAGCTTCTACTAACAGAGACGTATTCTGATCTCCCACTGCTAAATAAACACTGCCTTCAGCAGTCAAAAGTCAAGGTGGGCGGGGCCATGAATGCTAATTTCCCATGTGAAGAGACTGGCTTTTTCCTACTTGATCATTTCTCTGGCAAATTCTGTGTGGCGGCTAATGCAGGTGATGGGGTAAACGACTGTTTCCTGTTTAGCATTTGCGACTCCAAGTGAGCGATTTTAGAAAAGACCATTTTAAATACAAACATCTTTACCATGTTGGCATTAACAGTTTGCATACCAACTATTGATTGGTATGGTATTTTTAATCACCCAGTTAATTCTGACATAATTACACTTTATTTCCTAAAACAATGATTTGTTTTTATTAGACATTATTATTATATTATATTATTATTATCTATTATAATAATATATATATTATTATTATTATGAAATAGATGCACTCCATGCTCATCTTCCAAAGCCCCTGATGTCTCAAAAATTTTTATGCTTCTTATATAATGTCATCAAAAAGTCACGGTGCTGAGTTAGCATCTACCCACAAGCATCTTCCCTGCATGCTGTGATGACACCATTAACACCATAGAAACTTGATACTGTGGCTTCAGCTTCTTACCTGACGCCGGGCATTGGAGGCATTTGTGAGTGGGGAGTGGACGCTGGGGTGGGGGGTTTCAGGTCTCCCCCTTCTGCCATTGAGCTAGTAGTGGACTGTGGGGTTTGGGGTCCTTGGAGGGACCCTGAACCAGCTGCAAAACAAGAATTAAACTATTAAGTATATGGGCAATGTTGCATACTGTTTCTCCTTTCCTTCTGTTGAATGAATGAAGACGAGAGTATTGAGAGGCCCTTCTGGACACACGCAGGTTTCAACAATCCTAAACCCCACGATGAACTTATCTGTGGCTTCACTGAATAAAGAAGCCTGGTTTAATGGAAATCCACGCGACTCTGTGGTTGCACCGTGGCACGGACCGACTGCTGCTGAGGTGTGTAGAGACGAAAGACAGCCGAGGGCGTGAGTGAGTGATGGTTTGTTTGTGTTGTCAGGATGTGTAGCGCTCATCCTTAACTTCAGCTTAGCTCTCACTATTAGCATGGCAGGCTGATGAGTCACAGGTTCCCATTCATTACACCAGCACATACACATGCACACACACACCACTGGGGTCACTGCCAGGTCACATTTATTCACATTTTCTCACATCAGCCTCTCCAGTTCTCACACACACACACACACCAACTCCCCCCCCCCCTCCCCCCTGCTCCCTCTGGGCAGGGATTTCCCTCTACAAAGATGAGGGGAAGGAAAGGGGAGGTGGAGGATCTCACAAGGATATTAAAAGTAGCATGGCAGAAACAGGGAGAAACAGACTGAATCATGTGACTCTACACACACACAAAAGCCCTGTCCTCATTCATAATTTCCTCCTCAGTGCTAATCTCCAGAGGACTGTTGCCTCGCTACTGAGGCGACAGGCCGGGCAGCCACAAAGCACCGCTGACGGATTCCTCCCTCCAACTAACTGGAGGACAGATGCCAGCCGACATCCTGACGTCTCCTGTAACCATGACGCTGTGTTTTGCATCTGACAAAACGGGTCTCGGCCCGACTGAATCAGCACGTGGTTGCTCCTTGCAGCAAGAACATGCATCTGTTCTAGGCAACAGCCTGGTCCGTGGACCACCATTCCACTTCCAGGCCAACTTTCGCCTGACCACTGCTTGATCCTAACCCTAACCTTGACCAACAGGGTTTAGAGAAATTTCAACCAGTCGGACCAAGGACCAATCAAGGTAAAGTTGGGGTAGTCCTTCAGCCAATAATGCTTCTTAAACTTCTGAGAGAATATTTTTGTCACTTTTACGTTTTAAATCCAGAACCACAGCAAGGATTTATGAAGAAAGCAACAACATACAACAACGCTGCCCTAATTATGCTATATGCTACACCAGCCCACTGATGGACGGCGTTGGCATGAAGTTAGGCCAACTGAGAGGCGGGGCTCACCTGGGCTCGGAGGCTGGATCTTCGTTTGGTTCTTTTTTGTATCCGTGTTGAAAAAGTCCGGAGGTGGGTCTTCACCACGTTCGATCTTGCACTCGAAGGCATACAAACACTGGATGTACTGTTTCTTTAGCGAGCTCGCCGCGCTGCTCGACGTGCCCACATTCAGGTTAGTGGCCAGCTCCCTCCACTTTTTGTTTTTGTTCACCTAGAGGTAAAAATGTTCTCATGAGTTACAGAGAATTCTCTCTGAAACTCAGATATTCATGTGAAACAGGTAAAAACCACCAGCACACCTGGGTGAGACCACCAATCTCTTTGACGGACACATAGAGTCTGAAGAGATCGAGAGGCTTACGGCCGACAGCAGGAAGATTGTTCATGCCCATGGCCTTTTCCTCGGCAAAAGCCAGGTACCGGTCCACCCACATCTTCCTCTCAGGCTCAGGACCGAGCTCATACAGCCGAGTGATCTTTTCATTAGTGATAGTGGAAGAACTCGACTTCTGTAGAGTGTAAAAACCATTAGATGGAAGAAATACCTCAGGAGAAAGAGCACGATTACCATCTGCACTTTGATTTCTGACCTTTTTGGATTCAGGCTTTGGAGTCCCCTCGACTTTGTTGTTGATCTTTTGGGTGGGGTTCATTTTGTCCATACCAAACTCAGAGCTAGGAGTCATTCCTGGATGTTTACAGGGAAACCAAAACAACAACAAACATTAGCTGTCTAGGAACACACATTAAATCCCAAATGTAACCTGATAATCCTGCAGCGGAAGACGAACTCACCTGGGGAGCTGTTGGTCATGTTTCCACCCATTGGATAAGACCCTGGCCCTCCCTGATTCATCACACCGTGCATGCTATTCATGCCTGGGCCGTATGGAGAGCCTGCTCCCATCATGCCCTGGGGCATGCTTGGGTAGCCCGGCGGTCTGGAGAAGACAAAATCCTTTCAGACGGCACATTTTGTAAAGTGCAGAACATGACTAAACAACATAAATGTGTATTCTCCGTAAACATAGGGCCAAAACTGGCAGAAGAAATAAAGGCTGATGGAATAGAAAGGGACACTGGTGAAAATAATGAAAGGAATAGAAGCTCAATATTTTTGAGAGAAGTGGAAGAGAAAGAGATCTATGGCATAGTTAGAGGACTTAAGAACAAAAACAGTACAAATTGGAATGATATTGATATGGTAACAGTAAAAACAGTCATTGATGGTATTGTAAAACCCTTAAAATATATATTCAACTTGTCATTTCAAAAAGGGCTTTTTCCACCAGATATGAAAGTTGCTAAAGTTATTCCCATATACAAAACCAGTGAAGGCATCATTTTACAAACGATAGACCAGTGTCGATACTCTCCCAGTTCTCTAAGATACTGGAAAGACTTTTCATAAAAAGATTTGACAGTTTTGTGGAAAAATATGAATTACTGACAGATAGCCACTTTGGGTCCAGAAGCAACGGATCAACAGCTTTGGCATTGACAGATTTAATGGAAAAGATAACGGACTGTATGGATAATAAGAGGTATGCACACTCGGACTTTTTTTAGACCTAAAAAAGGCGTTTAATACTGTTAATCATGAAATTCTATTAAAAACTGGAAAGGTACGGGTTTAGGGGAATCGTTGGGGGCTGGTTAAAAAGTTATGTAAGGAATAGGAAACAATATGTACAAATAAATGAATATAAATCTGATTTGATGGATATAGCTTGTGGAGTACCTCACGGTTCAGTACTGGGCCCTAAATTGTTTATTATGCACTTAAACGATATCTGCTGAGTATCAAAAATTTTAAAGTTTGTAATATTTGCAGATGACACAAATATACTTTGTTCAGATGTGGAATTGACACAGGTTTTGGAGTTGATCACACAGGAATTGACGATATTAAAAAAGTGGTTTGATATAAATAAATTATCATTGAATCAATATAAAACCAGATTTACCAAAAGAAAAACATCAGAATAGAAATATGTGTGGATAATGAATATTTAGAAAGAGTAAATGAAATAAAATTTCTTGGTGTGATCATTGACCATAAGCTCTGTTGGAAGCCACACATTACTTATGTTCGGGGGAAATTGGCACGGGTCGTTGCCATCCTGGGGAAAGCACAGAAGATGTTGGATCAGAAAGCCCTGCACATGTTATACTGTGCTTTACTACTGCCATATATGAGTTACTGAGTAGAGGTCTGGGGAAGCATACAAAAGCAACATACAGACGATAACTATAATACAGAAAAAGGCCATTAGAATAATAAATAATGTGGGGTACAGGGACCATACAAATGCACTCTGTCGAAATGCAAGTTATTAAATTCCAAGACTTGGTGAAGCTCAAAACAGCACAAATAATGCATAAAGCAAGAAATAAATTGCTTCCAAAAGAATTCTGTGTATTGTTCAAAGAAAGAGAAGGTGGGTATAACTTAAGAGGGAAATGGAATTTAAAAATACAAAGTGCTAGAACAACTTTAACAACGATGTCAATCACAATTGCAGGAGTTAAATTATGGAACAGTCTAACAGAAGAAATAAAAGAAAGTAAAAACATAAACCAGTTTAAAGTAAAATATAAAAACCTAATTTTAAATAAGTGTAAGAATGAAGAAAACAGGGTTAACCCAGGATGGTAATGTGGCTGGTTAGGTTGTTGTGCTTCTTTTTCGGTGTTTTTGGTTTGTTTGTTTGTTTGCTTTTTTCCCCATAAATGGTGAATCTGCAAATTTACACATTCTCTGTTTTTCATATGTTGTTTTGTTTTTTTTGTTTTAATATATATATTTTTTTCTTTTCTCATAGGTTATTTGTTTAAGATTGAAAGAAAATTAAATGAATAAGAAGTAAAAATTGGGGGTAGGGACAAATAAGTAAATACTTCTGCCTACTCCTTTTCAAACAAATAATGGAATGATATTTTGTAATGACATATGTGTGAAATGTTTGAAATAAAAATGAACTGAACTGACCTTTAGATTTAAATGAAATCTACGCCTTTGCTTTCAGATTTTACAATGTTGGGCTTATTTTCTTGGAAGCATCAGTTTATGTACACGGCAACGACCAGGCCCATGCTCACTTTGTGGATTAAATCTCCACCCAAGATTGGAGGAAAATTATTTAAAAAATGCTGTTTTTTAACCACCAAGTCTGCAGTACTAGGGCATCAAATACACAAACACAAGTGCTTCCAAATGTGTCACTGAAGCCCCCACCTGTTGTGTATAGAGTTAGTGGGACCGTGATGCATGGGGGGGCCACCCTCCTTCCTGTTCATGCCTGGAGGGGGACACATCCCGGACCCCACCTGGGGAGGCATGCCAGCCATGTTGGAGCCCATGCCAGGACCGTAGGGCCGTGCGCCCATCTGTCCAGGACCTATCCTCCCAGGAGGCATGTTTCCATACGGAGCGCCGCCTCCCTGACCTGACATGGGGTTCATAGAGCCACCCATCCCTGGACCACTGGAATAGTTGGCGTTGGGCATCCCCGTGTAACCAGGCTGCCTGGAATAACCTGGAAGTGTTACAAATGAGTCACACATTTAATAATTGTCTTAGACTTTCTGACAGATTAAATACATCTGCAGGTCCTTGCTTTGTTTCACCAGCCCAGCTCTAAAGCCACCTGTTCTGATGAGCAGCCTGATGAGACAGGTTTTATCTGGCCCCGCTGTTTGCTACCATGACTCATGGCAGAAGTTCTTCAAAGCCCACAGAAACCATCCAAGACTTCAAAGTGAAGGAGTATCATTGCATAAATGATACAAAGTAAGTGGAAATTTGCCCATCAAAGAAACGGGGCATCTAAAACCACGTGTTCATGCTCTCCAGCTGCTCTTTACCCATCACATCTACAAAGGTGCCTTACCTTGTGGGCCATACTGGCCCCCCTGAGGACCGTAGTTTCCCATGGTGTTGTTCTGGGGATAAGATCCCATCCCACCATGCATCTGGCCTCCCGAAGGCTGGCGTGGAGATAAAGCAGAGCCAGGCTGTCCAGGGGACCCGTATGGAGGCATCTGAGGGTTTCTCATGTACACTGAGGAAAAAGCAAAGGTAAATGTGTTTGGGCTAGTGATGGGTACCAAAATCTGCACCTCTTTGGTACAGAACAAACATTTTTTGACACTTTTTCAGTCCCTGTTACTGTGATGCTCCAATTCTTTTCCTGCTGGCACCGGCACCATGTCACATGATGTGCAGAGAAGACAAGCTTGTTTACTCACACACAGCCCCCTCCTCTCCCTTTCAATACATCTCCTACAAGCTAAATGTTGAAAATGCCTCCCACAATGTTCGGCTGCGGTTTGTAAAAGATAACGGGAACAGAGGAAATTGCAACATAAGCAAGATTTGTTCCACGAAATATGGGAATCTCTGCGATTTGTCAAAGCAACTCAACGCGCATGGAATCACCTTGTGAGCTGAAGCTAACATCACAGACAGTTCCAGAGGTAAGCAATAATAAACAAATAAAAATAAAAGCACAAATACGCCATGAACGAACCTCTCTGATGTTTGTTTACCTAGCGTTCAACAGGATTGTTATTATTGACAGGAAGTGAAGCATTAGTATTACTGGAAGGCTAGTCTTCTGCTTCTTGTATTTAGTGTTGCTGTTAACATGAGACCTATGGAGAACACGTGAAGAGGAGCTGCAGAATCATCAAAAGTGAGCATTATTGTGGCTTTTATTTGACGTTTCGTGTTGATTGTCCTAATGTATTAAATTTGATGTATTACCACATATTTTCCAATTCAGCAAACCAGAACACCCGAGTGCCGAGCTGGAACCCCTCAGAGGAAGATCAAGCAGCAAGCACAGAGGTGTGTATATATTTATTTATGTACCTCGTTATCAAGATGGAAAATATGATTTCTCTAATATTTCCTTCCTGTATTTAAAATGTAATATAAACAGAAGTGACACCGGCTTTCAGCCTTTGAGGAACTACTTTTTTGGAAGATCAGAAAATAGAAGCAATCACCACCACAGACCAGGTTCATGTGGAGCTGAAACTGTACAGGTTTCCTTCATTGTTGGTGAGCGTTAACCCTGTTGAGTGCTGGTGGAAAACGAAGATTTTGCCATTACTGGACACAACTGTACAGCCTGATTCATGCTTCTCCGTCTGCGTCAGCGCGGAGACACGCAACGTCCTTGCGGGCCTGCCGGAGAGCTTCGCAAGGACGGACGGAGTCGAGCTCTCTTTTCTAAACATACGTCAGTCGAGACGGACAACGCAAGCTTGTGATTGGTCAGGACGTGGCTGTCGTCTACACCGCCGGCATTGCGCCCTCAAAAACATAAAGAGAGTCGAGGATAACTAGCAGCAGACACGGAGAAGCTTGAAGAATACCTCGCAAAAGAACTCTAAAAACATGAACGTTTAATTCCCGTGACTGGAGGAGTGAAAAGATGTGCAGCAAGCGTTTTATTTATGGACGGAAATGACAGGAAACGTGGGTTTAGAGGTGGCGAGCGCAGGAAGAGGTGGAGGAGGATGAGAGACAAATTTGTCTGTGTTAAAAGTCTCTTTTGTACAAAAAACAATAGTAAGACTTGGACCGATACATGACAGGATACCACAGAACAGCGCTACGCCCTCTGTGGTCCTGCCGGGGAATTGCTTTGCAACACTCTCCAGGAGACGGAGAAGTAAGAGAGCAAAACGCTTCCGTCAATCCGTGCGTGTCTGTCCCTCGTGGAGCTGACGGAGAAGCATGAACCAGGCTTAAACGTACCTCTGCAGCCAAGCATCCTCAACACCAGCTGAACGCACATTTTCAACAGTTGGGGGCAAAATCAGTCAAAAAATTGCATGTCTGCTTCCAGAAAAAGCAGACATGCAATTTTTTCTGAAGAAAAACAGCTAGAACTCATGTTTATATAGTGAGTTAATTTTCCTCTGTTTCTGCCCGCAACCCGACAGACCTCCACCGTGCTGTAGAAGAGGTATATGATCAACAGGAGGATGGTGAACCCCTCAGGTCTCTGCTGCAGCTTTTCTTGTGCCTTTAAACCAGGATTTTCAGATATTGTTGGTCTTTTTAGGCTTTAACTCTACTGGCCAGCAACTGCCTGAAATTATGCTGACGCTGTGCTAGATTCACATTCTTCGGGAATCACCTAGGTGATACAAAAGTACTATTTTACCTTTTACATGTGTGTTATTGCAGGCAATTTTGTTTAAGCACTATCCTAAGAAACTACTGTTACACTTATTTGGACCTGACAAACTTTAAACATGTTCTTACTCAACCTGCAGGATGGAAGGACCAGAAACTGGATGCAGTAGAAGTTCTGGCACATCTGGATATTTTACGATTACACAACATTAGGGAAAGCTGCTGTCAGATGTTGCTACGGGGAGCTTTTTGCATGCCCATATTAAACTGGACCTGAACTGAACTACAGATCCTCACTATGAGATCTCACTCAAGAGGCAACAGAAGAAGGTGGCACAGCTTCCTGCTAACCAAATATTTTGTTTTTTGTTTTTGACTGTCAGGTAAAAAGTCACGTGGAAAACTACGGCTCAGAGATGTTTGGTTTCTTACTGGGACAAGGACATTAGTAGACATGACTCTGGACTCACCCCTGTCCTGGTTCATAGAAGAATGCATGATGCCGTCTGAATGGACGCTGGGCGGCCGGGGTGGCATCTGACTACCTGCAGGACAGCAAAGGAATATCATCTCAGTTACTCAGAGATCTAACTTTGTTTCAGTAACTTTGACATTTAAGGAGCTAAATAAGAAAAGCAAAGCTATTTCTACCTGGCACAGCAGCGGGGGACAGTGGGCCAGTGCGAGATGGGGTGACGCTAGCAGGGGAACCCACGGGTGAAGGCGAGGGCCCGCGTATGCCTGGCAGATGTGGCGGGGTGTGTGGGGAGAAGGGGGACTGGGCTGGGTTGCTCTGCTCGCCCTGGCTGCTGGACACCCCGGAGGTGCTGATGCCCGGACTCAAGGCGGCTTCTGTGCCAGTGGGCAGGTCATCGATGGAGCCCGAGAGATCCTGGAGGACAAAGAGCATTTAGTTCAGAGATGACTTCAAACAACACTAAAAAGTTTTAACACATTGCTTTCAAACTGGTTTCAATGGTTTTTCAACCATAAACCTGAACAACTTCACATTGGGTCATACCTGGGCATTTTACGGCCCGCGGGCCACATACGGCCCTTTGGTTGACTTTGACCGGCTCGCGTCAGGTTAATTGGAAATTACAAAATAAATGTATTTTCTCATTTTACCTCATGCATGGGCTAAGGCTGCATTGCTTTTATTTTGAAGTTGTTTTTTACGTGCACAATGACGCAATACGTATAGCAACAGGTGCCCGCGGTTGACATGGTGATTGTAGCCCCGAGAAATGTCCGCTCATGGAAAAAAAAATAAAAAAGAAAAAGAAAGATGCCAAATACAGGATTTTCAACAAAAATTGGACTGCTAAGCATTTTTTTTACTGAAGTCGGAGGTAAAGCCGTGTGTTTGGTTTGCGGGGAGGAGATTGCCGTGTTTAAGGACTACAATTTGAGTCGGCATTACGACAAGAAACACTCGGAAAAACACAAGAACTTGTCTGATGCTGAGAGGGCACGGACATCCGAAGCTTTGCTAGCAAAGTTGCAAAAGCAGCAAGGCTGTTTTACTAAGCTTCACACATCCAGGGATGCAGCAACCAGGACCAGCTTTGTGATATCCCACAAAATAGCTAAAAACAGCAAGCTGTTTTCGGAGGGAGAGTTTGTCAAAGAGTGCATGGGGGACTCTGCCGCACTAATATGCCCTGAAAAAAAAGGCGCATTTGAGCAAATCCCGCTGTCCAGGCGAACCGTGACCAGGAGGATCGAGGACATTGCGGGGAACCTGGAGCTTCAGCTGCAACGTGAAGCGGCAAGTTTTGACTTTTTCTCATTGGCCTTAGACGAGAGCTGTGATGTCTGGGGGATAACGGAGCTCACAGAGGAGCTGGCAGCAATGCGGTCGATGAAAGGGACAACGACAGGGAGTGATCTTTTTACAGAGGTAAATACGTGCATGGACACTCTGGGATTGAAAGGGGAGAGACTGTCAGGTGTCGCAACAGACAGTTGTCCAAATCTTACAGGCAAAAATGTCGGACTTTTGAAACGCATGCAAGATAAAGGGACAGATCAAAAATAGGTGTTTTTGCATTGAATTATACACCAACATGTGTTGTGCAAGTCAGTGCTAAAAATCAACCATGTTACTGATGTTGTTACTAAAATAATAAACTTCATCAGGGCGCGGGCGATGGATCACAGACAGTTTGTGGCTCTTTTGGAGGACTCCACACAGCTGTCAGATGGCTCAGCCTGGGGAAAGTGCTGAAGAGGGTTTGGGACTTGAAAGCAGAGATGCGAGAGTTTTGCGAGAGGAAAGGCAAAGACATTCCAGAGCTCTCAGATGAGGATTGGATGGCAGATTTTGCATTTGCTGTTCATGTGACTGCACTGATGAATGAACTGAACACCAGACTGCAAGGCAAGGGCCTTTTTGTTCATGAAATACACAGCCTCGTGAAGGCCTTCATGAGAAAGCTGCAGTTTCCTTCAAGTCAACCGGAGAGCAACACTCACTCACATGCAAACCCTGAACGAAGTCACACCATCAGCTGATCACCTCAGCAGGTACTCGTCCATGTTAGGAGCATTACATGGTGAGTTTTCAAGGCGTTTTGAAGTTCTCAGAACAATGGAGGATGAAATGCACATGATTTCCTCTCCCTTTACCTACAGTGTGGATAATGCACCCAGTGATGTGCAGCTGGAGCTCATTGACCTGCAGTCTGATGCAGTACTGGCAGAGCACTTTAAGTCAGGATCTCTGCTGGATTTCTACTCTTCTCTTAAGGAGGAGAACTTTCCAAACCTGAGGAGACATGCTCAGAAGATGTTGGTTCTCTTCGGCTCTACCTACCTTTGTGAACAAACATTTTCAATGATGAAGTTTACAAAATCCAGGTATAGATCCTCTCTCACTGATGATCATTAGTCAGCTGTGCTTCGCTTCTCCACCTCAGACATTCAACCTGACTCTGATGCACTCGCTAAAGCCCAGCAGAGACTAGATTTCTCTCACTGAATAAGAAAAAAATCGCTTAAAAACACAAAATAAGGTGTTTGGACCACAAATGAAGGCAACTAGCAGTGAACTGGGACACTTTTTTTTGAAACCTCTTTCTCAAGATCACAGTTCAGTGATTTTATTTTGTGTCTGTAGAATGCTAAGAACCTCTTTCCAACAACATTTGAAACTCAGAATGTGGTTTGGAGTGAATGTGACTAAAACTGTTAACTAATATAAGTCACAAATGTTTAACAAAAACCAAATGTGCACTTTGTTTACCATTGTCTTGGGACATTTGAATAAATCACATTTTTGTAAGCCAACCTCACTTTTTCCTTTTTGCTCATTTATAACATATAGTCTACTCTTACCAGCTTGAAAAAACAATGGTATTTACTGCTTTTTATAAAGAAATACCATTAATATTATGCATAATTGACTTCAGCCTTTTGGCCTGGCCCTCCACAATATTTTCTGTTTCTCATCTGGCCCCATGGAAAAAATAATTGCCCACCCCTGCATTGGGCGGCATTCTGTAGCCCTCTGCTGACCAGAAACTGCATTTAACAGATTTGTGGTTTGAATTAGCGGGAGGTCTCCATCTGCTTTGCAGCTTTAACTGTTTACATACTAGGGATGTGAAATGGTGAAATGATGGTGATATGTATCACGATACAGGGGAGGCGATGCAATATATCACAATATGCTGTGATACATTCAGTCAGACTGCAAATTAAACTCAAACAAACATGTCTGCTGTGAACCAAATTTACGGTGCATCTTCATTCGTTTTGCCGTTCATTTTCAAACAGTTGATTTTTCCTACTCGGAAGTCGGATTTTCCGAATATCGAGGATAAAGCGAACGCACCATTAGCTGCTAGCAACGGAAGCTCAAGTATCAAGCCAATGTTGTCTTAACAGTTTATTTACCTCAGGGGTGTCAAACTCATTTTAGGTCAGGGGCCACATTGAGGGAAATCTAGTCCCAAGTAGGCCGGACCGGTAAATTAAAACAACTTCAGATTGTTTTCTTTGTTTTAATGCAATCAATATAAAACAAGGCTGGAGCCTGAGGACAGTGTATCCAAAATAGTACAAGTACAACACCTGAAGTGTACTTGAAAATTTGAAAAATAAATAAATAAATAAATAAATCAACAAATAAAAACATTCCTTAGTGATTCAAAGTGCTTACAGATCACATGGCTAGATCAGTTTCATGCAGCACTTAAAGTATATTTGACTCATTTTACTTTACATCGTTTAGCTTTCAGCAGCACATCAACATCAGGAGTCATATCCTGAGTGGCGGCCATCTTCAGGATGTGATTCAAGTTGTTGTGTGAGCCTTGAGCGCAGCTTTCTTTTTATTTACACTCAAAGATACGTTTATTTTCACTCTACATTGTAAAGTATGAAAATAAAGTTTATCCAACCATCTCGCGGGCCGGATTTAACCCACTTGCGGGCCGGATCCGATATTTGACACCCCTGATTTACCTGCTGGAGCAGATTAAGATGATGATAGCTCACTTAGAACATTATCAATGTTGTCATCGTCACCCAGTCACCAATCGCATTTAGTGATGTAGACCCAAGCTTCAGAGCGTGTTTTTTCTACTGTGCTGTTAGCTCTGTTTACATCTTGCCCACAGCGACTGACGACATAACGCACTTGTGCATGCGCTGCCGTCTGTCTTGGGAAATCAGATAACGAACGCTAGTGTGTGAAAAAAGGTACCAAAACAAGGCACTGTTTTATATCACATGAATTGGTCCTTGGTCGGTACCACAGATTTCGGTCAGTGCATTAAAAAACACAGAATATGCCAGTAAAGAAAAGTAAAAAAACAGGTCAACATTTCCTGATTGAATTTATAACCATAAAGACTCCTCGGCTCGCTGTAAAGCGATGTCCAATCTTCACGGACATCTTTAACATCTCCTTGGAGTCCTGCCATGTTCCAGCCTGCTTTAAGCTGTCCACCATTGTCCCTGTCCCTAAGAAACCCCGTATCACTGAACTGAATGATTATAGGCCTGTGGCGCTGACGTCTGTAGTCATGAAGTCTTTTGAGTGCCTGGTCCTCCCTCATCTCAAGTCCTTCACCTCCCCCCTCCTGGACCCTCTGCAGTTCGCATACAGAGCTAATAGGTCAGTAGACGACACCATCAACCTGGCCCTCCACTTCATCCTGCAGCACCTGGACTCCCCGGGAACCTACGCTAGGATCCTGTTTGTGGACTTCAGCTCTGCGTTCAACACCATCCTCCTGCTCTGCTCCAGGACAAGCTCTCCATGCTTAACGTACCCAACTCCACCTGCAGGTGGATCACTGACTTCCTGACGGACCGAAGGCAGTGCGTGCGGCTGGGGAAGAATGTTTCCACCGCTAAGACAATTAGCACAGGATCCCCACAGGGTTGTGTACTTTCTCCTCTGCTCTTCTCCCTGTACACAAACTGCTGCACCTCGAGCCATGACTCGGTTAAACTGATCAAGTTTGCGGACGACACCACCCTCATCGGGCTCATCTCTGACGGTGATGAGTCCGCCTACAGGAGGGAGGTGGAACGGCTGGTGTACTGGTGCAGCAGCAACAACCTGGAGCTCAATGCTCAGAAGACAGTGGAGATGATTGTGGACTTCAGGAAAGTCACAGCCCCATCTCTCCCCCCGTCCTGACGGACACCCCCATCACCACTGTGGACTCCTTCCGCTTCCTCGGAACCACCATCACACAGGACCTTAGGTGGGAGCCATCCATCAGCTCCCTGCTCAAAAAGGCCCAGCAGAGGATGTACTTTCTGCGGCAGTTGAAAAAGGCCAAGCTGCCGGCCCAGATGATGGTGCAGTTCTACACGGCCATCATTGAGTCCATCCTCACCTCCTCCATCACTGTGTGGTACGCTGGAGCCACGGTGAGGGACAAACATAGACTGCAGTGCATTGTGCGCTCTGCTGAGAAGGTGATTGGCTGCAGCCTTCCATCTCTCCAGGACCTGTACGTCTCCAGAACTCAGGGGTGTGCAGGTCGGATAGCAGCTGACCCTTCTCACCCGGGACACAGACTTTTTGAGCCGCTTCCCTCAGGCGGGAGGTTACGGTCCATCCGGACCAGAACCTCCCGCCATAAGAACAGCTTCTTTCCATCTGCCGTTAGACTTGTGAACAGCTTATAAACACACAACCATGCTGGTCTTCTGTACTCGACACAACGTCACGTTATCGGCCATGTTACCATCACCTGCCTTTTTTATAGCTGAAAGTTTTATTCTAGTTTTTTTTATTCTATTTTTAATCTTATTATTCATGTTATGTGTAGCACATTAGTACCGAAGCAAGTTCCTAGTTTGTGAATTGTTTGTTCACTGACAATGGCAATAAACCTATTCTGATTCTGATAGTATGTGAAAAAGGTACCAAAACAAGGCACTGTTTTATATCACATGAATTGGTCCTTGGTCGGTACCACAGAATTCTGTCAGTGCCTTAAAAACACAGAATATGCCAGTAAAGAAAAGTAAAAAAAACAGGTCAACTTTTCCTGATTGAATTTATAACCATAAAGACTCCTCGGCTCGCTGTAAAGCGACCAAACATCACTCCACACAGAGCATCCTGATCTAGATGAGCATGTATAATCTCCATTTTTATTCTGGTAAGTTACAGATGATGTGTTTTTTGCACAGCTGTTCTTTAGTTCCATTTGAGCATGCATATCGACACACAGGGTACACACACACACATCGTTAAGCTAATGTGGGCGCACTGAAACACAACACGACTTCTTCTGCTACACTCCTATTGGATGACCGTTTTGATAGTTTTACTAGAATAAACTACAAATGAAACGTTTACCTCTCATCTTGGCATTTACATTCACTCATGTCACAAACAAGACAGCCGAAAATGTCCATTATGCAAAACCGCGGTAGCAACAAGTTGTCCTCGGTGCTCCAGTCTTGGGTTTTTCATATGGAACCAAACCATTTATGATGCTGATTTTGTCCATATACCAGTCCCCGACTTCCCTCTTCAACAGATCTCCGTATATTCTGCATCCTTTTCAGGATTTTAATGTGTTGTTTAACTTTTCCTTTCTCCCAAATCTGCTTCTTCTCTGTAACGTACTGTTTGTTTCCATGGTTTGTTTACACTCGTGCCGCTACCAACATGTCCGCCATGTCCCAGAATGCAACACAGAATCATGTGTGATCTCAAGCCTAGTTATATAAAAATGACAAACATGAGAAAAAGGCAGAAAAGTAGCATTTACTGTACAAAAATATTTCCGTTTCATGTTTCTCTGAAAGCTTAAGTTCCATAACTGATGATGATGCATATTGCCAAAGAAAACCGTTTTTTGTGACTTGCAAAGAGAAAATGGGAGTGAGTGGGGGGTGACTGAAGCAAGTCATCTCAGGAGGCAGCAGAATGAAGCAGCATGGGGCAGGGACTCTGCTGCCATGTGGTGTTGTTATTGAGCCAGGCTGGAACACAAAGACGAGCTGGGCCGGCAAGCGGACGAGAGGAGAGGAAGGCAGCTGGCGACGATTATGTTTGTAGAAGGTGAATGTTTACACACTGGGCCCGTCACGTGGAGAACATGTGCTCAGTTAGAAATGCAAGCTCATCTGCCAGTCACACTGAAGGAGGGAAAAAATAAGAGGGAGGAGGGGGGATGTCAGACACACACACACACCCACTGGAAGGTGGCCAAATATTCCCATAGAAATCTCACACTCACAGGCTGGCGGCAGCCCTGAAGCCGGCGGTTTTGCACTTGAAACGGCGCCCATAGCTATTTTTGGGATGTGACCTAGCGGAGGAGCCCCGGAGGGAGCGGCAGGGAGGAAAAGCTGATTCAGAATCCCCATCCCCCAAATCTTCAACCCACCTTCACCCAGTTGCCTCTGCCCCCCTTCCCTGTTGCAAACATTCAAACGCACATGTTTGCTACCTGCACGGGGAACATGAAGCCCATTCAGGCTGGGGGGTTGCTCAATGCAAATCCGCTAGCGGATAACCAGTTAATATTCTCTCACATGTGAAAGCAGGTCAGCAAGCGCCCCATAAGACTGGTCATCTGACAGAGGTCTTGGTCTGCACTGGACGGTCTCCATGACAACCACCTTTTTCCGCCTCCTGGCTCAAAAACACCGTGGAGAGGCGCCCTCCCAATTCAAGTAATGCTCCACCAACACCATCCTCACAGCCTCAGATGAAAGGAGCAAGAAGTCAAGGGTCAGCTAGCTGAGCCATGCATGGAATCTGATTTGTTTCCTGCCTGTAAAACACACGTGTAGTAAGGGAATTCTGTGCCTGTTCAATTGAACTTTATTAACAGTTTTGTTGCTGAAATGTGAACAAAACCAAGGTTCGAATAATTGGTTTAATTTTCAGTTTTTTGTCTGTGTTTCCTTAAAAACACAGACACAACACATGACTTCATTAAGAGAATGTCAAAAGTCAAGAAAACAGATCTGAGGTAAAGAGAGAAAACGTTGAGACAAATAATACTTCTTAGAACTAAATCTCATCAAAAGACTTTTGCCTGGAGGGACGGGAAGAGCCAGAACAAAGGGCTCCTGAAGGCTGGAGCAGCACTGAGTTTGTAGCTTACAGTGCGAGCGCTCTGTAAGAATCCGACAGCTCCGATTCCTCAGCCTCAGTAGGCAGAAGCATTGTACACCCCCCCACACACACACACACCAACCTACTCCCACTCTGCAGTCATTGATTTTTCCTGGCTCAATACTGCACAGCACCAACCTGTTCTGCTGACTGCACAAGCCGGACAGCGAGAGCAGAGGGAGGGGGCGGTGGGATGGTGGTGTTTGGCAGTTGATGCTGCTGCTGAGGCTCTGCTATTCAGCACACTCATTATTAGAAGGCAAACGATGATGGGGATGTGGACCAGGCATGAGAGGCTAAGTTAGAGGGGTGATAATGAGCAGAGATGAGGGTCACGGCGGCAGCATAGTCTGTAGAAAGCAACCAGCTGATGGTATGGCTTTATATACGCTCAGGTTTTTTTTATACACGTAGAGAATGCAGCTTGGGGTTGGGGAGAGAAGGAGAGAGCTGCACATCTTTCTGTAGGAGCCTTTCTGTGTGTGCGGCAGCCATTTTGTGCTTTTCCCCAGCACCACCTAACATGGAACGTCAGGGCAGCTGAGCGGTCTTCGTTCTCTCTCAAGAGTCCACGAGAGATGAAAAGGAAAGGTATGGAATGGAGAAAGTACCTATAAATACCACTCAGGTCTCATATGAGTTTTCCCAGGGGCAGGTCTAGTCTGGGAATGTTGAAACGGCAGAAAGTCTCCAGCGTTCCCACTAAAGTACAGGTTCTCCATCGCTCCAGTGCTGTGTCTGAGTCATCTGCTCTCTGCCAGCCTAATGTATTCCATTTGCAGATTACTTCACTGAATCAATCAAGCCTATCCAAAGCCATTAGCCCGCCATGCCAGCCGACCCCCACCCCCTCCCCCTTCAGGAGGAGGGAGACACAGAGCTGTGTGGTGGCCCTAAGATAATGGAACATATCTGGAATGTGTGACCCTGGCTAGTGGTTTCTGGAGTGGGTGTTGGTGGGGTAAGGCAGAGGGGGAGGGTTCACCCCACTGTCACACACACTTTTCCTGACCTTGCCCCCACCCCCTCCTCCTGTCATTCCCAGGCATGACCTGGCTTCCTTGTTAAACACAACATAGAATACATTTAAAAAACAGAGGATTCAGAAGGCTTGGCCTTCATATTTATTCCCGCCTCTACCTCAGTGTCTCTCCTGTTGCCTAGCAACCATGACAGCTCTAAACAGGAAGTTTAAACTAAACTTATTGGCAACTCAGAACCTGCCATATAAGCTTGTTAACAATAATTCTTTCTATTTTATCTGATAAAATATATTTAAAAGAAAATATGCAAATGCCGTGATGACAAAACCACTTTGGGCTTTAAATGTTTTTACAGCCAAATATTTTTATGCTTAAATTTATTTACTTACAAAAATTGCCTTTTCAGCTCGTAATGCATCCTGGAATAGCCTTTGCCCGTAAGGATACACGAAGTATTTTATGGAACCCTTCTCAGGCTTAGTTTAAGCTCCGCCCCCTCCATATGAATAAAATGAACTCTTTCCTGGTTAAATGATAGAAACATCTCACATGATCCTTTCCAGGTGTTGTTGATTATTGATTTGTGCAGTTCTGTAATGTGTTTCAGTCTCAGTGGCCTAGTGGTAGAGTGTCCACTCTGGGATTGGCAGATCGGGGTTCAAATCCTGGTCGGGTCATACCAAATACTTTAAAAATGAGAACCAGTACCATCCCACTTGACACTCAGCTTTAAGGTGTTGGATCGGGGGATTAAACCACCAAATGGCTCCCGAGCGTGGCCATAGCTTCAGTTCACCGCTCTCCATGGAGATGGGTCAAATGTGGAAATGTAATTTCACCAGTGTGTGATGACTAATGGGACTTTGACTTTAACCTTTTAGATAAGTAAAAATCTCTGATTATGTGTTATGGGAAAGGGTGTTATACAACAACATGGAAGAGGAAGTCGTTGAGCCATCCTCATCCAATCTGAGGATCTCGTCGTTTCAGCCCTTGTATTTTCTCTGAACTCAGACACTAAGTGTGGTGATAACTCAAGTCAGGGAGACGTTACCATCAGAGCACAATGCTCTGCTTCCCAATAGGTGCTCTGACTAAACACAATTCAGCCTGCTTGGCCTAAAAATAGACCAGAAGCAGCTCTGTCTAACACTCCCATCAAACCCCAGCAAGAGAGGAAAACATCAGCAGAATCTGCTGAAGCCTCAGCTTCATCTGTCAATGTATGAAGGCCTCAGGGAAGTCCACCAAGCTCCAGCAGCTCCAGCCCCTGGTTGAGGTTTGCAGGGCTGAGCACAACCATGAGGGGGCACTCCCATCCCACTCTGAGGAAAGAAGTAGAGAAAGGAGCAAAAGCAAGGCAACAGCAGCCATTACAGGCTTCCACGCACAGCACAGGGTGAAGAGAAACTCTCCACACACAGATTAGAGCACCTTACAGGTGTGATATGAACCTCTGCTCCAATCATGTCATTAGCCAGATCTGAGAGAGGGAGCAGACAACTCCAAAAGTGGCCATTATTTGAACTGAACATGTTGCAGAGTTGCAAAGTACAATTTTTCTAAAATGTGAGAAGACATCTAGGCTGATAGCTGTAGCAGAGTGACAAGGAGCTCGGAGGTTGGAGGAGTCCTGCTGGGGGGTACGCACACAGCCCGGAGCGTCAGAGCTAGCTCCAACTCTCAGGAGATCACTGTTACACCGCTGCCACACGGGAGGGATAACAACATCCACCAATGGAGGATGAAAGGGCAAACCATGAGAAATGGGGAAAAGGAATATAAATTGGATTTGATCACTGCTTCGTTCAATCAATAAGGAACTCAGGGCCAAATATGAATTTTAATCGATAAGTGAGGAGATCTTTTAATAAAGGCCCCTTATTTACCTAATGGATCTTCTCAGTGGGGGAAAAAAATAAAGGAGAAGCACTTGAGCTAGCCTGCAGAGATGCCAGATAGCGGGGGGGGGGGGGGGGGGGGGGGGGGGGCTGTGAATAATAGAAAGATGATGTACATGTGTACATGATGTCTTTTGTACAAATCACAATAGTAGCAAGGGGTCCCAAGGCAGCGCACAGATGCCCGAGTGAAGCAGGCAGCTGCCCAGCCCGAGGTGAGGGGTGCTGGGATACGGTGAGCCAAGGGGAGGGTGGATGTGTGGTGGTGGTGATGGGGGCCTCCAGACCCCTACAGTCACTCTGCCTGCTTGCTTTCCCGGACCAGCATCGCCCCTCCCCTTTAACCGTCTCACACAAGGACGCAGCGTTCGCAGGGGGGGGGGGGGGGGGGGGGGGGAATAAAAGTGTGAGTGAATTAACGAGAGAGACGAAAAATATATATAAAGAATAAATGTAGAACACGGAGGTTGTTTCATATTGTGAGAGTTAATTTGACTGTGAGGCTGCTCTCATCCATCCAGCCTCAGCAGCGTTTTTCCTCCGTTTTCCAGGAGAGAGCAGAGGACAGACAGTGCTGCAGTCAGCCACAGTCTTTGTGCTGCAAAACTAGCTCAGCCCAGCAGAAACGAAGGCAGAAGGGAGGGGCATGAGAGTGAGCAAAACGGGAGTGTGTGTGTGTGTGTGTGTGTGTGTGTGTGTGTGTGTGTGTGTGTGTGTGTGTGTGTGTGTGTGTGTGTGTGTGTGTGTGTGTGTGTGTGTGTGAGAGAGAGAGCTTGCAAGAGCAAAGCAGGGGTTTTTTGAGAAACAATTCACTGAAGCAAATGCAGAACAACACACTGTCAGCAGATTGAAATTTCTCAAGCACATTAATTAAAAATCATATAGAGGAAAAATAAAAAAAGGGTGGGATGGAGACAGAGAGGGGAGGCAGGGGAGAGAAACAGACGAGCTAAGAGAAGGGAGGGGGCAAGGGCTATGAGTGAGAGGCACCCTGGAATCTGAATAAGACACGTCCACACAGGAAGCAAGGGCCCCAGAATAGCAACAGGAAGCTGGCCCCGGACTCTGAATACTGCCAGCGTCAGAGCCTTCCAAAACAAGGCTTTGCTGCACGGCGTTATGAAAGCTGATTTACTGAGAGAGAGGAGAGGAGAGAGAGCCAGGGGGGAGGGAGGGGAGCACAGGCGAGGGAAAGAGAAAATGAGAATTTAGACTGAAAGAGGAAGGAGAGAGGCATGGAGAGGAGGAATAGAGGTATATTAAACATGGAAGGAAAGGAAAAAGAAAATGCATCATATAAGAGAAGCTAGAGAGGGGGCTGGGCTGGAAAGAAGGGACAAAAAAGGAAAGAGAAAAGTGGGCCGGCCTTGTCAGGCTGATTGCTCCAGAGCTATGTCGCAAAAACAAGCTTAGCTGCCGCAGGAGAGCAGAGCTGGGCTGGGCTGAGCCATGGAGAGGAGGGGGGTGCTGGAGCTGGAGGACTCGGGATGAAACATCCACAGACGGTACAGAAAACTCAACATCAGATGATGGTCCAGAGCTTTAGGAGGCAGATGGACCTGACTTCCATCTACTGAGGAAACAATACCACGTAAAACACAAAATCACATAATTAAAAGGAGCTTTTTGAGCTTGTAGCATCTGAAGCCAACATCCACTCAAAATATGTATATAAAAACGAATGATGGTGTTTTGAGAGCGTTTTCCACTCTCCTCCATTAACTTCAAATGTTGCTGCCATCATTGTTCCTCAGAGATCTCATCAACCAAAAATGATCAGAAGCACTTTAAAAACAAATTAGCCAACAACACCGTCAGTGATTTGTCTAAAATCTGAATATTCTTGAGCTCGTCCAGTTGAAACATCTAAAATTGTAACGGTTTCAAACCACTGGCTGGGTACCATTCTGTTTATTAGCGTTGTAAACCGACTGGTTATTAAAAATTTGATTCAAGTTTAATTCTATTTATGCCTTCTTCTTCCTCACTTAAAAAGCACCATATATGTAGTCTACTTAAGTACACAACTGTTCTTAGATTAAAAAAACAAAACAAGTAAATTAGTTACTGTTTGGTCATCCTTTAAAATAAATCAACTAAAGACTTATTTGTGAGATCAGGAGGAAACCAGAGAGGACAGGAAAAAAAACAGGCTCAGGCGTGAGAGTGTGACCAACATGTGACCTTCCTCTTAAGTTTGAAGCACTTTCAGGAGCATCAGAAGAGAGAAGCGCTACAAGAAGTGGGCGGTCCTGAGTGGGATTAACCCCTCAGTGGAGCAGGGCTGTACAAAAGACCAGGGAGAGGACAGAAGACTTTTTTAAGTGTGGTGGAGGGATCAAAAAAAAAAAAAAAAAAAAAGTAGGGCGGCGGTGGTCTGGTAGTTGTTCTCCTTCCTGTGGTTTGACAACAAGAGGAAATGTCGCATCTCAGAGTATAAAAGCCAGAGAGTGACAGCAAGACACTGGACTGCTTTGTGTCTGTGGGAGCCCTGATAGATAGAGCTAGGAGGAGGCGATCAGCAGCTGATGAGTTACAGATACTCGTCAATAGGGTTGTTTCCACTATCAGACCTTATGGGTAACTTTACCAGACCTTCACGGTATTCGTCAGGGACCAACACAGTACCTGCCTTGGAGCATGTACCCAGAAACTGCCTGGTAAAGTCAGGAGATGTGGGCAGCTCATGCTGATTGGATGCAACTCGGTGGAAAAGGAAGTTGTTGCTCAACAATCTGGCGTTTTTATAATGGGAAGACTCGGCAGGTGAGCGGAATGAAAATAAAATAAAATTGCAGATTCTTAACTTCCAAAGTTGAAAAATACAGCGGAAATCCCTCCACAATGCCATTGCATGACTGTGATCTCTTACAGAGCGCCATACAAACAGCATTTCTTATGGTCATTGATGTTTTTCACATAACACAACTCTAAAGAGTGCCGGTACACACCTCAGCATATGTCCATCAGAGCAGAGGTGGGGCTGGGTGAAGATTCAGAATTAAAAAGCTAGGTGTCCCTCCTTTCTCTGTCAGAGCGTGCACGGGGGGCTGGCATAGTAAGCAAACTAATTTCTAAAGGCTGGTTTATGCTTGACGCGTCCGCGAGGTCCGCACGGAAAAGTTGCGTCATTTTAACAACCACGCCCCTCCACCGCGCCTCCGCACGGCCCAGAATTTCCGCAACGCGCACCTCGGAAAATTTCTAACCACGCGGACGGACGGACGCGGAAAAACATGGCGGACCGGCAAGAACTAGTATGGCAGAGGTTCGTAAATACAGACATTTGTATGATTCAGCTCTCAGAGATCACCGTGATCAACATGTTGTTAATAATTCTTGGAGAGAAATAGCTCGCACTGTCGGAAAAGACGAGGACGCTGTTGAAAATGCTGGAATGCCATGTTGTAAACAGTAATTTCTACTTCTACTATGGTGTAGTGTTGGATGCATGCCGTAGAGCTCCATGCTGCCCCCTACAGTTTGGGAGAATATTGGCTCACCGCAGAGACGATCCGCACGAACCATAAACGCTGCGAGTTGTGAAGCGCGTTCCATCCGCGAGCCGCATCACCGCGCGGAAAGTGAATGCGTCAAGCATAAACCAAGCTTTATCAGTAGGGCTGGGCGATATGGACCAAAACTTATATCTCAATATGTTTTAGCTGAATTCTGATATATGATATATATCTTGATATTTTTCCTCCTGTAAAATATTTAAAAGTTAACTCACTTCAAGCTGTCTTGAGAAATTATATACATAAATCAGTAGATTATATGCATAACAATGTATTGATTCTTGTCAAACTTTAACCTTAGTGCCTATTCTCTCCAGTATGAGCTTTAGAAACACTGGTACAGCTGTCTGCTAACACCCCCCCCCCCCACACACACACACACACAGTTGAGAACTAGAGGTGTATCAAATGTCCCATAGGCACTTTTTAATTATATATTTATAACTAATGTAAAATTATGTAAATGTCATCCAGAGGTGGGCCATGTTGTTTATTTCTTGTCCAGAGAAAAAATAATCTATCATGTTAAACTAAATGTATGATGATGTAATTGCACCTACTGAAGGTCACATGGGTCATGCACAGTGGAGTTATTAGTTATTGGGCCAAACATGGCTGGAGTCTAACAGTATTGGCTCATATCAGCGATTATACTGCAATGATTCAGTCTCTGGTTTCTCTTTTATGAGTATTATTTTCGGGCTACTGTCGCCGTAACCCACGCCTTACAAACGCTTAGATTTTTCAACAGAACTACTCTTAACAGAGTATTTAGTAGCATAGCAAAACCAAAAAAAAAAAAAAAAAAAAAAAACGGAACCGGAACAACATTTCTCACCTGTTGAGCTCGCCTTCAAAATAAAACGTTAACCCTATAGTTTACTATTCAAACCCTTAAATAAGTTTGAGGTCATTTGGCCACTCCGGCTATCCATAGATGTTTCCCGATTACACAGGGAAGGGAGGGGTTTGACTCATCTCTCTGCACACGCAGGATGGAAAAACAGAACTTCGTTGGCGTTAAACGTCCCCAAATAATTAATAACCAGGACGCCAAATGCAAAGTTTAGATCAGCACATTTACCCAGAGGCCCTCAGATTGAGCAAACTTGTGAGAATACATGTAATAGCCGCTTAGAGATGGAGCAACATGTTGCTAGCATAGTGGCAAATCGCTAGCATAGCAGTTTGACCAGTTATATCGATATAAGAATTTAAAGTCATCTTATATCTTGTTTAAAAATTATATAGATATTTTAAAAATATCGATATATCGCCCAGCCCTAGTTACTAGTAGGCCAAGAAAAAGTCCTGATACGCTTAGAGTTAATATTATAAAGCTCCGATATGGTATACCAGGCCATACGGGCCCACTTAAAACACTGGTCTTACCTCACTGTTATTAATGTCTATGGGCATCTTTAGGTGCTGGTTGGTGATGTCAATCACTGCCAAAACGGTAGCGATATGCTGACGTCTCAGCAAATGTCCATAAAGATGCAATGCTGAGTTATCCCCCCTTTAAGGATTTATGTCTGAATTTCTTAGAAATCCGTAAAAGTGATACTTACCCTGAACTGTGATATAATGTAAGCAATACCTACGTTTGTTTGTCCGAAGCCCATCCCCATCCAGTAGAGTCCAATGCAATTTGAATTGAGCACCGCTCAGCACTAACAAACGTTAGGACTTAACCTAACGCCCAAGTGTTTAAGTACTTACCCGATGCCAAGTTTTTTCAAAAATATATACATATATGATTAAAGAGCATAATATGAGAATAAAAACTGTAAAACAATGTGTTTTAGCTCTACTGGTTGGCGAGAGGTGGACGTTCACGAACAAGAAGCATCCTATCTAGCCGTAAACACGGACACAGGGAAAGGAACTTAAAGTGCAATACATTTATCTGCCTTTAGATGGTACTGTCAGAGAAAAAAGTCCCCAAATTACTTCTTTAAAGGACTAATTTTGTATTGAGACACAGCTGCTGAGCGGCTGAGCCAATGTCAGTTCCCCTCCTATCCCCCCACCCCCAAGAAATGTCCAGAAACTCGTTCAGTGGAAATAGGCTAGGTTTTTATGTCAGAATTAATGAAGAGTACCTGTTTCAAACATGGTGGGAAAGGTGGCCTTGAAAGCTCCCACAGGATTCATGAAAGACATTAACCAGCTGTTTTCGCAAGCTGTACACCCTTCTTCTGATAAGCTTCTATGAGTAAAACTAGTAGAGACCTTTTAATCAGCAGCAATGGTTATTCATTACAGCATTTAGTCAATAACATGAGACCTGTTAGAGAACAAAAATGCCACTTTCCTCCATCTAATACTTAATTCACTTCCTTTCCTAGAAATTATATCAGCCTTTGCAAGTCACAGTAAAAGTCCAAGACACAAAGACTACAAACACCTATTGCCTTCTAAGAGTAGTTTAAGGGTCATTGAGGATAACTCACGATAATATTCAACAGTTGTATATGTGGCCTAGAAGCAAGGTGAAAACAAACCAGGAACCAGTTCAGCCTGCTCAGCTAGTTCCACCATTGAAGCCTGTTCCCCTCCCCCCTCCCTCCTCACATGATCCACAGCACTGCTGCAAGGCAGACTGCTGCGCCCCAACCAGCACCTTACAGCAGGAGCCGAGCCTCTTGCTCACCTTTATTCCCACCTGAGTGGCATGGTTTTGCATAAATGCTACTGAAGTAGCTAAATATTATTGACTCTTTTAGTGGTTGCTAGGCTGGGATTTGAACAGAAATTAGGAAGAAATAAAAAAAACCATCTATGATTTCCTTTGACTTCCTAAAAACCTCAGTCTGGCCTTTAAAGTACAACTCAACGTGTTCTACTGAGTCACTGTAAATAGAAGCATAGAAGGAATCGTTCTGCCTTCATACCACTAAACATATTAAAACAACAACAAAAAAACAAAACAATGGAAACAAAACATGTTGGATTTTCTTCTATTGCACAGTCAACAATAACAGTCGGACAAGAATATTTAAAAATGTATTTTATATTAACATGTGGCTGTTAGCGAAAAAAAGTATTAACGCTAGCTTACAAATCTTTACGGACAGTAGCAGAAGCTGCACGATTTTGTGCTGTACGTTGGTCTAGCCACTCTACAATGGAAGGTCAGCAGGTCGAACAATCTTGTGTCTTGCCGATCGCAGTGCTCTTTCGGTTTGGTGGCAGGATAACGCAATGGAGCGAAACAACATAGATGTCAACAGCTTGTTTGAAACAGCTTTGGAATCAACTTCGGACTATTCAGACTTGGGCTTCCTTTGTTTCAAGAGCAGACAAAGGTACTTAAATCCGTTATTTAGAAAAAGAATGTATTAGTGTATTTTTCGACAGTGTATGGAGGACTGCCCTGCTGGCTGACATCGTATTGGTGTGGTTCAAGAGCATGCAGAGATAGTTTGTAAAACAACCACAGACTCCGCCTCACAACTGTGAGTCTATGGCCAGACTATGGATTCATATATATAAGAGGGCTTGCCAGGCTACCTTATGCACTCGCATTCTTCAAAAAACTGGAAAAATGGACTTAAAAAAAGACCAAAATAGCAGGTGGCAAAAAAAAAAATCTATGTATGGTGGATGTAAATTATCTCAATCAAATGTCTTTATGAAAAAAAAAATCATGCAAGAACTTGAGAGATGATCATCTACTGTGACTGGGCATGAATCAGTTTTAGCGTCTGGTCTTCAATCAGCCTAAAAGAGCACACGTCACCCCTCTGTTCATTGAGCTCCACTGGCTACCGCTAGCAGCACGCATCAAATTCAAATAGCTAACACTAGCATACAAAGTCTGAGACGGTACGGCTCCCATCTACCTGAATCCTCTTGCAAAGGCTTACGTCTCGGCCCGGCCGCTCCGGTCATCACAGGATGGTCGGCTAGCAGTGCCTACACCACGCTCAGGACAATCCAGACTCTTCTCATGCATCGTTCCACAAATGTGGAATGACCTACCAAGCACTACCAGAACAGGGGCTTCCTTTTCAATTTTCAAGAAACTCCTGAAGACCCTGCTCTTCAGAGAGCATCTTCTAAACTAGCACCCTCCCTGCATCCGTCCCCCCTCTCTACTGTCCACTCCTTGTTCCCTCCTCTCCATGACTGATGTCAAGTTGTTGTTATTGTTGTTGATAGCCTCAAGGGCAACATGCCGATTATCACTTGTAAGTCGCTTTGGACAAAAGCGTCTGCTAAATACATAAACATGAACATAGTGTCAAAACCACTACATTACATGTCCTGTAGTTTAAAAGTCTTCTAACAAGGTAACAGAGAAGATGCTTGTTTTTTTTCATTTGGAGCAATATGGAGCTTAGAGTAGTGGTGCTCCCCTCTCTTTTACCCGTTGCGGTCACTTAGCTCTGTATGGCAGACCCTTTATTTTTGTGTGAAAAAAGGGCCTTCAGATGATTTTTCCACATTTTTATAGTGATTAGCATAACTTATCTTTTTATTGCAAACAGTGTTTATTCCTTTACGCACCACAGAGAAAAAGCTGGTAAGTTTTAATGTTCCTTTCAAATAATACTTGAACATGTATTTGGTTTTTGTCTACTATCTCACAGTTATAACTTTCCTGAGAAATTCAAGAAGACAAACAAGTTTTACAGTTATAGACCTCACACGTCACGCTGAGGATTTGTAGCGTCATGTTTTTCAGGTCAGACCTTTACATAAATCATAAACTGGTATCAGCCCTAAAACCGAATTTAGTGTAGTTCTCATATTGTATTTTGTCAGAGCTAAAAGGAAGAATGTGATCCAGGTGCAACAGATATCCCAGGTGAACGAGAACTGAAAACACCTGTAGGAACAAACTCAGCTGCCTTGACTACGCTTGTCAAAGTCCTGCTATCAGGCAGCATGGTCTAATGTGCACACAGATGTGTGCATGCTGCAGGGCTAAATGGGAAGAGGATTGGTTTACATCTACCTTAGCTAAATTAATGGCTCTCCTGGCTAATCACACAGGACAAATGGGGAATCCCCGAGAAGTTAGGGGAAAAAAAGAGACGAAACAAATAAAAACATCCCTGGCCCAGCTAGCCTGGCCAATGACTGAGCCTACTGAGAGAGGTATAAATAAATAACAGAAATAAATAAAATAGCAGGGAAACACATCCTAAGGGCATCCCCTAATGGCATAGAAAGCTCTGCCTCTTACCCCTCCCTCCTTCTTCAACCCCGGCCAATCACTCACAGTATTTGAAGTTATTTGTTTGCACCCCCCTCCCCTCCCCTCCCCTCCCCTCCCCTCCCCTCCCCTCCCCTCCCCTCCCCACTCCACTACTCTCTCACTCTCATTCCCTCTCATTAATGATCTCATTTCTCACTCTCGTTCCCCGAGGCCCAGAATGAGGTTAGCGCCACAGTCTGACCTATAAACACTGCCATGGAAACGGCGATGTGTTACAACAAGACCCCTTGTTATCAGGGAGAACCATCAGACTCCACTTTTACTTCCAACAACACTTCTACCAGATATAATAATCTTAAAGATGTCCGGGGAAAAAAACAGGAAAGCCCCTCAAAGAATCGCCTAAAAGAAAGAGGTGAGAAATGCATCTGTATTTCCTTTGTTGCTCTTAGGGTCCACTCCAAAGTAGCTCAGTACAGAACCAGGTAAGTGTCCAGGTTTATTAGCTGAAGGAATAGCAGGGTCTACTGAGCCACCCATGAAAGGCAAAATGCCAAAGTATAACATCAGTGAGATCATGGCTGCCTGTAGAAATGTCTGTTTATGGTCATTTTCTGGCTTTTCCAGGCAGAGCAGTAAAACAGACCAACAAAATCCAGACCCAACTAACAATCATCACAATTTCACAGCTGTACTGAACGTGTGAATGGAATCGGCTCAAAAACCAGGTGTGTGAGAGGAATAAAACACGAGGGGTGCTCACCGGCAGACTGGATGGTCGAGCCTGCATGCTGTCTTCCTGACCGCTCTTGCTGGTTTGGTTTGAAGGAGCACTGGACTGAGAGCTGAAGGAATCCTGGGAGAGTTCCTGATTATAACACAAACAGATAAAACAGACCAAGGGCATGAAAACAAGAGCTGTAGTTGAGCACTTAATAGTTGTTGGCTGTTAAAATGACCGTGAGTCCTGAGCAGGTCGTACCTGTGGAGGAGGCGGGAACCTCTGATATGGTGACTGCTGCTGCTGTGGTGGTTGCTGCTGTTGCAGAGGGGGTGTCTGGGAGTAAGGTGATTGACTTTGCTGTCCATGACCTGTGGGTTGCTGGGCTGGAGGAGGTGGACCTCCTGCTTGATTCTGCTGCTGTTGGTTCAGGGGTCCTCGCTGCTGCTGTGGAGTTTGCTGTTGAGGTGGCTGACCTGCTCCAGGTGGCTGTGGGTATCCAGCTTGGCCCTGAGAGCCCGGCTCACTTTGGGGAGCAGGGCCCTGCTGTTGCTGTTGTTGAGGCTGCTGCTGCTGGGTAGGGACATAAGGTGTCTGTCCTGGCTGAGATTGTGAGGACTGGTTGTAAGGAGGCTGGCCTGGAGCAGAACTGTGTGGCCCTTGAGACTGTTGATAAGCAGCCCCAGGCTGGCCATGTTGGCCAGGAGGTTGAGATGGATGACTCTGCTGGGAGTAGGGAGGGCCAGAGCTGCCTTGGGACTGACCAGGATATGGAGGTTGCGGTGGGCCATGCTGACTGTAGTAGCTCGGATTCTGCTGGCAGTAGCCTCCTGGACCTTGCTGTCCATAAGTGGACATCTAAACAAGAGACAAAAGGAAGATGTGAAAGCTAAAGAAAAAACTAAAAACCTCATTAATGCTCTCTACATAAGACATTTTATTCATTTTTTTATAGTTTGAGCAATGAATTGCATCCATGTTATAACCCCTATATCAGTTGATCCCAAGGTTTTCAGCTTTTGACTCACATAACGACAGCCTCAGAGACGTGTGACCATGACTGTTGTAGGTTAAAGTATACAAACATAGATAATAGGACATTAAACAAAGAGCTTTTTCAACCACTGTAATAATTTTATAAATTCAGTTTTAATTTTAGTTGAGGCCTAACAGCTCTTGGGCAAATATGTTTGAAGTTAATTGGATTTCTATAGATCCTTTACAGACCCAACACTCTACGTTTCATGGCTGATGGTGGGATCCTGACCCAAACGTTGGAAAATATTGATATTTGCAAACAACCAAACCTTTAAAAACTTGTGTATATTAGGGTGCAAAGTTATGACAATAGTAGGAATGCAGATTCAGATCAGTGTGCAGTTCTGACCTTAGATACACAATTCGGCACATTTTGATTACCTCAATAAGCTGTTTTTGAGTTATGTCTGCAAGATTGGTCAGTATTAGTCATCAAAGCGGGGAGCAGATTCATAAAAGCAAAAACCCCCAAACCAGCATTTGGACTTCCATCTCTGAAGTAGGAATCCGGGCCTTTTCATATTCTTTGGGTGTTCTGCACATTTACGTTTTTCAATGCAGTGTGTTTTCATTTTATTACTCATCACTCAAAAAGCATGGAAGGATGAAGCATTGACCTTGTGAGGAAACACGCTAGCATTTTAGAAAAATACAACCTTTTTAGACTGGGGGGGGGGGGGGGGCACTCAGCTACTCAAGAATTCAAAGAAATAACAAGATGGTAATGAAGAATTGCTACGCATTTAAAACAACATCAAGTGGCTCTATTGTATGTGGCCGACAGAGGCAAGGAAGCTGTTTTCTTCTCTGCAGGCCACTTATCGAGTTCATGGTCAGACACCAGGCAGGCCAGTATGAGATAATCACACCACACAATGGGCACAAGACCACCGGCGGTGGACGTTGAAGAAAAGCCTCCACTCTATGGGATTCCCTGCATGTATTTCTCTGTTCAGGTGTGCTGGCTGGCTGAGAAAGTTCAAACAGGGTCTTATTCTCTGCTATGAGTAAGTTTCAACTGCAAACTGGATGTTGAGTTTTCAGCTGGATGTGCTGTCCACTGCGCCCATCTACGCAGCACAATTTTTCTCCTTTTATTAAAACTCTCAAGCGTGAAAACAGACCTGACAGGGAGAACTTGACTGTTCTTGTCATGTATGATTTTGTCAGGGCTTTCCTTTAGTTTGTTTTAGGGCAAAACAAAAACTGAAGGAAGTTTCAAGCAACAGTGTTGGTTATATATGAAAAGTTAATTTCATGACAGCATGGTTTTGTAAAAACAGCTAATGTTTCCCAACCCTGGTCCTCCAGGCACACTGTCCTGCATGTTTTTCCATGTTGCCCTTTTAAACACCAGTGTTTCCCTGCTGCCACACACCTGACTTAAATGAATAAGTGATTAACAGGCATCTGCAGCACTTGGTGTCCTCCTGAGGAGTCAATGTAAATCAGGTGTAGTGAAGCAGACATGGAAAAAGTGCAGGAGAGTGTGCCCAGGGTTGGGAAACACTGTTTTAAGTAATAATATCAATTGGCTTGTGTTAGCATTAGCTCACTGTTAGCACTAGAACAGTAGGCTGTGGCAGTAAATATTGGGCGTGTCCGAATCCACGGAAAGGATGCTTGTAAGAGTGCGATGACGTCATAGCGCAGCGACGAGTACTGTTTGAATTCCAAGAATACTCATTCTCACGTCCTCAAACGCGTCCTCGCTCCGCCCACATTTCGAGGACGGGTCTGTTGTATCCTCACAGAACAAGGCTATCCCAGCATGCTTTGCGCGCCGGCTGTGGATTTTCAACAGGCAGAGAAAATGGGGAGAGCTACGAAGTTTTAAACGTAAGTTTGTTAAAAGCTAGCCGTAGAAATCTAAAAAGCTTAAAGCGGTTCAGTTTATAGACATTTTTCGTTTGTATATTTGTTTTTTAAATTATGTTTTAGGCAGAAATCAGCCAGACCGAGTTTGTATCGCGGGTCCCAGTTATTCCCGTGTGTGTGTGTGTGTGTGTGTGTAGCGAATTAAACTTGTCATTTGTTTTAAGGACAACAGAGCAAAGAAGCGTTTTTATTAAGCTTAGAGGTGAAGAGTGAAGCTGTTTACACACAACCACTGAAGTTCTTCTGTGAAAAGTAGTTTTACATTCAGAGATTTACACAGCTGACACGTTATAATGAAGTAAAAAGTTTGTGTGAAGAATATAATTTTTATCTTCTCATGTGGATAAATGTAAAAATGTGTTTATTGCCTTTTTGTCATCTGTGGTCTCTGATTTTCTCTGTAGGACTGCAGGTGTCCAGGGTCAGGAGAGTCTTTACCTGGTGGTCCTCCTGGGAGAGAGTCCTTCTACTGTCATCATGTTAATGTTATTTAGCTGTTTGATATTTGAACACATTTATTAAAACAAATAATAACTGATAACTCTTACTGGTCATTGATTTTATCACCAATTTTATTATTACTGATGTTTTTGAACATGTTACATGAACAGAAAATGAAAAGATGGTAAGGAGACAAGATTATTTATAATAGGTTACACTTGTTTACAGATCAGAACCAGTATGGACCAGTTTTGTACGGTTAAAGCAGGATTAACCTGAGTGACTCTTCCTGGATCATTTATTTAAACTGAGTGAGCAGGAAGTCTTTAACAGAGCAGTTGGATCTGCTGCAGGAGGATCCAGATGTGGATGGAGGGCTGGAGCAGACCCGTGGCTGGACGTTTCTGGTCAGAGGAACATCATACAGGACGGTCTGCAGAGAGAGCTTTGGGACGCTTCCTCTCACTGTCCACTCCATCGTCCATCTACAGGGCCTGCTGGGCTGGCTCAGACGACGGCTGTTAACAGCAGTGGTGGTCTGCTGGTACCTCCTGCAGGACAGAGCACCACTGACCTCCTCCACACACATCTTCCTCACGCTCATCCTCCAGACCCACAACTTCACCAGCACAGAGGCAGATGTGCAGCACAGTGCATGCTGACCTGTAACAGATTAAAAAAGAGTTTTTTTTATTGAAAACTGTGAAACAAAACATATAATCTGCAGTGCACTGGTTCTGTTCAGTTTAAAGAAAAGCAGCAGGGAAAACTACAGAGAATTTACATTTTTAAGACAGATCTAATCATTAGGCTTAAGTTGAATAAACAAATGCACACTGAAAACAGTTCAATGCTATTTTATTAAAAAGCCTGTTTTTTAAAACGTTTTACCCTCATTTGATGCAAAATAAGTTCTACGGTCCAATTTACATTAGAAAACATCCGACTGCATTCAACATTTATAATGCATTTGGTTTATATTAATTACCTACATGATAATACTCTGTAGTAATGTGTTGTGTATGTTTAACAAGTTCATTCTGTAGCTTAAAACATACATGAAGCCATCT
This sequence comes from Nothobranchius furzeri, assembly GCF_043380555.1. Lineage (NCBI taxonomy): Eukaryota > Metazoa > Chordata > Actinopteri > Cyprinodontiformes > Nothobranchiidae > Nothobranchius > Nothobranchius furzeri. The sequence goes on along the minus strand of NC_091759.1, from coordinate 17,113,852 downwards.
AAAGTTAGCATGTAAGTCCTGAAAGCTTCTAGAATAAACAAAGTTACTTTACCTGAAAACGGTTGTGAACAAACGCTGCTGATGGACATGAAGCTGCTGCAGCTCCTTAATATTCCTGCTCCATTTTCGCTAGCTTTAGCATTTTTCCTTTGCGTGTAGCTGCCGCCACGGCTGTGACGGGACCTACGGGCCACCGTAGAGGTGAAGGCTAGACTGTCCGAATTCAGAGCCGCTGGGTTCCGGTTTTAGCGGTCTTCAAGGACCCGGCCTTGCTAGACCGGCGAGGACCCATACTCATAAGCATCCTTTCTTTGGATTCGGACACACCCATTACCAGTAAATTTGTCTTGCCAGTTAGTTGCGTAAGAGCACATGTGATGACATCTTACATTCACAGATGGAGAAGTAGCAAGCTAGCAAGAGCAACTCCTGCTAACTGTCTTGTTTGAAAATATATTGATGTTTTAAGAATCTTGAGATACTGTCCAAACCTTATTCAATTCAATTCAATTCAAGTTTATTTATAAAGCGCCAAATCACGACAAGAGTCGTCTCAAGGCACGTCACATAATAAACATTCCAATTCAGGTCAGTTCATTAAGCCAATCAGAAATAATGTTTCCTATATAAGGAACCCAGCAAATTGCATCAAGTCACTGACTAGTGTCAGTGACTTTACAGCAATCCTCATACTAAGCAAGCATGCAGCGACAGTGGAGAGGAAAACTCCCTTTTAACAGGAAGAAATCTCCAGAGGATCCTGGCTCAGTATAAGCAGCCGTCCTCCACGACTCACTGAGGATGGAGAAGACAGAGCAGACACACACACACACACACACACACACACACACACACACACACACACACACACACACACACACGTAATGTGTCTATGGTTATATTGTGATGTCTTAGTAAATATTCTATTTGGCGAGAGATAAACTTTATTGTATTTATCCTAGTGGATCTATAATTAAACGGGTAAACTAGTAGTAGCACATCCAACGTCAAGGAAACAAAACGTTATTATCAGGAGAGGGAGAACAAAAACTCTGGGTCGTGTTTTTAGGGGAAACAAACACAGATCTCTTTCTGCTGATTTTATGACCAATCTCGTTTCCCGATCAGCTGAGTTTTGGTCATCAATAAATTTAAAAGTAGGACTGGACGATATGGAAAAAAGTATATAGATAAAAAAAATTATATTGATCGATATAGATAATTCAGGGTATATACAGCAATCCTTAAGTAAAATTTACTACTTTATAATACTTTTTTTTACTACCTTCAAAATTTTTTTAAAACCATCACAACACTTAATTGCAAGTGTTAATCAGCGACCTATTTACACATATTTTAACATATATAACATACAAAACGAATAGACTTAGAGACTCACTGATGTTGACAACGTATTGCACATATTTATTTTACTTAGAAAATAAGACAGGCACTTCTGTTCAGCGGTTCAGACAGTTGACCACGAGGCCTGAAATGATGCACAACGACCACTGAATATGGCGTCATCATTATGTGACCGGATATGCTAAAGTAGGGCTGCTCGATTATGGCAAAAACAATAATCACGATTATTGTGACTGAAATTGAGATCTCGATTATTTAAGACGATTTTTCAATTTATGTAGATTTTTGTTTTTATTCAGTCATAAAACTGCTCAGGGCACAATCAGGGCAAAAATAAACAAGAAGCAAGATGATCACTAAAATAACTCCCGATTCCCAGTATAAAAAGACCAATATACTTGTGGCAAGGTGGATAGACGAGAGCCCAGGCAGGATTCGATCCCCAGACTCCCAGGTGAGAGTCATACTCTCTAACCAGTCAGCCAAAGAGACATCCCCTTGGCCAAGTAGCCAGGACGCATGATCTATCGGGACACTGTGACAGGACACTCACACTGCCACATACTTATAGCTCATAGTTTATGACCCTAGGGCTATAGACCTTGGTTTAACTCATTTAAGTCTAACCAGTACAGACCCAAATACCAATATCTTGCAAATACTGACAACAAGAATTATACAGTGGCATTTATAACAAATACATGCAAATTGATGTTCACAAAATGTTGCATAACATTTATTGAGTCGTGTCAAGGTGCTGTAGGAGAGTGCACTAGCAATGTGTCCTCAGAGAGATTAGTTATTATTTATCAGCGTGAGGAACTTATTTCTACCTTATTTATAAACTATTTATTTACAAGTCGTCCATCAGTTAATGTAATAATTGTCCCAATCACAGCTGCACCCCCCACCCCCCCAACCCAGTCTCACAGCTATCAGGGGCAAGCTGCACGCGCACATTTAGCCGTTTTTAGCGGCTCAGGAGTCCGCAGGTACGGTGTGTGTGTCACTCACTCTGGTTACTCCAACAGGGAGCCGGCTCCGAGAGCTGTTTCTTTAGCGACTGACACATCACTACATCATTCCCTTTCCTAATGTCCTGAAGAACGGTCCGGAGCGCAGGCGGAGTGTTTAGCTAACCTGCAGGAAATGTCGACGATAGTTATCCAGAAAGTAGCTAAGGGTTACCAGAGATGTTTCTGAGGTGTTCGCTAGGTACTTTTAAGTTAAAAAGTCAAGAAGGGGGTCTGAAAAGCTGTTAGAAATAGCGTCAAAGTCGCCAAGTTGGCAACACTGTGAGGAGCGCTTCATTTGGAACTCAGGGCAGCGCAAGTGGGAGGAGCAAATAATCGGCTTGTTTTGTTTTTATAATCGTTCAAAACATTTCATTCGGAATATATTTCTATGTCGATGTTCAGAATACGACACCTGATAGTCTGAAAAAATTAATACCTAATTTGGAAAAAATAATACCTCTGTGACCAAATTTAACACTTTTAATGGCCTTAAATTTGACTATTTTTATTTATCACTTTTTAATACTTTTTAAAACCCCGCGGACACCCTGTAATTATTGAAAAATATTTTAAAAATTGTAGAAAATATTTTGCGTGGACCCCTGGCCATTTTATTTTTGGTATTCTGAATTTTTTCTCTGCCTCTTCTCACTGCAACATTTTCAGGGCTGCCACAAACGACTATTTTAGTAATCGACTATTTTAGTAATCGTGTCATTTATAAAAGTTTAGCTTATTGCACCAGGATGCTCTAATATACCATCTTTAGCTTCTAGTCTGAAGTGTGATCAGCTATGGGTCATCTAATAATAAAGGCAAGATGACAGCTTAGCAAACAACTTTAATCAACTTTGGAACCTGTTGATACAAATGCTACAACCACATGGAGGTAGACACCTAAAACCAAAAAAACTTGTGTTCACAAGAGGCATGGTGCCAAGGTTGAAGCGCTTCATCTTCCAATCTTCTCTCAGGAAATAGCAGGACACACCAAGGTACGCCTCTGTAGCACGACTGGTCTACATGTCAGCAGTCAGGGACCATCGACAGCTCTGAGGGTCTGCTTTAGCATAATGATAAAAGATATTGAAGTTAGTTTATTTACCAGACATCACCGTCTTTACTGGTGTTGCTGCAGCTATAAATACAAGTAACTCTGTTGATGTTAGCTAACAAGAGGTAAACTTACCGAGGCGACTCTGTTCTTCCTCTTAAGATGCTCGTGCATCGCCGATATGCTCCTGTGAAAGGAGAGTTTCGCTTTGCAGAGTTTGCACTACGTGGCTTTCTTTTGAATTAGTATAATGCTCCCAAACTTTTTCAGATATGTTGCGACTCAACACTTTCTCCGACGATGAAGGCTGAGCTGGATGGCCACCACAGCGCATGCGCCTTGGAGCTAAAGCGGTGGCTGAGCAGAGAGGCAGGAAGCAAAAGCCAAACGTGCAGCAGCAGGCGACATTTAAAAAAAAGTTTATAAAATAAGGTCCTTTTTGTCGGCCATGTCGTGACGAGTCGACTAATCATGGCAGTCCTAAACATCTTGCTGCGGCTGCCTCTCGCTCTCTTTTGGTTTGAGAGGGGAGGGCCTGATGACGTAGCGTGCCGAGTCTGTGGTTTTGATTGGTTAGGAGTTAGTAGTGAGTCTAGTATGCTGCTACCTGATAAGTTATAATGAAAAAGGAAACTTTTTTATCGAAGTTTTATCGACCAGTTTTTATCTATCGCACCACATGTCTATCGATAGATATATTGAACTATTGAATTATCGTCCAGCCCTATGTAAAAGCACAACTTATTTTGCTGTTAACGTACAAAATGTAAAAAAGCCGATTACAAAAAGTCCATACACACTGACCTGCTGTCCGTACTGCATGCCACTCATAGAGCCTGGTGTGCGGCTCTGCATCCCCATTGGGTATCTCTGGGGGCCTGGAGGCCCAAAGCCTTGTCCAGGGTAAGAACTTCCTTGTTGGGGACCAGGACCAGATGGAGGCCCATGCTGATGCTGGGAATAAGGGTTGGGTCCTCCATATGGCTGGCTACGCATCTTCCCTACCTGATCCATGGGGTTTGGAGTCTGAAAGACACAAACCAAGAAAACATTTAGTTTGAACATGAAAAAAACAGTCACTTTTGTTTACTCGTGTTTTTCGGCTGACTTCGGTTCATTATCAAACAATTTCTACTCAACAACTTTCATTACGACGTAACCGATGCTCTGATTAGGACCCGGTTGAGTGTCATGTAAAAAATGGACTAATTTGATCTGTTTTTGTTGGGTATTTATAAAAAGCTTTACTTAGTGATGAATACAAATAATGATTATGTTTTGTTCTGTGAGCGTAATCCCATAAAACCGGTCACAGTATGATCAAACAAAAACAATACAAAGAGCTGAAGGCAGAGGAAAAAAAGAAAACAGTAGTGGATTTACTTTCCTACAAGAAAAAGGAGGAAAAATAACTGGCAATGAATGAATGAACGAGCCCACTACATCCGCCAGGAGCAAAGCCTTGCCCAGGAGACCACCACTCCAGTGGGTGGATACTGTTACGGCATAGGACAGTTTCTAAGAAAACAATGTTAAGGAAGTGGAAGCGTCTGCAACAGCTGGAGCCGGGCCCACCAACCCTCAGCTGGAGCCAGAGCTGGATGGTGCCCACAGACTCCAACAACACAAGGTCCAACAGTCGTCAGTAAAAACAAATGTCCTCCTGACAAAATAGAAATGCAATATTGGGATTTCACTGAAATTCCTGTAAATTCCATAAACAAAAAACATGGAAGAGCTTGTGGCCATAAAGTAATTGATAAGGGTGTAACGGATTTTAAACAACGATAGTTTGTCTGTTTTGTGTTGATTACATTAAATCAAATGTTGCACCATAACCACAGGCTGAAGCAACATTATGATTCTTTCTTCTTCAATTTAATTTCAGCAGAGTCCACATTTCAGACTTAGATCCCATGAAAGCCAAACCTATGACTGACAGTTTCCCCAACCCTTATTGGCGAGTGTGAACCCGTGGTACCAGCACATCACCTTCCCATCAAAACCACCACGGCAGCATCAGAAAGTATGAGCCACAGCAGAGGCTTTGAACACCTTCCGACCTGCTGACCTCAGGCGGCAGACACAAAGCTTTCATTGCTTCCCACGGTTATTAATCTCTGTGGGGTTTTTTCCCTCCCCCAAAAAAGCTCCTACCCTTGGTGAAGGAAGACAACCACAGAAGCTATTTATAGCCTGCGAGACGGAGAGGGCAGTCTGCCGAAAATGTAACAGGCCCCAGCTGCACCGCTGTTTGAACCCGGGCCAAACCTTGCTCTTCCTGGGCTTTAATAAAGCAGCAGGCTTTGGCATTCAGTGAATGACAGAGCTGTGATGAGAGGGGGGAGGTCAAATGAGGGCTGTGGACTCAGCAGGAGGATGGTGTGTGTTTGTGGTGGGAAATATTGTACGTGTTGGAAGTGGTGGGCCAGGGGGTGGGGTGAATCAACAAGCTGTCAGTGTGGTCAACCAACATTATCCAGGATAACATATTCCACTCCAGATCTTCCCTCTAGCCTCCCCCAGGCCACACTTTCCTCCTCTCCTTCAGGTTTGCAGAATGTGTGTGTGTGTGTGTGTGTGTGTGTGTGTGTGTGTGTGTGTGTGTGTGTGTGTGTGTGTGTGTGTGTGTGTGTGTGTGTGTGTGTGTGTGTGTGTGTGTGTGTGTGTGTGTGTGCAATGTTCCCTTGGGTCATTACTGGCCACACCTTGGGGGAGAGGTAACAGGCCCCAGAAGGACATCTCCTATGACCTCTAATGCACTTTTGACCTCACACTAGAAGAAGGACAACATAACTTTCTCCTCCTCCATCTGACATGATGCCAAACAACACACAGCTCAGAGACGGCGTGGTGGAGTAAATACCACGCTGGAACTGATCTTAAACAATTGCACGAGTCAAATTTAGGTAGAACTTTCTTTTATCTGTAAAATGTGACACTGATAGCCAGATCACCCACTGCAAATCCTTCAGTCCATCCTGACAAAGACTGAAGGGCGAATTAACTGCAGAGCAACAAAGCAATAAAGAGAAAATGGATCTATTTCTTGTGTGATAATCTTTATGATCCTTTATTGGCTAATTGAAACTTCCACTACATAAATTTGATCTTCAACTGGCTGTGAGAATGCTTCCACACTGGTTCTGCCTATATGAGTCAACATCATAGACATATAAAAATACGGTTGAGTGATTCAAAAGTGAAGCAGCATGAACTGAAAGGGCTACGGTGTTTCTGTGGCCTCCCTCAGATCCACAAGTGATCAATATGACTACAGTCTTGCATCGGAGTTGGTGCGTGCGTCCCGGCTGCCACGGGAATCAGGAACAGCCAGGCGCCTGCTGTTTTTGAGCAGGAGACAGACAAAGCCAGGCACCCGCTCAAGTTTCTTATACAGCCCCACTAACATGGTTGACCAAGCAGTTAAATGACACAGCAATCCCCCCATTCAACCAGCAAAATAAAGTACAGAAATATAATTTTACTTACTGATAAAAACAAGCAGAAACTGTTTGGATGATCTGTTAGTACAGTCAATAACCACAGCTTGCCCTCTTTGTCCAAATAATTCCACAATTAACATCCAAACAGACCGAAGACACAACTAAGGTTCAGAGTTTTGAACTGATCGAACATCCATTAATGTGAGGCCCAGGCTGAGGCCTATACCTGGGGCTAGCTCCCACTGCTAGCTCTGACGGTCATTAATTATTCAGAATTTTAAGCATTAAACTAGAAAAATGTGTATTTCTTGCAGAAATGCTGTTAGAATGCTGGATAGCTGAAACTGTAAGCTGAAGCTGCTGAACAACTGAAATGAAGCTGAAACTAAGCAAAACTGTCTAAATGAGCTGAATGTATTGAAAGAAGCAAAAAGCACCAACAACCAAGTAAAGCACAAAAAGTAAGTGAATAATAGAGAAAACTAATCCTAAACAGCAGAAAACCGAAATCTGTGAACATTGTATAAAAATCTGGAAAGCTAAAATGTCTAAACACCTGTTATTTCAGTAGGAAAAGTTTAACAGTTTAATTTTTACATTTAGCTGAACTGTGAAATTAACAGTATATGCAAAATTTGGAAACTGATTGCTGAAGCTGCTGAATAGCTGCAGTGAAGCTGAAACTAAGCTAAACTGTCGAAATGAGCTGAATGTATTTAAAGATTTAGAAGCAAAAATCACCAACAAATGTAATAAAGCTCAGAATATAGGTGAAGAATGGACAAAAATACATAACAGCAGAAAACTTACATCTTTGAACATGTATTAAAACTCAAAAGTTGAAATGTTTAAACAGCTGGCATTTGAATGACAATAGTTTAATAGGTACATTTTTACAATTGGCTGAACTGTGAATTTAGAAACATTTAGATATCTGAAACTGACAGATTAACATATGTTCAGACTTGATATGGAATTGATGAATGGTTGGATGAATTAAATGATGGATGGATGTTAGATGGTTTATTGGATGGATGGATGAATAGAAACATGTATGGATTTATATGTGGATGGATGGATTCCTTAGGCCAAGCCGATCAATTTGATGTCTCACATGTGTGGGTGTGCAATTCCATTTAGCCAGAAGATGATTGAACTCTCTCAACCAATCAGGGAGCTGGGAGGGAGCGGGGCACTTTCCCACTTTCTGACGGTCAATTAAATTGAACTTGTTTCTAGTTTTAAGTACAGATAGTTCAAAAAGATCAAAAACAGGAGTCTGTTATTGGCTCAATATTCAGCTTTTTAATATTCATTCCTATGAGACTTGGTTAAAGTGATTTGTAGTTCCTTGTGTTGCCATGGTAACAGATGACAGGAGTCTGCTTTGATAGTGCAATGCACAATGTCAAATGTCTCTTTTAAACTTTGAATAACATTTCTATATTAAAGTATGTTGATACAGTTGTGTCTAAAATGTTATTTAATTTTGTTGCTAAGCACGTTGCCATGGTAACGCAGAACACAGTATCAAGTTAATACAAGACTCGTAGGACCAAGCAGGTTGAATTTATGTATCATATGTGTAGGTGCATATTTCCTTTTAGGCAGAAGACGATTGAAAACTCTCAGCCAATGAGACAGCAACGAAGGAGGAGGGGGCGGTTCCTGCCTTCTGACTAGTGTTAAAATGTCAGCCATGCTGCTAGTTTTAAGTGTATAGAGCTCAGAAAGAAAAGAAACAGCAGTATGTTATAGGCTCAATATTAGGCTTTTCACAATCATTTCAATGAGACTTGTTTGGGGATATCCTTATGCACTTGTGTTACCATGGTAACAGATAATGCATTTAAAATTTAATACACGATTCCGGAGACCAAGTTGGTCGATTTGATGTATCATATGTGTGGGTGCTCGATCCTGCTTGGACAGAAAATGGTTGAACACTCTCAACCAATCAGAAAGCAGCACTGTTTTCCCGCCTTTTCCCCGGTTGTTGGAGGCACCGTACTCGTGTTAATGAGAGAAGCCTTTAAATCTGTCCTTCAGAAGTGAAATTGGACCTGTCAAACTTCTCATCACCATTCGAAAAGTACTGCACCGATTTGAAAAATCTGGGCGGCAGAAGGCTTTGGTGGTCATGTGTGCCTACCACAAAGTTTCTAGAAGATATGAGAGAACATTTCAGCCGTCTGTCGGCCACAAGTGCCTTTTTTTAAAGGGGTTTGGATCAAAGCTGGCACAGTTCTTCTGGGGATTGTAATACAAAAAATGTAATACCAACAGCAAAACTGAAGACAGCACTTAGAAGCTGACAAAAAACCCCACTAAATTTGAGAAAATCATTAGTGTACTATAAAAGATGTGGTCGGTGGAAATTTTTGTTTCAAGATTTCATATATTATGCATTTAACAGAGCTCAGATGTGATTTCAGACCTCTGAAACGTCTCATCGCCATTCAAAAACTGCTGCACCTGCTGGAAAAATTCAAAAGGCGTGAGCGGCAGAAGGCTTTGATGGTCATCTGTGTGAATTTTTATGTGCCTACCATGAATTATCTAGAAGCTACGACGAGAACAGTTTAGCTGTCTGAAGCCGATCGGAGGAGAAAATCTATGTTCCTTTAATATGGGTTTCAATGAGACAGAATCAGGGTCTCTCCTTCTAAGGCTTGTAGAGAAAGAAATGTAACACTTAAGGACAAAATGAAACCCATTCTGAAAAGCTGACAAAAATTCCTACTTTTTGAGCTACAATTCGGTAGTCCAAACTGTCTGGGTGTTGGAAAGAGTTGTTTCCAGAAAATGTGAAGGTCAAAAGTTAAGAGTGTGGAATTTTCAGTTTAGAGTGGTGAGAGACATTTTTTAAAATTTGAATATTCTCAAAGAAATGAACAAAATGACCACAATGTTTGGAGTACTTTCATGATTTATAGCTCAAAACAAAGGTGTATCCGCTAGCTGCAAACCAGCGTGTGTCTCATTTCAATTGGACTTACGGTTTTCTCAGGACAATGCCAGAAATGGAGCAAAGGAGGGTCATTGTTCCTTTCTCTGCCCTTATAATTTTTGTGATTTTTTCTGAAAATCTCAAGCTGTACCTCAACTTCTACCTGTGATTTTAGAAAAACTGTAATAGATATCAAAAAGATTGTCAACCCATTAATAGCTGAAAGTCTTGTGAGTTTGTTGAAATTTGAATGAAGTCTCCAAGTTAAAGTTAATCTACGAGTTCAAAAAAGTGATAGGATTTAGCTGAAAATTGAGCAATCCCATTAATTTCAATGGGACCAAAAATCGTAGAAAAAGCTAAATATCTCAAAAAGTAGGGATGCATCAATCAGGTGTTTTGCTGCCGATCACCGATACCGATCACGTGGATTGGCCAGAAATTTTCTACAACATTATAATGAGTGCTACAAACTAGATAATCTGGGAATAAAGGAAATGTAACCTAATCTAAAATGGTCTGTATTAGGGTTGTCACGGTGTGAAAATTTAACCTCACGGTTATTGTGACCAAAATTACCACGGTTTTCGGTATTATCGCGGTATTTTTTTTAAAACGTGCTACATTTTCACACAATTAAACCCTGTATGTCAGGAAATATTGTCCTCAGTTTGTGTCTAAATTTTGCCTAAAATGTGTTATTTTGTAATGATGTTGTTTATTTGTTTACATTTTTTCCCTTTAGTTTTTAAAATACCAATATTTGCCCATAACTTCTTATTTTATGTCTGTTTGATGTCATCATTTTAAAAATATTAGTTCAGATGATACTCAGTACTCAAGTAGTCTTCTAATCAGATACTTTTTTACCCTTACTTGAGTAATAAACCCTATATCAGGAAAATATCGTCCTCGGTTTGTGTCCTTCCAGTGAGCTTTGCAGATGTGGGAAAATGTCATCAGGCAGTAATCATTGTTAAATTCATAATTATTCTCGGAGAGAGACCAACTCTTATCTGCCCCTGGGAGCCCCGTAATGCATAGCGTCATTTCAACATGGGGGTGTCCGCGACACAGTTTATATGCAGGAAGCGGCGCTGCGGCTGCTTTATATAGCGACTCGTTGCTTTCTCCCTCAACCCAAATCCTCGGATCACGCATTTTAGCTAAAACGCTAACGTTAGCTTGCCTTGTGTTGACTGTAGAGTTGTGGGTGATGGTCACACAAATGTGTCATGAGATTTGAAGCGTTGCTGCCTTTCACAGACACTTTTTCTGCACGTGCTGCAAACAGGATAGCCGTCTTCTATCAGCTGTCCCTCGGCATTCTTCAAATATCCAAAAGATGCCCGTACTTCCCACTTTGTCTTCTTTGAGGGATAAAAAATGTCCTGAGCACTGCCGTCTCCTCCTTTGGCCATTATTTCAGCTTTAGCTTCAAGAAAGTTTTGGTTGTAAACAACAAAGCGTGCATGTGCCGCCGGCAACTTCAGCAGATGATACGGTGGCTGGTAAGGGTCACCGCGCCTACACCGCAGCCACGGTAATCCACCGAGATAGTATAGTTTTTTTTAAAAACAAGACGGTTATTATTATTTTTATTTTTTTTTACCGTGTCCTGTCTGGCTGTGAAGCAAGCAGAATTGATGTCTGAATGCTGGTAACAAGCCTTACAGATTTACTCTCAGAAGCGTCTGCTTTTAATGTCAAGCCTGATACTTAAAACTTTATTGTTATTGTTTTTGAATGCTTTGTAATTCCGACCAGACACGGAGACAGAGGTGAAAGAGAAAGGAAAAGACAAAAGGTGGGGAGGGGTCCACAAAAATAAACAATAATCAACAAGAGTCTGCTTCTAGACCTGCAGAAAAAGACAAAAAAAAAGCAAAAGGGCAAAAAAAAAAAGGGACACAACAACAATACAACAAGATCAAGCTATCACTGCGTCAACTTGAAGAAATATATAGTCAACATTGTTTAACTGAAGAATCACGATAATGAATCACAGTGCATTAAGTGCCCACCATAGTCTTAAGACCTGTGTTTAACGTGTCCAAGCCCATAATTTTGAGAGCACCATGTGAGCACCTGTGTGTGTACACGCGCTTGTTTATGTAAGGTTTCTCTATAGGAGCATCCAACAGAGAGTGTGAGGGACCACAGATCCGCCCCCCAAAGATGTGTAGAGACGGGGGGAGCTCCAAGTCCCAGACACCCATGCGCTGCCCCAGAACACAGGAACCCCAAGGAGACTGCAACCAGAAAGGCCCCCGCCCCCCTCGAGAGGCACACAGGATCGCCCCGGGGGGCCACAACCAGCAGCCGGCAGAGTCCCGGGAGACATCAGCGGCAAGCCCTCAGGCCCGCCCGCAGCCTCCCACCCCCTAGCCGGCCGAGCCCGGGACCCAGCGACCCGGGACCCAGGGGCGACCACCCCCGCCGGGGACCCAGCAGAGCCCAGGGACCCAGACCCCACCAGGCAGCCACCGGGATTGATCAGGCAGACGCCAAAAATCTTAAACCCCCAGACCCGGTTGCCACGAACACTCAGGCAGACCAAGGCACCATACCCCACACCAGGTGTAGCAGGGGGAGGGGGGACGAAGATCTATATCATCAAAAGAAGTTCCAGGAGAGAGGAGGAGTCAAAGGCCCCACCTGACATATACAGTCATACACAAACACAGTCACACACTCCCTCCCTCATGCTCACACATACACATACAACCCAAGACTTACAAAAATGTACGCCGGACATCCACTCATGCTCCCCATACACACCCTATTCACTCTGGTCCCGGTACTGCTGCACATTGGGTACAACCATCACCGGTAACCAGAGTTTGACCCTTTCTGCTGGGGTGCTGATGAGCAGGCTCCCCCGCCCAACGCTGAGCACAGCAACCCACCACCCCAGACCCCAACCAGACGGCCAGATCTCCCTCCTAGCCTCCAGCCCCAGGGAGCCAAGCAACAACAGAGGTGTGCTAAGACCCCTAGTCTCCCTCCGCCTACTCTAATATAGTGTTGTGTGATCATGAGGTGTATTCCATGGCTGTGGTGAGCGGGCAGTGTGGGCATCATCCGGCCTATGCCAGTTGATGCCACCGCACCACCCCACTTACACCCTCAGCCCTCGGTGTCCAAGTGTGGTTTAAAATTGGAAGTGGGCACCGGCACCTGGGAGGAGGCTGAGATATCCCCCTGCCAAATGCCGTTGAATGTGCTCACTCCCAAGGCCCTAAGTGTGTGTGTGTGTGTGTGGAATGTTGTCAGTGGAAGTGTATAAGGTGCAAATAAAATTGGGGGCAGGTTGCCACAGGAATGCGGAAATGGGGTCCATACCCGCACTCCCTGACTTGCCCATCCCCCAAGGCCCTATGTGTATGTTTGTGTGATGATGTGAGGGAGCAGGAGGAGAGAAATATGCGGGGATGGGGAGGAATGGCTGGTTGGGCTTAGCCCTCCAGGGAGCCAGCTCCCCTACTGGCCCCAATAGGCACCTCTGTTGTCAAACTGCCACCCAGGGCATGGAGACCCCAGCCCATCCTGCCAGGGCCCAAAGCAGCAGCATTACAGAGCCTCACCGAGTCCAAGGGCACCAACCCAGCCCCACCCCAGCCGAATATCTATGCCCATCCCTGCATTTGCACAACTTCCAGAATATATAAGACTTAAAGACTTAAAGATGGGATAACTGCAGTGATGCGGACGCTGAGCCGATCTGCCGTGGTGAAGACGGAGCTGAGCCAGAAAGCCAGGCTCTCGATTTACCGGTCGATTTACGTCCCAATCCTCACCTATGGTCATGAGCTTTGGGTAATGACCGAAAGAACAAGATCGCGGATACAAGCAGCCAAAATGAGTTTCCTCGGTAGGGTGGCCAGGCTCAGCCTTAGAGATAGGGTGAGGAGCTCGGACATTCGGGAGGGACTCGGAGTAGAACCGCTGCTCCTCCGGATCAAAAGGAGCCAGTTGAGGTGGTTTGGGCATCTGGTCAGGATGCCTCCTGGTCGCCTCCCCGGGGAGGTGTTTCGGGCATGTCCTGCCGGAGGGCCCCGGGTCGACCCAGGACACGTTGGAGAGGTTACATCTCCAATCTGGTCCGGGAACGCCTTGGGGTCCTGCCGGAGGAGCTGGTGGAGAAGGCCGGGGAGAGGACGGTCTGGAGCACCCTAGTTGGGATGCTGCCCCTGCGACCTGGACCCGGATAAGCGGAGGAAGACGAGACGAACTAACTAACTAATTTAACTAACAACTATAAAGAGAAACAGGATCACTATAGTTTGAATGCTTTCAAACAATTACACTTACAAAAACATTCACCCGCCTCAGAGTTGTCATGAATATAAACATGATCTATTAGACCTAAAATGGTGTTTTGAACCAGGCTGTGAAATTGGCATTTTTAACATGAGAGTCGATGAGGGTTTGCTCACTTCTGACACCAGCCCCTAGTGGATGAGGATGGAATGGCAATTTTGCCACTTTCTTGTTTGCTTCAGGTTTGAGAGGCTGGGGTTTCCCCTTGGTCAACATTCAGAGATCCAACATCTCTCACCAGTGGGGAAAGATTGGCAACAACAAAAAAAAGGACAAACACCGGAGTCGCACCCAGAAACAGACACTCATGGTCAGTGGTCTTTTGAACAAAGAAGGTATGCATGGCAATTGAATTATTACACTCACACATACTTTTTACATTAATCTCTAATATACAAGGAGTGCAGAATTATTAGGCAAATGAGTATTTTGTCCACATCATCCTCTTCATGCATGTTGTCTTACTCCAAGCTGTATAGGCTTGAAAGCCTACTACCAATTACGCATATCAGGTGATGTGCATCTCTGTAATGAGAAGGGGTGTGGTCTAATGACATCAACACCCTATATCAGGTATGCATAATTATTAGGCAACTTCCTTTCCTTTGGCAAAATGGGTCAAAAGAAGGACTTGACAGGCTCAGAAATTCAAAAATAGTGAGATATCTTGCAGAGGGATGCAGCAGTCTTAAAACTGCAAAGCTTCTGAAGAGTGAAAAATCGAACAATCAAGCGTTTCATTCAAAATAGTCAACAGGGTCGCAAGAAGCGTGTGGACAAACCAAGGCGCAAAATAACCGCCCATGAACTGAGAAAAGTCAAGCGTGCAGCTGCCAAGATGCCACTTGCCACCAGTTTGGCCATATTTCAGAGCTGCAACATCACTGGAGTGCCCAAAAGCACAAGGTGTGCAATACTCAGAGACGTGGCCAAGGTAAGAACGGCTGAAAGACGACCACCACTGAACAAGACACACAAGCTGAAACGTCAAGACCGGGCCAAGAAATATCTCCAGACTGATTGTTCTAAGGTTTTATGGACTGATGAAATGAGAGTGAGTCTTGATGGGCCAGATGGATGGGCCCGTGGCTGGATTGGTAAAGGGCAGAGAGCTCCAGTCCCACTCAGACGCCAGCAAGGTGGAGGTGGAGTACTGGTTTGGGCTGGTATCATCAAAGATGAGCTTGTGGGGCCTTTTCGGGTTGAGGATGGAGTCGAGCTCAACTCCCAGTCCTACTGCCAGTTTCTGGAAGACACCTTCTTCAAGCAGTGAAGCAGGAAGAAGTCTGCATCCTTCAAGAAAAACATGATGTTCATGCAGGACAATGCTCCATCACACGCGTCCAAGTACTCCACAGCGTGGCTGGCAAGAAAGGGTATAAAAGAAGAAAAACTAATGACATGGCCTCCTTGTTCACTGATCTGAACACCATTGAGAACCTGTGGTCCATCATCAAATGTAGGGCTGAAACGATTCCTCGAGTACCTCGAATAATTCGAGTACAAAAAATCCTCGAGTCAAATTCTCTGCCTCAAAGCTTCGCTTAATTCATGTTTGATTAATTCATGGCGTTGCAATCGCCCGTGGTCATGTTTCACCCGGACCGAAATAAGTGACGCACATACACACGGCACTGAATGCACACGCGAGTAGCGAACGCAACTTAACTTTCTTTTAAGCCATGGCGGACAATGTAGACCCCGGTGGAGTGCGAAAAAGACACAAAATGTCAAAGGTGTGGGACCATTTTTCACGTCGTAAGGCGGAAAACGTAGTCTAGTGTAAATACTGTAAAATGGATTTAGCCTAAAACAACACCACATTCCTCGATGCTGCAACCTGACCAGGAAACATCCACATGTAAATGTCACTTCTGCAAGCGGGACTCGGAGCCTCTACGAGATAATGCATTTTAGCCTGTATTTCTATATATTCTGCGGACACTGTGCGACTTTTTCATTTGTAGCACTCAGTTTCAGCTCACACCGTACGTCTGGTAGCAACACGTCGGTCTTAAAATGTGCTAAAAATAGCAGTTTTTACAACACGTCGGTCTTAAAATGTGCTAAAAATAGCAGTTTTTACAACACGTCTGACTTTTTATTGTGTTGTTATTGATGTCCGTTGTCCCTCGGGATTGCTGCAGGAGGACACAGGTATTTATGAGAGTGACAGAGGAAAATGAAAGGAAGTAAATAAATGTTGTGTGATCAGTGTAATTTGACATAACCACGGCAAACATGCTTTCGACAATCCTTGTTAGTGTGAGACAGAAAAAAAGTGTAGAAATTAAAACGAACGTGTGTTAATAGGGAAACAGCTGGCGAGCCATGTTTGCGCATGCGCCATGAGCGGTTCGGGTGCTGTTTGGGCCGCAGCCGCTCGCATTTGTTTACTGTGAAGTAAAGTTGAAGTGCTGAAGTTTTGAAAACTAATTTTGAATAAAGCTTGAAGAATAACTGGCAATTGCTTTCTCATTTCAAGAGGTCTTTCATATTTTATAACATGCTATTTGATATAATGGTTTAAAAACGCAAAAGAGTAATTTATTAAGAGTACTCGATTAATCGATAAAAGATTCGATAGAGTACTCGATTACAAAAATATTCGATAGCTGCAGCCCTAATCAAATGTGATTTACAAGGAGGGAAAACAGTACACCTCTCTGAACAGTGTCTGGGAGGCTGTGGTTGCTGCTGCACGCAATGTTGATGGTGAACAGATCAAAACACTGACAGAATCCATGGATGGCAGGCTTTTGAGTGTCCTTGCAAAGAAAGGTGGCTATACTGGTCGCTGATTGGTTTTTGTATTGTTTTTGAATGTCAGAAATGTATATTTGTGAATGTGGAGATGTTATATTGGTTTCACTGGTAAAAATAAATAATTGAAATGGGTATATATTTGTTTTTTGTTAAGTTGCCTAATAATTATGCACAGTAATAGTCACCTGCACACACAGATATCCCCCTAAAATAGCTCAAACTAAAAACAAACTAAAAACTACTTCCAAAAACATTCAGCTTTGATATTAATGAGTTTTTTGGGTTCATTGAGAACATGGTTGTTGTTCAATAATAACATTATTCCTCAAAAATACAACTTGCCTAATAATTCTGCACTCCCCTGTATTTAAAAAGGTAGCTGAGTGAGAAAAAACATCAACATTACAAGATGTCATTGAACATTTCAGAAACCAGAAAACAAATGGACTGAAGGCCAGTACATTAGCTACATAATCTCAGCATGCTGATCCAAAAGTTGCAACAACACGATTCTCAGTTAAATGTGCATTATGTAGAAATAAAGTAAACATGTATTGTGTATTTTAACAAAATTCTATAATTATATAACTCACAAAGTTCACAGCTTTACTCTGTGCAGATGTGAAACCAAGACTCAAGGACTGCTGTCGAGGAAACATCCGAGTTCATCTTGAAGCTTTTTACAGTCAATTTAATCCCAACTCTCAGCAATAACATCAAATGTAGTTTGGTGTTTAATATTGCTGAGATGAGAATAAAAATATCAGAGATGACGTCCATAATTTCTGCAGTTTCTAAAGACATGCTGGGAATCTTACTGAACTTAGACTGCATCAGTTCCAACTTTGTTTGCCCGTTATCCAAGATAAAGACATCGACTCTGACAGTGCAGGACATCAGTGACTGGAGGTGAGAGAGCCGATGGATTCAGTGGGGAAAAAAACAATGTGGCATGTAAAATTAAGCAATAGTGCAGTACGAGGCCTTGTGCCATAAAACAAAGATTCACACAAGAAAACCTCGTTAATGCTCACGGTGACATTAAAGTTTTCTTCTATTAAAAATAAACAGACTAATTGAAAAAACATTTAAGTTGAGAAACAAAGAGTTGCCACTAGTTGATTATGTGTTTTAGCTCTGTTGTCCAGCTAGAGGTAGGCTTTCCTGAACAAAATATGTTGTTTTCAGCTTTAATTACAGAAAAATGGCTTATTGCCGTTTTACCAGATCTGCAAAACAAGTCTGCTTTTAAACACAGTCACATAACTCTCACCCCTCCCATCAGCTATTTTTCTTAGGCCACGTCCCCGACATGGAAACACACACATTGCCACAATAAACGTGAGAGTGCTAAACGCCATTTGCATTTTTCTAGGTCCAAATGTCTTTTATTGTCCGTGACTTCAAAAAAAGTTTTTTTTTGTTTTGTTTTTTAACCATGTCCTGTCTGGCTGTGAAGCAAACAGAACTGATGTCTGAATGCTGGTGACAAGCCTTACAGATTTACTCTCAGGTGGAGCATCAAAGCGTCTGCTTTTAATGTCACGCCTGATACTTAAAACTTTATTGTTATTGTTTTTGAATGCTTTGTAATTCCGACCAGACATGTAGACAGAGGTGAAAGAGAAAGGAAAAGACAAGATGGGGGGGGGTCCCACAAGACTAAACAATAATGAACAAGAGTCTGCTTCTAGACCTGCAGAAAAAGACAAAAAAAAAAAAAAAAAAAAAGCAAAAGGGCAAAAAAAAAGGGGGACACACAACAACAATACAACAAGATCAAGCTATCACAAACTCAAAAGTTTTTCATTTTCAAACTCTGGTAATTTGTCCTGACTGGATGGTCTAATCCGGGGGAGGGGAACCCTGGTCCATTGAGGGCCACTATCCAGCATATTTTAGTTTCAATCCTACTTCAACTCACCTGATTTCAATCAGCAGGTGATTAACAGGCTTCTGCAGAGCTTGATGAGCTGCTGAACAGGTGACTCAACCACTGAATCAGAAGTGTTGGAGCACACATGCAGGATACCAACCCTCGAGGACCAGGGTTCCCCATGCCTGGTCTAATCGCTGGTTCTGCACCAAGCCATGTTACCCACAAAATATTTATAACTATACTATGTTAGAACAATGTTAACATGCATGAAAAAGCTTTTATTAAGCTAGCTTGTTTTTCAAATTTGACATAGCAGCTTTAAGGTGCAATACAAATTTTCAGCCTCTAGATGGTGTCATCTTTAAAAAACGCCCAGATTTTGTCTTTAATTTGAGGAGCTGCCATATTTGACATCAAAGTCAATATTTAAAAAATTGTTTGACTTTCTGAGTGGGGATCCAACCTCCCTTTCCCACTGGGAAGTTGGAATTTACAAGTTCCAAGTACAAATGGAATGCACCATTAGATGTTCCCAGAATTGGGTTCTCTGAGGTTGTTTCTACGATCTGTTGGAGCTACACAACCAGTCACGGTCCAGAGTGCTCAGCTGAACACTGGTACTACTGAGGTCTCTACTTACCGCAACTTTTACATTTTATTTAGCCACATTTAGCTAACAGCTGTAACAGGAAAAACAAACAAGTACGAAACTCCAGCATCAATTTCTTTCTTCTCTTTCATCAATCCCAGTTTCTGTAGCAAATACAGTTTTTAATCACATCAATCGTTTGTACAAATTTGCTGACGTAACTAAATATTTAATGACTATCCTTCTTAATCACTTGATCACTGAGCATCAAGAAATAGAAACAAAGCCTCTATTCAATTTAGCCATCAGGACCTTTTGTAATAAAATTTTAGTAACATATTTGATAACTAATTTCAGATCAGTTACATGGAAACACCCACATTCAAGTGTAAACACCAACTTTACCTAAACTTCAGGGGTGGACCTTTAAAGCGCCCGAGCGCCAATGGCGCTAAATTTTCTCGTCGGGCGGTAAATACTTGACGACTTACCGCCCGGGTGGCGCCCAAGCCTTATTTGTCATTTACACACCGGCTTTCACCTACATCATGGCCCCGCCCTGTAGGAAGCTGCAGTTTTCGTTTCGCGCGTGTGAACCTGCGCGCCTCTAGCCACGTACTGCACTTGTACGATTCGTGCACGTCCTGCACGATTCTAGTTATTGTCACGTGAACAGTGGCGGCTGGCCAGTAGAGGGCGATAGGGCGCCGCCCTCCCAGTTTTTCCGTGTTTTTAATTTTTATTTAAAAAAAATAAATAAATAAAATTAACAATAATCACATATTCTAAGTTAATTGTGTGTTTTGTAACAAAAATAAATCATATATATATATATCTATATTGGTCTCTGCCGGTCTTTGCCGAGCGGTGGAGGCTGTGTGCGGTTTTTCAATCGCCCAAACAGGACGAGACCAGCTGTCCAATTGCTGACAAGAATATCAAAGGGTAGGAATGGGAATATATCCAATCAGCGTCGACGTTGTTTCAGAACGTTTCAGAAGCATGATGGGCGATGGAGCTACCGCCAAAGGTTTCGTTGGTGTTCGGTAGAACTCGGAGAGTCGTTTTTGGTCGTGACGCAGATGTAACATGGATGCCGCCGGTGACTACAACCAGCATGGATACCGGATCTCAGCAGCCACTGAATTCAGTTCGGTCTCTTCTCCAGTATCCGTTCGAGAGGAGAACTATGGTGGAAAAACTTAATGTCAAAGAGCTTGGACCAGATCAGCCCGACGTAAAGATAAGCCAGCAGGAGAAGGAGAGAGGTAAACTGTACACACTAGGCTTCTCCCGAAATTGGTACACCAGGAAGGCTTGGCTAGCTGGATGCAATCACGCTAATGCGTTATTTTGCTTTCCGTGTTTGTTATTCAAAACGGCTGGGACAGATAAGGCATGGATGAGTCAGGAGTTACAGACATGAAACATTTTTCTGAGAAGGTGAAGAAACACGAGTCATCCCGGGCACACATGGACAACAACACGGTGAAGCTAGCCATGCTAGGCAGCAGAGCTAACGTTGCCATGCAGGGAACAACAGCAGCTGGGTGCAGAGGTAAGCTGTACATTACATTTCTGTGAACAAGACAATCAGAATCAGAAATCCTTGGTTGTCCCACAAACCGGGACATTTGTTTAATAACATGTTTAATGTGCAATAACTGTAAAAACTCATTTCAACACACATACTTATTATACATATTTAATCACGTAAATGTGTATTTCATGTAAATTTGTACATACATCAATCTGATTCCATTTTACTTGTTACACTTCTGCTGCAGCAAACAAATTTCCCAGCTTTTGGGACAATAAAACATTTCTGATTCTCAATCAGATGTTTTAACCTCAAATGTAAAAACATCTGATTGAGAATCAGAAATGTTTTATTGTCCCAAAAACTGGGAAATATGACATTTGTAAGAGGATACTGATGACATTATTTCCTATGAAAGTGTTTCCTATGTACTTATCTGTTGTTTTTTATTTATCATATGACAGGTTTTTCACACCATCCTGAGCCATGCAAAAGAAGATTCTTGTCACCACACCCATGACCACAGCCGAATCAGAAAGGTGCTTTTCTACTTTAAAGAGGATTAAGACTTTCCTTGAGGAACACCATGACACAGGATGGGCTGAATGCTCTTGCCATGCTCTCCATGGAAAAAAAGCTTGTCATAAACATTCTTGACTTCAATAAAAAGGTCATCGAGAGCTTTGCCACTCAGAAGGACAGAAGGGCAAAATTTCTGTACAAATGAGGTAACACACACACACACACACACACACACACACACACACACACACACACACACACACACACACACACACACACACACACACACACACACACACACACACACACACACACACACACACACACACACACACACAAATGCATCCACTTGATCTTTGAATAAAGTTGACCTTGGCACAACACTCCAGAAATATTTAACTAGGGCTGCAGCTATCGAATATTTTTGTAATCGAGTACTCTATCGAATCTTTTTTTCGATTAATCGAGTACTCTAATAAATTACCCTTTTGTGTTTGTAAACCATTATATCATATATTGATGAGCCAAGATGGCGCCGAGTATGGCTGCCTCGTCGCGAGCTCCACCAAGTTCCAACATTACACGCTCCATACTGTACATTAATGCCACTGTTTTGCACATACCAACCTCTGTACATTTTATATCTCATATCTTATTGTTTACTTTATTCATTTGTATACTTAGATTAGCCATTTTTATATTTTACTTGTTTTTACGTTACTGTATTTTTGCACAACTCTATTGCTGTGAAGCTCGCACACAAGAATTTCACTCGCATGTACTGTACCAGTGTACCTGCACATGTGACGTGACAATAAAAGTGATTTGATTTGATATCAAATAGCATGTTATAATTATGAAAGACCTCTTGAAATGAAAGCAATTGCCAGTTATTCTTCAAGTTTTATTCAAAATTAGTTTGCAAAACTTCAGCAACTTTACTTCACAGTAAACAAATGCCTGTGCAAAAAATAAGTAAACAACCTGAGCCGATGTTCCCCTCGTGCGAGAATCTGCTAGCCTGCAAGCCAGACAAAAACTAGGAGGATAACGCTGCGAGCGGCTGCGGCCCAAACAGAACCAGAACCGCTCACGGCGCAAACAGCTCGCCGGCTGATCCCTATTAACACACGTCCGTTTTAATTTCCACACTTTTTGTCTCACACTAACAAGGATTGCCAAAAGCATGTTGCTGTGGTTTTGTCAAATTATACTGATCACAAAACATTTATTTACTTTCCTTTGTTTTCCTCCACCACTCATAAATATCCGTGTCCTCCTGCAGAAACGCCGAGGGACAACAGACGTCAATAACAACACAATAAAAAGTCCGACGTGTTGTGTAAAAACTGCTATTTTTTAGCACATTTTAAGTCTGACGTGTTTCTACCAGACGTACGGTGTGAGCTGAAACTGAGTGCTAGAAACGAAAAAGTCGCAGTGTCCGCAGAATATATAGAAAAACAGGCTAAAAAGCATTATCTTGTAGAGGCTCCGAGTCCGCTTGCAGAAGTGACATTTACAGGTGCTGCAGCACGGAGGATGTGGTGTTGTGGTAGGCTAAATACATTTTACAGTACTTACACTGGACTACGTTTTCCGCCTTACGACGTGAAAAATGGTCCCACAACTTTGACATTTTCTGTCTTTTTCGCACTCCACCGGGGTCCACGTTGTCCGCCATGGCTTAAGAGAAAGTAAAGTTTTATTCGCTACTCGCGTGTGCATTCAGTCCAGTGAGCATGTGCGTCACTTATTTCGGTCCGGGTGAAACATGACCCCGGGCGATTGTAAAGCCATGAATTAATTAAACATGAATTAAGCGAAGCTTTGAGGCAGAGAATTTGACTCGAGGATTTTTTGTACTCGAATTATTCGAGGTACTCGAGGAATCGTTTCAGCTCTATATTTAACAGTGTAAATTTCTGGCATTTTGTCTAAGTAGTGTTTACTACCATTACTGTAACAGTGACCTGCTCATAATTTTTTGTGTTCACTCAAATGTTGAAATTAAACAAAATGTTTTTGTTACTTGCCTCTTGCATTGCCTATTTACCATTTATGGTCGTGTTATTTTATGTGCAATTTAATGCAGTATTTTTCAACCTTGGTCTGCAAGGCAGCGTGCCAATAGTCAGACACACCTGGATTAATCAGTTTGTCCAATAATGTAAGACAGGAAATAAAAGAGCTGTGCTTAATTCAGGAAATAGTGAAGTTGTGCACAAAGCCCAGAAAGCACAAGTTTGTTTAAAAAAAATAGCACAGCCCCACCAAAAATATTTTTCACCAGCTGCCACTGCACGTGAACTATAAGTTCACTATTAAAGACGAAGTGGAACCACGCTAGAAACACACAAGCACGCAGGAAGATCGCGCCACCACAGGGATTGGATTTCTTGATGAAATCTCCGGCAAAACGCTTTAAAACTGGTGAGGAGAAGCGAGACAGTTCGAAACGGTATGAAGCAGTGAAGCGTGTGCGAAGGTGGAACGATTCTTGGAGGTTTAAAGAAGACGGTAGGTGCAGAGAATGGCCGTATTTGAGTTGAGTAGCGGCTCGCCTGGAAAACAGACGAGAGCAGACGGAAGCAGCAGGGGGAGTGGCTGAAAGCCGGCGTTTAACGCCGGGGACACACCGGCCGCGGAAGCGCCCGAAGCGAATCGCTCACGAAGTCCGGCCGCTGCTCGCCGCTCCTCAGTCCAGATCAGACGCTCCCCATTCGAGGCTCAGACGCTCCCCATTCGAGGCTCAGACGCTCCCCATTCGAGGCTCAGACGCTCCCCATTCGAGGCTCAGACGCTCCCCATTCGAGGCGCGCCTCGGCTCCGCTGTAGTTTTTCTTTTAATTACTTGGTGTCCTCCATTTCCTCAGCTCTTTTCCTCTGTGTGTGTGTGTGTGTGTGTGTGTGTGTGTGTGTGTGTGTGTGTGTGTGTGTGTGTATGTGTGTGAGTGAGTGTGTGTGTGTGTGTGTGTGTGTGTGTGTGTGTGTGTGTATGTGTGTGTGTGTGTGTGTGTGTGTGTGTGTGTGTGTGTGTGTGTGTGTGTGTGTGTGTGTGTGTGTGTGTGTGTGTGTGTGTGAGTGTGTGTGTGTGTGTGAGTGAGTGTGAGTGAGTGAGTGAGTGAGAGTGTGTGGTGTGAACCAGTTGTTTCTGCCAGTTGAATCTCTTGGACTTCCCTGCATGTGTAGCTCGCGGGTGACGATGGATGAAGATATTGCGTTAGCATTCACACTTGTTCAATTTTCAATTTTAATTCTGGTGCCTGTTAGCAGCTGAAACACATCCTCACGTGCTTGTGGATATCATATATTGTATATGAAGACATGACTGTAATAATAAGTAAAGGTTATCAGCTGTAGCTTCAGTGTGCTCATAGGAAACGTGACAAAAGAACACAAAACACATTTCTCTTTATGGCCTATATTGTTGTTATCATCAACGTAACATGATTTACAGAATACATGTGACCAACTAACATTTCATGTTCTACCACCGGATGTTTGGATCAAAATGTGAACCAATCAGATCTTAGATCAGGTGAGAGCCAGGCGTTTCCCGTCATCCTCTAGGTTTTGCAGCCGAGGGAGAATAACTGCAGCGCCTTGCTCCAAAATCTGCGGCCGCCTTGATCTCACGAGGTTATCGTTGCCTACGTATGCATGACGTCAGAGCAAGTCGGGTCAATTCGGACACAAATCTAACCGGCATGCACAGCTCGCTGATCACTGCTGGTCTAATCTGCGCAGAACTGGCTCATCTCGAACACAGTCAATGGCTCGGGTACAGCAAAGCGGAGTTGGTGATGCACTGCATTGTATGCCGGAAGTATGCGACGACAAAATCGAGTTTTGTTGAGGGAACAAACAAATTCAAACTTGAATACGTTATTATGTTTGTGAATGTGTACAAAATAAAGGTTTATTACATTTAAAACGGTTCAGTTGTTATTTTGACTCGTTTTGGCAGCTGACCAGCGGGGCCGGTAGATTCTTGGCGGGACCGGTAAATATTCAGACTTACCGGCCCGGCTGGCCGGTTGGTTTTGAAGTTAATGTCCACCTCTGAACTTATATAAAAGATGGCTGCATCACAACCCCAGGCTAACCCTGCTAATGATGTTGCTGCTTTTTTCCTGTTTGAGTGTTTAGAACAAAAGGTCATAAACATTATCATTTATAAGAACAATTTGCACTCTCTCAGTTTTAAACACAGCACTGGCTTTCCCTTTTTTGCTTAGTCATCTCATCAGTTTCCTCTTTTATAAATTAATAAATAACCTAAATTAGCACGTGGCTAATCTGCATGAAGGAAAGGAGAGTACTCTAGCCAGAAGAGGTTGCACAGAGTGTATTGTGTCATGACTCAGACTGTCAGTGGATATTGCAACTATTGAGAACTGTGAGACACACAGAATGGGGTGGGGTGGGTTTGGTGGGGGGAGACAGTGCCTGGAAGCAAAGCTGGAGCCTATGGGGCTGAGAGCAGCAGATGGACCATGGGGGACAGACGATAAACAACTGCTGCTAATTTAATCCACCACATGGCCTCTGCTGAACACACACACACACACACACACACACACACACACACACACACACAGATATCCCGGTTGCTCCCACCCATGTGACGTGCAACGGTGACAGAATCTGTGGCTGAAAGTTATTTAATGTCATTTCTATTGTTTTAGACATGAACCCTCTGGGGTCCAGGGTATAATTTGCCGTTTTTGACTAATTTAGAGTTTCCCTTTGTATTTCCAAAATAAAAACCATAACCACTGCCTTATGTGGTATCAATCTTTTCAGCACAACCTGGACTTTATGAATTTATACTTATTGTTTATATTTGGACATAAAGGTGTTGCATATTAGACCTTAAATCACTCAAAAACACAAAATCCAAATTGGAAAAAAGTTGTTTATTTTACTGTGAAACCAAATGTTATGACAAATGTTTTTTTATAATTTAGAATGGTAATCTAGACTTTACATTTCTAAAATAATATGACTAAATTTAGCAAATAACAAATTAAAAAAAATTATTAGCCCTCTGGGGTCCAGGGTGTAAATCACAGTTTTTGACTCATTTTGGTTTCTCTTTTGTATTTTCTAATAAAAACAATAAATATTACCTTATGGGGTATCATTTTATTCAGGACAACCTGGACTTTCTGAATTTATACCTATTTTATTAATTTGGAAATAATGTACATGCATTTTGGAGTGGGGAGTGGCTCTGACAGCTGCGCGGCGCCGCCCACTCCTCTTGTTGGATCTCCGAGGAGCCGGATCTCTGCATTCATCCTCTACCTCATCATGACCCAACTCTTCTATGAGGAAGGATGGATCTGCCACATCATCATCATCATCCTCACTATCTGCCTCAGACTCCGGCTGTGACTCTCCGTCCAATTCCTCTGATTCCAGTTCAAAAAACAGCCGTACCATCTGAACTGCCTGGTGGACATTTATCCTTCCCATCATCCTTTATTAAAGCCTAATAGAAGCCTACTAAACTGCAGAGACAATATATCTGTCCGGATCGCTCTAAAATATGAAGTTTACCGTCAACATCTGTCTAATTGTTTGTTGTTACTCCGCTAACGCCACTCCTTTCCCCGCCAAGCGACTCCTTTTTGCACACATCTCGTTGCTCGTGCGGCCTTCCTCTCTCTCTCAGCTACATAATGATGCTTTTTATCAGCTGAATATGTGAGACTTCCACGAACAGCAAAAGGATCTCATGTTTTTGTGGGTTTTTAATGTTCACAAGCGCATTCCCTCTCACGGATTACTAAACTGCTGTTTTGACAAGTTATCAGGTTGTCTAAAAATAGGTCGTTTTTAGTTTAGTATAACTCCGCTTTTACGTTGCCTATTAACAAAATTTAAAAACTGGGGTGTAGTTTATAATCTTCTTTTTAAAGGTGAATTGAAACCGAAATTCAGGGAGGTGGAGTCTTGCTGCTACAGCGTCCCAAATCAGACCTGTTCAGAAGATGCAGATACGCGTCCATGGACCCCAGTGGGTTAATGTGCACAGATTGTAAAAAGTACTCAGATGTGAAACTAAGTTTGTTTGTGCTAAAATAAATATTATTTAAAATAATTTTAAAGAATGCTAAAAGAACTAAATGTAGGAAACTATAAGATCTTTGATGGACTAAAAAATGAGCTACAATCAAACACAACCTTCTATCTGACATCCACAACCCTCCATTAGTTGCTTGGCACTTTTTGCTTTCATTTCCAAAAGATTTTTGACCAAACGACACAATGTTTTATTTCATTTTATCAAGTTTGAACTGCTGCGGGTAGATTTACAACAGGCTGGTTAATCTAACCAAGTATTACAATAGGTCATGTTTTTAGTAAACACTAGCACTGTTCAAGTGTTCCTCCTTAATTTCCTCCCATACAATGAATAGCTGCAGTCCATCGCCTGCATTTTAACAGTACCAGAGTAATATGAATATATAACCATTGATTACAATTCAATCTGAATCTAACATAGCACAATGCAGCATGCCCATTGGACTAAAAGCATATACAACAACTACAACTGTATGATTCACCTCACTAGTACAACAAAAAGCTTTTACTTTCATGCACACCGATCTTATTTTTACTGCTGGCATAGCACCCTATTGTGAACAGTTCAACTGAAATAACGTTGCATTATAAAAATACACAAAACCTTTATTTAATTTAAACACAACTCATTCTTGCAGGAATAGTAAATAAATCTTAGTTGTAATTGCTGTCGGCTAAATCGCCAGAGAAGGATGATTTTAAGCATAACAACTGTTAACTAGTCCTGTTTGGCTGAAAAATACAAGGCTGGCTAGAGTGAAAGAAAACATTATTGTTACAAAAAGAAATAAATACAAAGCATTAGTGATTTAAATAACTGACTTTCTGAAAATTGTAACCAGAGCAAAACATTGTTGCCCATGCTTTGCTCAAAATGGGGGGTGATGAAAAAATGACAGTCTGATCATGTTGCAGTTCCAGCTTTATTGACTAAGCAACTAGATTTAAATACTGGATGGGTTAAGGACTGAATTTAATTTATGTCATTGATAGCGTTGGCCAGCAAGTGTCACAGCTATGTTTTACGAAGCCTTTTTGAGAAGTGACCGCCCATTTTTTTAAGGCCATACACATGATTTTGTTGATTAAAAATACGCAGAACCATGATATTCTAGTGTAATATGGTGGTGGTGGAGGTGTTAGTTCTATATTGCTTGTTTTTTCTATAACTTTATTGTTGAAAGATTTTGTTACATTTTAATATAAAGACGTTAAAAAAACATGCTATTCCGAACATCAGCAGTTTATTAATAAACTGGTCAAAATCATGAACTGGTATGAAAGGTCAACAGTGATGGATGGAGGTCAAATACAAAATATGGAAATCACCCCCCACCACCTTGTGACCACTGCATGACTCAAGAGAAGTAAGGATTTCCATTGAGCAGTGTGAAGAGGGTGGACCCCTTACACCTTTTCTACCAGTGTCATCATCCACACAGCAACACCCGGCTTACCCAGATGTTGACCCAGCAGTTCTAATAAATTCAAAGCATGTTCATCAAAAAGAGGAAGAACAATCTCACACACTCTGATGGAGCTGATGAACACAGAAACAACAAAAAGATCTGACATGTTTTTGGCACAACTATGGCAAAGTTTTGACAAACTACTTACAGTTTGGTACAAAGAGCCATGGGTGAATCGTGTGAAAAGCAATTTAGTTTTTCGTCTCCACTCTTGCTACATGCTTGCTTAGTAAAGGGATTGCTGTAAATTTACTGCTAGCTCTTTTTAGAAGACATCCTTATGGCAAATTAGCGCAATACTGCCACCACAGTGTGTCTTGTGAGCGTGCCGTGGCGGCATGGCGTGGGTATTTTGCGGCATTTGTGTCACTACACTTGGTAGTAATATTGCTGCGACACTGGACTTGTGAATGCATATTGCACCTTGGCGCAACCGAGGGTGGTGTTATGATCACATGGGGAGTTACTGCTCCCCAGTAACCCCCATGTCCCCAGTTGACAGTTTCTCTCTCACAGTTGATAATACAGTGGGGCAAAAAAGTATTTAGTCAGCCACCGATTGTGCAAGTTCTCCCACTTAAAATGATGACAGAGGTCAGTAATTTTCATCATAGGTACACTTCAACAGGATTTTTAAAGAATTTATTTGTAAATCAGGGTGGAAAATAAGTATTTGGTCAATAACAAAAATTCAACTTTGTAACATAACCTTTGCTGGCAATAACAGAGGTCAAACGATTACTATAGGTCTTTACCAGGTTTGCACACACAGTAGCTGGTAGGGCTGCTCAATTAATCGAATTTTAATCACGATTACGATCTGAGTTTTGAACGATTATAAAAAACAAAACAAGTCGATTATTTGCTCCTCCCGCTTGCGCTGCCCTGAGTTGCAAATGTGCTAAATGTGCGCGTGCGGCGTGCTAAACACACGTGCAGCTTGCCTCGATTGCTGTGAGACCGGGGTGGGGGGTGGGGGGTGCAGCTGTGGTTGGGACAATTATTACATTAACTGATGGACCTGTAAATAAATAGTTTACAAATAAGGTAGAAATAAGATCCTCACGCTGATAACTAGGGCTGCAACAAACGATTATTTGGATAATCGATTAATCGGATGGGGTCTCGACACGATTAATCGGATTACATGGGGAAATTTTTAAAAACTGCTAGGGAAACGTTATTTCTCTCCTTCCTTCACTTTATTTAACACAACATTATTAGAAAACAGTTCAATAGCAGAAAAACAACATGCCATCACCTAAATTGTCTTATAAGGTGTATAGACAGAGACCCTAAGCTACATCTATCTGTGACCTAAAATGCTTGGTCCAGTTAAACAGCTTAAGGGCAATTCTCATCTGTTTTGTTTGATCTCATCTGTAGACATTTATTATAACTGGGGATGTCAAACAAATAATTTTTAAATGTAATTAAACATAGGCTGTGAATTAATCAAAATTGATCACTATTTCCAAAAATGACTGAAAAAATAAGTTGTCACACACTCCATGGAAACTTTCAGAGAATCCACAAATAGTGGCTTTCAAATTGTTTTGTTACTTTCTGCAAGTTTAGAAAAGAAGCAGATGAGACAGCATGTCTGATAATTTAGTTTTTCATCTGATAATATTAGAACAAGTCAGTAATGCCTGAGGGGCTTTTATAAACACCATATAACTAACACTACTGGAGAGGGCATGAGTTACACAGAGGCTTCTGGGGAGCCCAGTTATTGGGGGGGGGGGGGGGGCATTTTGCCTCGGCCCCCAAAATGTCTTGAAACGGCCCTGGGTGTGTGACTGAGTGTTGAAGGTGACCTGAATAGTATCAAATTTATAAATATTACATGTGTGTAACTTATTGTTTTATAGGTAAAAACGTGTAGTGGAGATAAATCTATCTACATTTTACTTTTCAACACTTTGTTTTGTTTTGTTGTTTTTATTGAACTATTTTCCTGTCCTGTCTGTCTCTCTTCTTCCTGCATCTCCTCTTAATTCTCCAGAAAATCTGCTGCCTGGATTCTTACTTTTTCACCTCATCAGTTACTTCTGAGCAGATCAAAGGGATCTCCTGACCGCAAAGCGCAGAGCGCGTTTTCGATGCTGCATCAGTGAGGTGAAATCACCACAGCACAGGTGATGAGCTCCGCAGTAGCAGAGCGCTGCAGGCACAAATAAGACAGAATATAGAGAACATGTGCGGACAAGAACGATCGTGTGCTAATTATAGTTTTTTGGTTGCGCCACTTTGAGAATGGACCGTGCGCTGGAAGCAGCAGCCTGGATCGCTGCGCAGCAACGCAGCGCTGTGCCGCTCTCTGCTCAAAAGAGTCCAAAAATGATATAATATAGAAAACTTTTTTCCGGTTCCCCTGGATGTGTAGGATTTACAGCTCCCCCATAATTCGATCCCTGCTCCTGGATGAAAAGCCAGACATTTTCATCAGTACAAGAACCCGCAGTCCGGACGCGCCGGACAGAGAGTGAAAAGTGGACACGTCCGGGGAAAACGGAACGTACGGTCACCATAGTCCTCATAAAGCGGGAAATTATAGATACAGTAATTTGCTCGTGCCCTGGGCCCTTTAGAGTTCGTGGGCCCTGGGCAATTGCCCAGTTAATCCGGCCTTGGGCGGAACCGGTTCGCAGCAGCGCGAGTCCCCCCGCTCATCTAATAAGCGTCGCGCTCACGACTTTAGACTCTTTTTTTACGAGCTTAGGGCATGTCTAGCCTGTCTTTTTTTACGAGCTCAGGGCATGTCTAGCCTGTGTAATAATCCGGGACTTGGATGAATCACTTTTGAAAAGTTTTTAATTTACCCGGACACAGAGTTCTCTCCTTCCTCGCTGATGATCCCGACATGCTTGCGTTTAAGACGCTGCATCATCCCGTGCCATGCTAAGTCTGACCTAAACGTTGCAGGTAACGCATGGCTTCGCCTGATTTAACTGAAAATGCTCCCAAACTTAAAAAGTTTTTACTTTTTTGACTCTCGCTGCTTCTGCCATGTTCCTCTTCCAAACAACTGCCGGCTCTCCCTCGCGCTGATCTGTCTGCGCGCAACGGCGGGCGGGAAGGGGGGGCGCTTTTGGAAGAGTTGTGCGACACAACGAATCGATGACGCAATTCGTTGCCCACGCTTTTAGTAATCGATTTTCATCGAATTTATCGATTCGTTGTTGCAGCCCTACTGATAACTAATAACTAACCTCTCTGAGGACACATTGCTAGTGCACTCTCCTACAGCACCTTGACACGACTCAATAAATGTTATGCAACATTTTGTGAACATCAATTTATTTGCATTTATTTGTTATAAATGCCACTGTATAATTCTTGCTGTCAGTATTTGCAAGATATTGGTATTTGGGTCTGTACTGGTTAGACTTACATGAGTTAAACCAAGGTCTATAGCCCCTGGGTCATAGACTATGAGCTATAAGTATATTGGTCTTTTAATACTGGTAATCAGGAGTTCTTTTAGTGATCATCTTGTTTCTTATTTTTGTCCTGATTGTGCCCTGAGCAGTTTTATGACTGAATAAAAACAAATAAAATCAACATAAATTGAAAAATCGTCCTAAATAATCGAGATCTCAATTTAAGTCACAATAATCGTGATTATTGTTTTTGCCATAATCGAGCAGCCCTAGCCACAATAGCACTATTAATATTGCATATCAGTATTGGCCCATATTTTTATATCAGTGCATCTCTAAGTTCAATACTGTGTTATATTCATTACAGTTAAAATAACAGTTTGTTGCCAAATATAAGCAAAGCTTTGCAGTAAAGAGCCACTTTTAGACACAACATTGGCCTCACCCAGTCCATCTTTTAGTTTAAAATGGTACCAGTTCTTCAGTCATGAGTCAGAACTTGTGTCTCTATTAGAAACATCACAGCAGCAAGACTGTTCTGACTTTTAACTTGTCTGATTAATTACCATACTGTGAGGCATCAAAGTAACAGACTATCTACCACTCCCTAAAAGGCTAGGTCTTGAAAATGAGGATGTAGAGCATTTAATGAGAGCATAACAGTAAAATATATAACATATATATACTTATAATACAAAGAAACATAATAGCAAAAGCACTCAATTAAAAAGAAAATAATTCATCATTGTAATAAATGTTATGGGACCTCTCTTAAACTGGTAAAAAATAAACTCTTTCCCCAAAACTGATGACAAAGCAACAATTTGCTGGTCCCAGAAGTCACAATTTTAAACCAAAACCAAACCAAAGCACTAAACATATCCCTCAAGACCAGTTCTGCTACTTCATCATGATGCATTTTGAGCTTTCTAATCTACACAGGTCAATAGAAGACTGAAGCAAAAACCAGACAAGAGAAAAAGGTAATACTCAGCCAGTAAAACACCAGCAATTTTAAGAGCACAGTTAAAATAGAGGCACTGGGGTCACACAAGCACTTCAGCAGGAAACCTCATGAAAGAAAAAGTCATTTTTGCTCTCATCTTCTACTCAAAGAAGAAGGTGCTCCGTTTTTCAAGCATGATTCCTCCGTCAGCATTGTAGGAAGGACAATGATAGCTTACATCATGACATGTGCTGCCAGGAAGGATGCTTATTCAGGCTGACCACTAGCACCCTGGATGACCTGTTACAAAAAGTGTGCCACCCAGTAACACGCTAGGAATACCCAAGTTGCTGAGTGAGGCTGTTTAAGGACCTGGCCCGGGACACCAGCTGCCTCGTGTTGAGAGAGACAAGTCTGACACTGCTCTTGCACGAATGCACACACATATGCATATGTACACACAGACAGAGATGTGTTATAACAAGACTTGTTGCGATCTCAGATAAGAACAGTAAGTAGGCTGATTGATGTCAATATTAGAATCAGAACGTCAGTAAAAGCATTTCCATACAGTATAATGACTCATGGACAAACTGAAACAATTTAAACCACGGAGGTCGTTTTTCTGCATTCTCACACTGATGTGGGACGTAAATCTTCAAATCAAAACAATTCGATAAAACATCACATTGTCATACATCAATAGTCTAATGTTGGCATGAACCAGGCAACTAATGTGGATTCAATGAGTCTTTAGATTTTATTTGGGATGCACTACTTGATTTATTTCTAATGCAATGTATTGTGGTTTTAAAACATTGTATTATAATTAGAAAACAATCATCAATGCATTTTTCTACACCTCAACCTGTGTGATTACTAAATATTTATCAAGCAAAATTAATTTACTTCCACCAAGTTATTAGTAATAACAAAAAAATGCTGTGCTGATAATGTATACAACTGCCCTATTTCCAAAATTAAAATACAAAATCAAAGACCACTTCAGCAATGGTGATTTGTGATATAGTATTAAAAATAGAACTCGGGCGCATATATAACTATGAATAAATACATAAATATATTAGAAAAGTGAAATACTTAAAATAGGTCTAAAAATGTTTGATTCATCTATTCATTAATTGAGAACCTCATTAGCTCCCACCATAGTGCGGAGCTATTCTTCCTAAGGTCTCTTCCATTTTCATTACAAACATTTAGGTACTTTTGGAACAAACAGCAAGAATGGATAACGAAGAAGAAAAAACACCAAGTAAATGTCCGCTAGCTTGAAGGACTCCCGTGCTTTTGACTCCTTCAGTCTGAATCAGCTTATACATGGCTGTAGCACACATGATCTTAGGTTTGTCCGCCATGACGGTTTTAAAAAAGGCTTATGTGAGACAAAGTCGATGGGACCCAAATGAGGCAAAGCCTGACTAACATTTCCTATCTTAACAAAACATCATTATTTTGATTGAAAGATTGAAGAAACTAAAAATACTACATTGCTAAAAAAAATTATATATCATCTAAATTGTTAATGTCAACTACTTAGTTTGTCATGGATATAACCACTCAAAGCACTAAATTCATTAAATTGGTATAAATAAACAAACATTAATCAAGAGCCCAAAAGTTTAACAAATCTAACATTAAATCGTAGAATTTTTTTCCACAAATATTACTTTAGACTAGGGCTGGGCGATATGGCCTAAAATCAATATCACGATATATTGAGGATTTCACCTCAATAACGATAAATGGACGATAACTACAGGTATGCACAGAAACAAAAGTCGTCCGCTAGATGGGGCTGTCACATGTATTAGTTGAGTCACATTTTTACGTGACTCAATGTGGTACAGCTTCTTAAAGGGACAAGAATGTTGTCAACCTAAACACATCATTTCAATTTTTATTATCAAATTTATTGACATGGAATAAATTATCTTGATAATAGTCAAAAATTTCGATAACGATAAATTTTCGATTTATTGCCCAGCCCTACTTCAGGAAAAACTGCAGTGTATTTTAATGGGAGAGCCTGTAGGAAAAGGCTAATTTTAAGCAATATTTGAATGTTTTGAGGTGTAAACAGAAAAAAGATAAACAATCAGCTCTAATCTGGTCCATAAAGCAAATATTCTGCATTTAGGTTTAGTAGCTTTAAATTTGTACAGTTATGTTTAATAATCTGGAGATTATTTACAGATTTCCAGTAAGAAAGAGGGTTCTGCATGAAACTTTGTTTTCATAATTTCATTGGCTATTTGATTCATCAGTCAACTGTAAACAGCACTGCTGCTGGATCACACACACACACACACACACACACACACACACACACACACACACACACACACACACACACACACACACACACACGATAATAGAGAGTGGTAATTCTGACCTGTCAGCCAACAGCTGAGGATTTTGCACCATGCAGAGGTGAGAGGTAAGCCTTCACCTATTGTCACTCAAAACTTTGAAGCCAACATTTGGATGGTAACAGGGATTATAAGATATGCATCTGAAGGAAATTGTGAATGTTTTATGTGGTAAATGATGTTGTATTGTGAACGTAAGACTTTTGTGGACCATTAAATGTAATGGAGTATTTTTATTGGACATCTGGATGTAAAAAGGCCATTGTTTGTATAAGAGGCTTCAAACTGAGTTGGTGATTATTTTGAATTCCTTAGTGGTTTGACAAAACTGTATACCATATATACAGCTATGATTGGATCCTTGATTGCCATATTCATATAATTTAAACTAATACGTATAATATGTATATGCACTAGGGATGATCTGATTGATCGGCCACCTATCAAAACTTACAGATTTCCGTGACAAACTTGCGACAGGGTTTCCCCTTGCCCTTTATAAGATGATGGAATGTTCACGTTTCACCTAAATCTAAAAAAATGAGTTAAAGATAGAGCAGCAAATCCGTCCCAAAACGTTCATTTTAATTTAATCATATATTATTAAGTCTACTAGTTTACACCGAATTCAATAACTAGCTGTAAAATATCAAATTACATAAGAATCTTAATGGTTTTGTGTTTTGACAAAAGCAGCACTACTAACACACCAATTCTTTCTGTGGCTCTTATGTAGCTTAAAATCTAAAGACATTCACTGCACACTGACCACTTTTTTCCCAGTCATACCTGAAATGAGCACCTTGCATTTTTTTGGTGAGCAACAACAACAACAGTTCCAAAACTTCACCCTGACAGAGAGAAGCACAACATAAGCACTTGGCTCATTTACAGCTTCAACCTGTTTTATCTGCATACAGTCATCGAACAATATTGGGATTAAAATC
Organism: Nothobranchius furzeri; assembly: GCF_043380555.1. Classification (NCBI taxonomy): domain Eukaryota; kingdom Metazoa; phylum Chordata; class Actinopteri; order Cyprinodontiformes; family Nothobranchiidae; genus Nothobranchius; species Nothobranchius furzeri. Next base: position 17,077,168 of record NC_091759.1, on the reverse strand, counting down.
TATGCTTTCTGAGATATTTTAGTTTGTTTGGCACAAATGGCCAACCCTAAATTGAATAAATTGTCATATTTGGTGCTGATAATGTCTTAAGTTTATGTATGCATGATAGGAGATATGTTATGTTGGTTACTTGAGGGTTTAGTTTTTGTTTGGGGGGGACCCCACATATATCGGTTTATATCAGAAAGTAAGAATTAGACAATTACGGTGAAGCAGATATCAGTGGGAAAAAAGGCAGACACTAATACTTAGCAAAAAACTTTCTCTATAATTTATTTGTTTTATTCTACATGAACTAGAAGCTGGTCCAGCGTAAAGCCAACACAGACATGACACAAACAAACAGAAACCCTGTGCATACACGAGGACAGGGAATCAAGGTAGACAGATATATTGGACGGTCGATTAATGATAGGCAGAGCCACGAATATTCCTATAGGAAGCCTTAGAAAAGAGGGGTTTGTTGCTTTGAAGTTGCTGCAAGTGTACCAAAAGTTTTTTTTTCTGGTAAATATTTGATTTTAATACTGTGCAGTGCAGAAAATTAAGATTCAAGAGTTGGTTGAGTTAAGAGATGTTGAGCCTTCACTTATATTAGTGACATTTTAACACGCAAATAAGTTGAGAAACCTTGCTATGAATATTGGCCCACATATCGTCCGTCGGCTGCCCATAACCTATACATAGCTGCACATAGAAAAACCCACATTGGATGACCTCTCCATTTATAATAGATTCAGCGATGCCAAAATAAGACCAGAAGGAACAATTCACAAAAAACACGTAATAACTACAAACCAAAACAATCAGTTCCAGCTCCATATACTAATGTTTGTTTCTCTCTGCTTTATAGTCAAACCATTGGCCTTTATTCTAATGCAGATCAAAGGTGAGAGGCATATAAAAGCTGCAAGGAAGCATCATTCTTTACCTTTTCAGTAACAGCATTCGCACCTATTTAAAGGTTAACCACTTTATTTCATAAGAACCCACACACCATACGTCATGCAAATGAGTCTGTAGTCCCGCACAGGCTCATTGAAGGATATTACTATGCTAATCTAGAACATTTTCCAAGCTAAATGTCAAAAGAAATGAATTACTTTTACATTTCAGCATGGGCCTAAGCAAAAGCCCCAGCCTGACATTTGTCCATAAGGGGCTCGTTTTCCCCCACTGTACTGTCAGATGTAGCACACATCACACAATTAAACCCATCAGCACATTTTCACCATCAGCGTGTGTTTAATAACACATCATTGTTCACTGAAAGACTAGTGGTATAACTCTTGGACAGATAAAAGCCTTAGTGTTTCATCAGTGCTGTGATGTTTTGTGTGGGATGCTTCTTGAAACAAAAACAAGAAAAGGGTTGGAAGCCATAAGTTTGTCTCGTGGCTGTCAGCGAGATGAAACAGGCTGGTGTTTGTACACAAAGACGAATGGCTGGTGACATGAGGAGTAAGAGCAGGTCAGACTCCTGAGGCAGGGACACACACACACACACACACACACACACACACACACACACACACACACACACAATCACACACAAAGTAACTACCATACTTTATGCACAAATACACACAGCTGTCAGGGACAGACGAAGATCATTCACAAAACACCCCCCTCCCTTCCCTGGGTATCACCGACACCATTTCTCCCTCATACATACACACACTACCCCACACACACATATAGAGATGCCAGGAGGCAGCATGCGGTCTGTGGCCTGTAGAGAACCATTACTCAGCAGTGAAGACTAAAAAGCAGCGTAAACGTCCCTATTTAAGCAGCAGAAGGGAGTTCGTTTTTGTTTTGATCTGTGTTGCTTTCCTTAGCGGTTTTGAAAGTGTCTTGTGTGTCAGAAATACTGTAACTCCGCTTGTTGTTGATGATGATATCATTGGGATCTGAATTATCAGACACATTTTATCTAATGCCAGCCTCTGCACGATGAAAAAGAGGATGGAATAAAGAAATGTCAGGAATGGGTCTACCCAAAAGCATCTAAAAATAGGACTGATACAGATTTGAATATTAAAAACTCAGAAACTAAAAAGGAGAATATTTAAAAGCCAAGTAGATGAAGTGAAACAGCGTGGTTGCTAGGGCTGTCACGGTAACCGCAAAAATGAAATATCGCAATATGAAGAAGCCCACCGCGCTGCATCATGGGCCAAAGCGATTACTGAACTTGGTTCAACTCAATGATGCATGTTGAGAAGGACGGCTGCACTGGTATCAAAACGAAACGTTACTTTGCTCCTTTGGGAGCACTTTGGTTTTCAGTACGTCAGCTGCTGCGCAGCCAGAGTCCTTGGCCGAGACAGAGCTGCCACCAGCGGCAAAAAAATAATAATAAACGCTCGGAGACCTCCTGAAGTCCCGGACAAGCACTGCTTCTGCAACCGTCCTGAAGAGAGTTTGAGCCGAGCTGGAGCTCACTCGCTACCTGCAGGAGGAATGCATCCACCCTAAAGAAAACCCCCTGACATGGTGGAGCAACAACCGGGAGAGATTCCCTTTGCTCGCCAGTCGCACGCAAGTACTTTTCCGCGCGGAGCCGTGCGGACCTCGCGGAGGCGTCAAGCATAACCCAACCTTTAGTGCAACGAGCGCACCATCCGAGAGGGTTTTCAGTGTTGCTGCAAATGTTGCCACCCCTCTCAGATCCTCTCTGAAACCGTATACGGTTAACATGCTGGTTTTCCTTGTGGGTAACAAGGACGTGACCGAGCTATAAAGCACCGTCATTCGTGTGTGTGAAAGTGAAATGATAGTGCGCCCGCCCCCCAGCGAGCGCGCGCCCGATACATGTAATTTTTTATGCTTGATTTTAAACAACTAAACAAAATGGGGACTTGTTTCTTATTTGTTAGATGCTGCAGCCAAATTAGCATTTAAAAGTTTAACCGTCTCCTGAATTTTGTTGTTTTTAAGTTCAGTCGGACTCCGACTGTCGGAGAAACAAGCGTTACTGCGATCTGTGTTGTTACTGCCCTTTGATCTGCATTCAGTAAAGTGTTATTGAAGAAGGCACGGCAATTTTTAACCTTTTTTAAATGTGTAAACATTATGTTTAGATAGTACTGCAATACAAAAAAGTGCTGCAATAATATCGCACACCGCAATATTAAGCCACCCTGAATCACCGCAGGAGGAATTCCTCAACCGCGACAGCCCTAGTTGTTGCATTCATGAATGAAGAATGGATTTCCTGTTGGACTTCTGTAATTTTTACTGTAAAGCAGAAAAAAAATTTCAACAGCAAAACCTAGAATTAAAAGCAAGACAATATCCTCAGTATCAAGTAGGATTGGACAGTATTTGTTGTTGACATTAAGTTCCTGTTGAAATTAAACATTTAATTAATTAAACAATTAATGTTTCAAAAAGATGGCTTTGTTTGGGTTCACACCTTCACTTTGTTTATACTAATGATTTAATTTTCTACTTTATCACTGCTATTGTTTTTATGACGTTTTTATTGGTTAGAGGTATTTGCCCTGATCTTTATCATGTTGTACAGCGCTTTGTGATTTATATCTGTGAAAGGCGCTCTATAAATAAACTACTTACTTACTTACTTACTAAACAAGGGTATACGGTACATACCTCTCTGAACAGGTAAGACTTTCTTCTTTCATTTTAAAATTCAGTAATTTCTTGTTATTGATAAGCATCATGATACGAATAAAGACTTTTTCACTCATACCATTTAGCTCCATCTCCAAACTGTATGACTTCCTCACAGGGCAAAACTCAAGGTCATGTTCTCAAACTGTACGACCCAATATAATGCAACTCGACTGCTGAAACTGTACATGCGGTAGCAACATGTCAGTCCTAAAAATGTGCTAAAGAATAGTAGGCTTAACACAAGATATTGGACCTTCATCTCCAAAAACCCAGAAGACCAGGAGTAGGGCTGCAACAATGAATCGATAAATTCGATGAAAATCGATTACTAAAAGCGTTGGCAACGAATTGCGTCATCGATTCGTTGTGTTGCGCAACTCTTCCAAAAGCCCCCTCCCCTCCCGCCCGCCGTTGCGCGCAGACCGGTGGAGAGCCGGCAGGTGTTTGTAAGAGGAACATGGCAGAAGCAGCGAGACTCCAAAAAAGTAAAAACTTCTAAAGTTTGCGAGCATTTTCAGTTAAATCAGGCGAAGACATTCAACGTTTGTAGGTCAGACAGCATGGCGCGGGGATACTACGGTGATGATGCAGCGTCTTAAACGCAAGCATGTCAGAATCATCAGCGAGGAGGGAGAGAGCTCTGTGTCCGGGTAAGTTAAAAACTTTTCAAAAGTGATTCACCCAAGCCCCGGATTATTACACAGGCTAGACATGCCCTAAGCTCGTATAAAAAAGTCCATAAAATTGTAAGCGCGACGCTATTAGTTAGGCGGGGGGGGGGGCAGGGGGGTGGGGTGGGGTGGGGGGGGGGGGGACTTGCGCCGCTGCGAACCGGTTCCGCCGTCACATTCCCGCAGAAACTGGTTGATCACACCGGGGCCAGACTACTAACATGTGGTTTTACAACCACAATGTCCTCAGAAGCGAAAACGCTTTTAAAAGGGAGGGAGGAGTCCTAACTGTTGCTGCAGGCGTGTTGTGTGAGAGTGCAGTTATATACTGGTTAATATATTTTTGGGTTCAGTTGCTTTCATGTGGCCTAATGTGAGTCTATTTGGGATCATTGGAATGATCAGCAGGATTTCTTGATGTGACTTTATGGCAGTTGCCCAGGGCATCATCACAAGGAGGGTGGCATTCATTTACTTTTGTTTTAGTTGGTATTTTTCAGTCATTTTTGGAAATATGGTAGTGATTAATTTTAATTAATTCACAGCCTATGTTTAATTACATTTAAAAATTAGTTGTTTAACATCCCCAGTTATAATGTCTACGGATGAGATCAAACAAAACAGATGAGAATTGCCCTTAAAGAGCAAGTCACCCCCAAATAAACTTTTTTTTGCTGATAAACTAAATAAACGAGTGTCTAATCGTGCTGCAGACACGTGTCGTCAATAATTTGGCACTTCAGTGCATCTTAGTTAAAATTTAAATATTCTGCCTAAAACTGGCAGTGTTGTGCCGTTGTCAGGTAAAAACTCTGCACTGTATTTGAATTTAAATCTGCCACCGCTATTGGCTAAGAAGTATGATATGATGTAAACTGGTACATTATGATGTCACAATGCTGTCGTGAGCCTGAGTGTGTGTGTATTTGTTAGCGGCTCCGCCCTCTCGGTCTGCCAGGCAACAGCATGTGTTGCATTTTTCAAACATAAAGCAGGAGTGGAGTTAGACTCTGGTAGGGGTTGACTTGCTCTTTAAGCTGTTTAACTTGGACCAAGCATTTTAGGTCACAGATAGGTGTAGCTTAGGGTCTCTGTCTATACACCTTATAAGACAATTTAGGTGATGGCATGTTGTTTTTCTGCTATTGAACTGTTTTCTAATAATGTTGTGTTTAATAAAGTGAAGGAAGGAGAAAAATAACGTTTCCCTAGCAGTTTTTAAAAATGTCCCTATGTAATCCGATTAATCGATTAATCGTGTCGAGACCCCATCCGATTAATCGATTATCCAAATAATCGTTTGTTGCAGCCCTAACCAGGAGACTGTTGAAATCAGCTGTCCTTCAGGCCTGTTGTGGTTGTATCAGGGGACACGGGGAGGGGGTTACGTGGGGATGAAGAAGGAAGACTGGTAAAAGAAAGTAAATTGAGGCTTTGGGATCTATTTTATTTTACGTAAACAAAGGCAAATACACTTTCTGGACAATCCTTACCATGGTGTGCAGAGAAAAACCGTATGGACATGGGCAGCCATGTTGGCGCATGCGCTGTGTGAGCCGTTCTGGGACAGTTGTTTCATGGAGATGCTTCAGTGTGATACCTTCACGAGGGACGGGCAGAATTTTTAACATCTTTTATACTTGTGCGACTGCATGATTGCTGATTGGTTGTGAGGTGTTAACTTCTCAAAACCCTCTTTATACTACACGACACACAAAACAACACTCGCCCCGAACTCAAAGAAAGGAAAACCAGCTCAAAATGGGTTAAAAAAAATCGCACAGAGTGCACCTAGCCTTAAATAACCGCTCACACAACAGGTTTACAACACCTCACTGAAATTAAGAGAATCAAAATCTGACCAAGTCGTTTTCCTTAAAAAGCTCAATGACTTGGTAATGTTACAAAATCAAGATGTTGCTTGTATAAATATTTTCTCTTCCCACCAGCGTAAAACACTAACTGTCCTATTTTATTGTGTTCCAATTTTCTTCCCATCCTCAACTTTTGCGGCCAATGCACTTGTAGAAGTATTAAATGCAGTAATGTGTTTATAATAGACTTAATTCAAGACAATTTTGTCCAGGTCTGTATCATAACATAGAATTTCTAATTATATTGGTGCATCGGTATTTTCTCATCACATTGAGGTCAGTTTCTTACAATAAGAGACTGAAGCATTAGACAAACTAAACCATTAAAATAATCAGACCTAGACCTGATAAAAATAATATGCAGGTAAGATAAGGTCTAATTTTAAAAAATGATCATGATTGATATGAATTTTTGAGCCATAAATTATTCATTTTACACCACATCCTGTGATATGCTAAAAAAGTATGTTAATACACTGTTTCTACATTTAGTCTTTACACTCTGCCGCCAGGCTGCTTTCTCACATGAGCTCTAAGCCATGTGTAAATACAGTAGCAGCAGGCAGCACAAAACCCATGGACTGGCATTTTCCTTTCCGTCTTCAACTGTGGGACTTTTTAGACAAGTACTTGCTGACTTGGTTTGATTATGATTCAGTTCTTACTGAGTGTGGGATGTCGGCCTTGCAGAGCTAGGAGGGCATTCCTGAAGGCTCGCACCCATGTTTCAAGCTTAGAGAAACACCTGCCGGTGTTAAGCCATCCAAAAGCAATTCTTAATACAAACTGGAGCCACTCGTAATAAAAACCCTAATATTAGCTCTCATCAACCACTAAATCATCACTATATTTCATCAATCAGGTGGCCGCAGACAGGTGAAAGGCACCATAAAAACACTTTGTGGGGATATATTACAAAGAGATGCATCTGTTGCAATTAAAAGCCCAAATGTGCTGATGAATGAGGAGTGAAATAATTTAATTACAGGAGGATGCAGGCAGGCTGATTTTGTAGAGTGAGATGGCTTTAAAAGAAACTTCAACCTAAACACTGCTCTGTAACATCAACGTTCTAATCAAAACAAATTTTGGGCGATTGGATTAATTTATTGACCATTAACTGAGCTTTTTATTGACCATTTTTAAGAGGTATATTTTTTATGCCTATTAGTTTCGCACATTACAACTTTCCATGTCGCATGTTTTGACACCGTGACTGCTTTACCCCCAAATTCCACTACCTCCGCTCCGCTCCGACACGAACGCCGGAGCAAAATCGGTCCCGTTGTAGTCAATCAGAGCCATTCCACTACTGCGGCCGTGCTCCGGCAGTGCGCCGCCCTCTGTTCCGGCGTCCGGCAAAAATAGAATCAATCCTATTTTTGCCGGACGCCGGAGCACCTCCGCAGTAAATGGACAGAAATCACAACCGCCCAACAGGAAAAGGAGCAAGCACAACTTCCGTTTTTCACAATAAATCGATAAACAAAAGGCGTTTTTTGTTTCATATGCACAGGTTTAACAACTTTTAACAACGATCAATGGCGGCTGAAGTTTAAATGCACAAAAATAAGCCATAAATACAGTTTCCACTATCAAAGTAGTCACACTTTGTTGATCCAAACACTGCTGATCTCTCAACACAAATGATGGGCAGATGAAACAGCTCATGCCGATGCTTCTCCCACACAACGGGTGTTTGGATCTAACTTCCACGTTTATTGCTCGGACTGTATCGCAAGGTCTCGAAAATCACGCGCATGCTTGTTTGCCCCCCTCAGGTCTCCGCACTGGAGCAGAGCCGTTGTAGAGCGGGTACCAGTAAAAATTGAGTTCGGAAGCGAGCGGCTGCAGAAGGCGGGGGCGGAGCGGAGGTAGTGGAATTTGGGGGTTAGTCAAACTTCTCAGGAAATCAAAATATTGTTAACTTTGAAGCCTCATGTCATTGAAGGAACAGGGCCATCGCAAACAGTCCGACAAAGGTACTCAAATAAAATGGTCCAGAACAAGTCTTACATCCACAATCCAACATAATGTCACTGAAAACCTTCAAAGTTTACTTAAGATGCATCTTTTTCTCATCATAACCTCCATTAGCAGCCTTGTATTAGCTTCAAACTTTTGATTCACATATTTGCTGTGGCAAAATCTTAACAAAACAAGAGGTGGACCCACAGGAATTGGGCATGGATTGAAATAATAATCATAACTTTTAATTTTTATATTTTAGTTAACTAACAAAGTAGCATTTAGTTGCAGCCGGTGCATGCTTTCATTACTGGGATGTACTTTGCAGTGTTTCATTGTTTAAACGTAAAAATAGGTTTGCTTTTAGCTTTTGCAATAATGAACGTCTTGTCTTGTAGGCAAACCACATTTATACTGAAATACTTTCCAGAGGCTAGCACACTGCTCTAATACCGCCGCTTCTTGGTGTGTCAGCGTATGACTCAAACAAGAAAACAATACTTTGATTCAGTCACAACTTTATTATTAAACTCTGCTTTTACCTGGTGCTCAGTGACCCGTCAGCATGTAAAAAATGTGTTGTATTTTCATATCATATCATTAATAGTGCAAAAAGACAATTTTGGCGCATTCACATCTGGGTTGGCCCGGCCTTGCTCTGGTAGGTCAATTATGTTCACATCTGACTAATCTGTGCATTTTCTGTGCTCAGCTGACCATTTCTGGACCTGATCTCTGGCAGTCAGCTTCATGCACAGACGACCCAATATACCAAGTACCGACTGATTGGCCGGCTGAAGTTCATGCCTACTTATAGAGGGAACTTCGGATTGGTGGGTAGAATCAGCCACTGGCGGCTTCCCGCTAGCGCAATACATTATCAGTTTGGAAGCAGTAAACATCTTCTACTGCTCTGACCCACTGCTCCAACTGCCACAGTGAGAGGAAAGTGTGTGCTTCTCACAGCAGTCTCAGTGAGAGAGTAGGAAGCTGTGTGTTTCATGTCAGAATCTCCAAAGGCAGCAAGAGCAGTTTTAAAATTTTGAGGTTAAAATAAATCTAGGATAGCCACTAGCATGAAGGCTAGCAAACATTTATCTCAGATTCTCCAAACAGGCGTCTCTGACTGCTTTATGCTGCACAGAAGTTGCCAGTTAATGAACCACAAAAGAAACCTTTCAAACAATCTGAACAATCGCTTTAATTCTGCAGGATAGTTTGAGTTTATCTTAGGCTAAAGGAAGTTTGATGGTTGGTTTTGAAATATTTCTGCAGATATTTTGTTCAGATGACAGTGATTCAACAACTGCAGCTTGAAAACAATGTGCGTTGTTTAACGATTACATAAAAAGTTAGTGCACTGTCATTTTTATTAGCTTTATGAATGTTTAGTATTGTTGTGTGGAGAGTATTTACAACACTGTCATGTCTACAAGGTTTAGCACCATCTTTGTAACCATAACATCATTTGGAGCTTTTCCTACTAAAAACTATGAAAACAAACATTTTACCGTACTAAAGACAAAAATGCTCCTAATCAATAACACAACCAGCTCTGGAAGTAGAGGCAAACATTTAATAGTGGCTAAATCAAATTCAGGTGCATTTTCAACACCATCAGGACAAAACCAAGACAGGTTGTGGGACATTTCTGGGAGGGGAGAAGGTGACGGAGAAAATATGATGGCTCTGTCCTTTTCGATACTGTGTCTCCATACAAAATAGTAGCTTTTAGGACTTTGCCAGGACATTAGCACATCGCAACCATTTCGCCAGTGAGCAATGTCACTGATTAGTGCCATAAGACTAGAGCTGAAACAACTAATCGATTTAATCGATTATAATCGATTATTAAAGTAGTTAACAACTTTTTTAGTCATCGATTAGTTGTTTAATTATCACATTGTACCGCATAAAATTTTAACTCTTCCTCACGCTGTAGGTGATTCTCCAAATACTATTACCTTGGTTACTCTGTGCCCTCACCGACTGTGCAATATTACCCAAGAGTTCTGATTGTAAATATGTTTTTACCCCCCCATCATATCATATGCTGCTACAAACCCATATTCTTTTACACAATACTTTAATCACTTTTGTGAATCGCCTGCACCGACGGCTTAATTATCCACAAGGATGCAGTCATGTATTTAATTAATTATTTTTTATTTTTTTTTACTTTTTATTTTTTTAATGAATATATTGTATATCATATTTCTATTTCACCTGTTCCTTTGTCTCTCCAACTGCTTTGAGCATGTACATGACACAAGAATTTCCCTCGGGATAAATAAAGTTGTTCTTATTCTTATTCTTATAAAGTCTATTTTTACTACAATCTGACATCAGTTACAATCTGTTAAATTTGCCGCCAGTGTGTGGCAGTAATGAGCCACTGATCTACCAGTGGAGCCGTAGAAGAAGAAACGAGCCAATAAGTGCCCTCGGTTTTCGTGACGTATCACGTTACTGACGCGCATCTTGCTGTGAGAGATGGCGGAACAAGAAGAAATACGGAAGAAAAATAGAAGCGACAAAACTGAAGAGAAACCCCGGACAAAAACCTCACGAGTATGGGAGCACTTCACTCTAGATGCCATGAAAAGACGGGTGACCTGCAAAATATGCAAAAACCATCTAGCATGGCACGACGTCCCTAAGTGAACATTTGAGACGAAAACATGTGGGGGCTGATGCAGCAGAGGAAGAGCCAGCCCGGTAAGTAACAGAAAATAAACAAGCTAAATATATTACACGTAGATCAAATTTGGGACTTAGTGTTAGCCGAGTTCGTTATAGTGGATGTTAAACATGTTTTTTTTTTTTTGCCGCGTCAGTCTACGGTGTTCTACTTCTGATTGACTAGATGCAATCGTGAATCTCCGTGTTGTGTATCATGGGCTTGCCAAATTTAGCACGTCTGTTTATAAGGATGTTCTCGTTAAGAGAAAAACGGCACGAACCCATAACTATGTTCCTCATTCAAAAAAAGGACAACTCCGTGGTGAAAAATATACAAACGAGCTGTGTCCAGGTGAATATAACGCGGCATAGTTGTACGCTTTCAATTTTTAAATACAGGAGAAATTCAGAAAAAGTCATTTTTGTACCTTTAAAAGGCTGTTTTACTGTCTAACGCTGTAAAACGCCTCACAACACATTTTTATCATGTCTCTTAAACAGTATTACACAAAATAAACATTTTTCACATTTCTCTAGCTAATTTAAACACTCCCGACTCAAAGTAAAAACCTCATGAGCTTCTTACTTATAGTAAAAAAGATTTGACTTTTTTTCTGAATATCTCCTGTTGCGGGCTATTTTGTAGAACGTAACCCTCAAAATAAGTGATCACTGTATATTATTAATTAATTCAAATAATATAATATTGATTTAGTGTTGTAGTGTGTGTGCTGCTTTATTTTATATGTGTACTTATTTCAGTCAATTTGTGTTTCTTATGCAGAAAAAAACAAGCAACGACAACTACATGGGGAACAAGACACTCACCCCCCAGCAATGCATACCACTTACAAACTCTATTCTAAACATGCTGGTAAAAGACATGAGGCCACTATCCATGGTGGAAGGAGCAGGCTTCCAGCTAATGCTAAAAAATTATTCAGGACTGATATTTTGCACTGTTTAGCTCATTTTACACTGCTGACTGTGTTCATGTGCAATAAAATAGATTGCAGTCAACTGCATAAATCTCTTATGTTTTTTTTCTTAACTGAAATGCATTAATCACTTGTATAGGTTAAATAGCTAAACAATAACAAACCGATTAATCAAAAAAATAATCGACAGATTAATCGATTATGAAAATAATCGTTTGTTGCAGCCCTACGTAAGACAGTCAGAAACATTATTAATGTTGAAGACACTATATTCTGTCAAAGTATACATCATTCAGGGGAAGTATTAAGAAAGCAGTTGTGAGACTAAGTGACGTTCAATGACCAAAAGAAATGCTGTTTAACAGAGCTCTCGAAGAGACCCCAAAGGGGCATAAATTACAACGCTGAGGAATTTCTGCTGCATTTTTGACATCAAAAATTTAGAAACAGCGTTCTCAACACATTGTCAAGGCTAGTGCTACCACGATTTGTCACAATGACGTTGGCAAACTAAATCATTGACAATAAATTTAATAATCAATGTTTTTCATTCTATGAAGCACTGTTTTTCATCTTGCCTGCTGCAGCACCTTCGGATGATTTCTGCCCTTCTGTTTGAAGCACATCAGCTGTCGCGTCACCGGAAGAACAAGACATCGTGATGAGCAGTTAACATAATTGAAATGTTTGGGAGCATTTTACAAAGATAAGAGAACCACGTGCAGTGCAAAATCAGCAAAGTAGAACTCTCTTTCACGAGAGCACAACGATGATGCACGAATACCTAAAAGGAAGCACGTTGTGGTAGAGGAGGAAGAGGGACAGTTGCCACTGTAAGCTAAGCTAATTACCTCTCGTTAGCTGCTAACATCAACAGTGAGTTACTCATATTTATAGCTATAACAACAACAGTAGTGACGGCGATTTCATTACCTTTAGCACATGTATGACATGTATTTACTCAAACATTACAAATGCTAATGATAATGCTAATTTATCATATACCTCTATGTTAGTGTTAAAAAAGCACTCCTTCAATTGACGAGTTTGGAAGCAATCAAACGTGCACACACCGGCAAATGAGGACCCTGTCACTAGAACAGCTATTATCTTGTCTTTATTTTTAGATTGCAAATAACAGATCACACTTCAAACTCGAAGCTAATGATGTAATGATAAGCTGTACTTTATACATGATGTGATTAATCGCTAATCGCCCAAAAAACTGGTGATTAGTCAATTATCGTATTGACACAAATATAAGACGAGTTTTTTTTTTTTTTTTGGTTGAAAATAAATTTAAAATGTGGGGTCGTCTTATAATCGGGGTCTAAGCATTTACACATGCAGATATTTGTCTGGGGTCATTACACGTCCGTAACAGCAGAGGGCGACAAGCTGTTTGTTCACAACAGGAGAAAAAAAATGGAGACGAGAGGTCCGAAGCAGAGTGGACCGAAAGTTGGGCAAGTTAACATAGTATGGCAAAGTTATGCAAATTTTAAGATGGGTGGTCAGTTCAGCAGAGGTGTCAACATTGCATATATGGATGCCTTGGATGGCAGTGAGGATGACATTCAATGGGAGGAGCTGGCAGGACAGGTGTAGCAATCTGATGGTACACCGGGACCACAGCAGCATGAGTGAGTACAGCAAGGCAGAGGGAAATTGAATTAAAGCCTCATTTGGCTTTTGATTTCACAAGTCAGCAAAGTTCTGATAGTTTGCATGAAAATAGTATTTTTGCTCAGTATTTGTTCTCAAATTTTCAATAAAAATATTTTGTTTAAAAATGTATTTATTTTTTGTCTTTTCCTGAAGATTAGTATCGGGGGGGGGGGGGTTGTCTTATAATCGAAGTAGTCCTATATTCGGGTCAATACGGTATTAAAATAATTGTTTGTGGCAGACCTAGTCAAGACTGCTCACTTTCATTTCCCTCCATTACGCTTCTCCATCAACTCTTCCAATTTTACAAATGTCGATTGTTTAACAAAATCTACTGGTTTCATTTCCCACGAGTTACAACCAATTAGCATGAGTTAACCACAAAGTCCGCCCAATGAATATATACCCCAAGCAGGTACCCGTTTGATTCCTGAAATAGCCCGGAAAGTAGTTCTTCTGAGCCAGCCCAGTAAAACTGAGAAACACATGTATTGTGAAGATCCGTAAAAAATTACTCGGACATTCCGATAGGGGAAACTGGCCTAAAACCTGACCAGAAGCCTAAGATCTGAGCACCCAAAAAATGTTTGCGCAAACAAATGTACGAAAAGTACATCTTTGTTTAGTTTTCTGTACAATAGGCATCAATACATTCAGATTTTCAGTGTTCCCATTTCTTACATCAGGAATATTACAAAAAAACAAACAGTGATTGTTGTAAATATGGAGAAATCTGTCGTGCTTTAGGTGCCCCATGACAGATAACACCTAAAATATAAATAGTTAAATAAAAATGGAACTACAAACTTTGCTTTAAAAATCTGACGCAGATCTTCCTGGGAAGGAACACAAACAGCCTGACACAAATCTTTTCCACTGTTAAAGCTATCCAAAATCGCTCGTTTGACAACACCATTTACTGCCACTGATATCAAGTCACAAAATATTGGGGTATCTGGTTTGAAGCATTCTGTGTCGAACACTTTTGCTGCCATTCAAGCCCAACTGCAAAAGTGCACTATGTGGCTGTAAGTGGCTGCAATTTACGTTGTCATTCGGGGAAGGCGGCAATCACAATGTGTGAAAAGCAGTCATCTTCCAGCCTAAAGCAACAAGTGATTGTATCACAACTCCAGAGGAAAAGTCAGACTTAATGAACACCACTTTGCTGGGAATGAAGTAGTACAAAGCAGACATCTACTTTCTTGTACATGGGCAGCACAACCTGTGTCATGACTAATTTATCACCTCATCATTTGAAAATTTCTCCACAAAACAGCACCATTATTATTTCAATCTACCTTAACAGGCAGAAATATGACATGCTTCTTGCAAACATGATCTGGATCTACATGGATTTTTTCCCCCACAAATACTAAATTATAAAGCTTAATGTTTAGTTTTAAGTCAGTTTACTTGAACTAAATTGTAGATGGCAGGAGCTACAGAGTAAAAATACTACATGTGTGGCAGTTATCTCAGAAAGGAAAGATCCAGGTAATGACTATTGACATGGAAACCCTGCCAGTGGAAGTAAATTAGGCAATTGTAAACCTGCAGGGAAAAAAAGCTGTGACACTTGGCTGACACCTTGGTTGCTTGTAAACAGAAATGCAGCCAGTCCAACTCTCGTGGTTGGAAGACATTTGAGCGCACGCCACGGATCTCCTTCGTTGCTGTTCTAAAACCAGTGGGAAGCTGGGCTGTACCACCACGCTACGTGACCACACCTACTCCATCTTTTGCCTTGGAAAGAGTAGTTACAAGTATAAAAATAAACAACAACAAAAAAGACAACATAACTTCACGTGTAGGTCTATGCTAAAAAGGTAATAAAGCACAGGTGTGATGTTAGGTTTGGTCACAAATATAAAAAAACAAAGGTGGATCTAGATCAGTACAGACAGAATGCAAATTACTGCAGAGGGAGGAAGTGAGCAAACAGTGCACACAAAGTGCTTTCAAAAATACGAACGAGGACTAGATAATAACTACAAAGATGCATCGCTTTTAGTGTATTCTTCATGTTTTGATGGGGCGTGCAGATATATCTCCACTTAAGGACTTATTTCAAAGCTATACAATTAAATTTAGATAAAAATCACAATAAAATAGCCCCCAAAAACTGTGGTGTTAGTGATCGACCCGTTAAATGAGCAAAGAAGGCTTTTTCTGCAGCCTTCTATTAGAGTCAATTATAAATGGCCGAGAGGAGAGGAACTGGGAACCAATCAGATCGCAGCTCGCATGTCAACCTAAGACCAACTGTCTCCTGGCTCTGACAGCAGGATTTTACCTCCATAATTCAAATCCCAAAGCAAAGGCAATCTGCACTTTGACAACTCTCAACCAGCGTGTTTAACTACTGGTGGCACAATTTCAGGAAAATAAGCACAAAAAAGCAGATGGGGGAACAAAAGGGAGGCGAACCGAGCCACTAGGAATGAATCATCCTGTCAAAGATGAAGCATTATCTGATCACAAATCGCACTTTTTTGACGCAAGCAGACGGAATTATGAGCAAAGAAGCGGCTTTCAACCCAGCCCGGTGGAACGGTCTATTCCCCGGCAATTATGCAAATGTTATTTAACGGGCATCAGTCATTTGCATCTTGTTTATTGCCCTGAAAGGACCAGTGAGGAAATTTAATGGTATCAACACAAAAAAAAAAAACGTTTGATGGCGTTTTCTCACAGAAATTGAGCAGCGATGCAATCCAAACATAAGGCTAGAAGAAAAAAAACTCATTCTCCGCTCTCTCTCACACACACACACACACACACACACACGTTCTCCTCACTAACTCTTGATCTACTTAGTCAAACTCCTGCCCTGTACCAAGGAGGGACACACACCGGCTCCCACAGCTCTTGGGATGGGTTCTTGCGGCACACGCGGCTTCTTTCTCCGAGTAAACACTGTTGTAAGGGTGGTATTGAGAGGAAAAACAGAGGCAGCCATTTTATAGAGCTCCTGCTACATAGACAATGGCTGGTCCAATGCAATATGCAACTGAACACAGCCTCTTCTCGGCCACAGTTTGGCTGAGTGTGCCGGTGTAGTAAATGGGAGTTTACCTGATTCCTGCTGGGTGGTTGTCCGGTGTTTCCCGGGCTCATGGGAGGTGGATGGTGGGTCCTTTGTTGCCAACTCGGGTGAACCCCACCATACTGACTGCTGCCCATGTCCCCTGGTCCCTTGTTGGCCCCTTCCTGATTGTTATAGTCTCCTTGGGGGTAGTTCGGGTAACTCTTAGTAGAGCTGGGAGATGTCAAAAGCTGATTTAAAGTTGGTGTAGACGTAGGCTGTTGATTTCCCATGTTATACCTGTGATTATTGTAAGAGGCAGCCATAGCGGTGGTTCCTCCTCCTGGCTGCTGCTTGCCTGGCTGCCCCCCAGCCGCCGGAGGCTGGCTGTTACGCGGGGAATTCATGGGCCCGTATCCTTGGCCCTGGTAAGAAGTCCTGTTCTGGAAGGGGGTGTAGTTGTTGTAGTTATTGTGATAGCCGTGTTCGTGTGAATTGGGGGGGTAAGGGTCCATCATGCCTGGCCCCGATGCAGCTGCCATGCCAGGGCTTTGTTGTCCGCCATGTTGAGGAAAAGAGCCCCGGCTATAGGGCTGATTGTAGCCGTATGGAGGTGGAGGAAAGGGGCCCTGGTGGTGGCCCATTCCGGGAAGGTTGTTCCCTTCGGGTCCGCCTGTATCATTCTGATTGCTGCTGTTGTTATTTACCCTGGGCAGATTCCCGTTGCTGTTCTTCATGTCAGGATCCCCTCCTCCCCCGGCGTTCCCAGCATCGCTCCCGTCCTGCAGCTCCTTCAGGCCCGGAGATCCCACGTCATGTCCCGTTTCCTTATTTTCATGTTGCTTCTCTCCCGGTACCGACTCCTCTTGAATGTCCCGATCCGGCTTTTTGAGTTCGGGTGGCGGGCTAGTGTTGAGAGTGGCGACCTGAGCGGCCATGATATCCCTCTGTCTCTCTCCACTCTTTCTGTACCTCTCTCAACACGGCGGCTTACTCGCACTCAAACTCCGAATAACCATTGAATATTAATACAATTACATTTGTAACGACATACCCGCTGTCCCGGTTCATTCCTCCCCTTTTCCTCCGGCCGCACCGGTGTCCAATAATCCACCGCGACTCCGTTTGAAGTTAAAAGAGAGAGGGGTAAAGTCTGGCTAAAAGATGTGTAAACACGGAGCCAGAAAAATAAATTTCACCAACACCAGTCAGTGTGTGTACGTGTATGTATGTGTGTGTGTGCGTGTTGGTGGGGGTAAGGGGGGGTTCTGTTACAGAACAAGGGCGCGAGCTAGAAATCAACCAGACCAGCACGAGGCTCCGCGAGACACAGCCATTTTACCGAGCTATCGCGAGAAAACGAAAATCTGGAGCGGAGCAGGAGCGAAAACTGGATCTGGATTGTGCTCTCTTCCACAAAACGATGTTTACAACAAAGGTAGCCAATTTAAAGGTTTAAAAGCCTTAAAACTTTTACAGTAAATAACATTTGGAGTTATTAAAACAACTGGAGACTATTCTATTTGTTTAAAGCTAATGCTAGATGTGGATAAAAGCTGTACGTCTTGTTTTGAATTCAGAATATAGAACATGGCATGGACGTAATTTTTTATTAAGGGACTTGTGCCCCAACTTTTTCAAAAGGCAGTTTAGATCCTTTAATTATTTCTGCGTATCATAACTGAATTAGGTCAAATGTTACGTTATTTTTTAATGATCTAGTGATTAGATATTTTAAAAATGTGTGTAATAACTGGATCCTTGACTCCCCCATCTCTCAAGCCATGTGTGTCCTCCCCACTCTGAATTAAAATAAATTGGAACACTGAATCATATAACTGATTTATTACTATCCAGATCATTAATACTGCAAGTTTTTTTTTCAAAATGCATGTTGTAATTCACAGTTATTTGTTTTTTATTATATATAATACATTAAAACCTTAAGCTTTTATTCCCTTTGCTTTCACACTAAAAGTTGATTATAACTGCTCTGAGCTCAGAGTGAAACAAAAACCGTGTCTGTGCCACATTTAAATGTGCATCTGTTTTTATTACTATCTTATTAGGTGGTGAAGAGTGGAACAAAACAGGCTACAGTGTCATCTTCTATGAGAGAGGGCTAATGGGTGGAAATGACTGCCTCCATGTGTCTGCAGCAGCAAATGAGAGGACTGAGCGCAGCTCAGGAAAGTGGAGGAAAGCATGAAATTACAACCTGTGTGTGTGTGTGTGTGTGTGTGTGTGTGTGTGTGTGTGTGTGTGTGTGTGTGTGTGTGTGTGTGTGTGTGTGTGTGTGTGTGTGTGTGTGTGTGTGTGTGTGTGTGTGTGTGTGAGAGAGAAAAGACACAGAGTGAGAGAATAGAAAAGGAAGGAGGATGGGCTGGAGGGGGTGGACTGAACCAGTCACAGAGCAGGAAGTGAAGACAGAAAATGAGAAACAGTGTTGAAAAAAGAGACTGCGTATAGGTCAGTGAAATGAGATGCACTGTGTATTATTTTAGGTGGATTTGAGTGTGGATTGATTTTCATCAATCCACACTGTTTTGGGTGAAAAATAAAGATGCTCTGTATAGTAAGAAGGGACAAGAACTTAGTCCCTCCCTCCCCAACCCCCTTTTCATCGTTCTCTGTCTTCCTGGTGCTCTGCAAGCAGCAGCAGCCCTCATGCTCCCTTCACGGGGTGTTGGTATTTTCTAATTTACCCCATGAGCCACATATAAATGGCTCCTACAAAATGAAGTTGCTAAATAGAAACAAAAAATACATATATATAAACAATTTACTCTGTTTTTAGAGAAATGGCACCGCTCACAGGCAGAACGTGTCATTCAGAGAAGGTTTTCATTTAATCCTTGAGGTCAGAATAAAAAAAAACAATTTTGATCTTAAGACAACAGATGCATTTGTAAAGGCTGCAACAAAATGTTCTTGGAGCACGTTCAATGATATCATGAGAAAAAAATTGAGGAAATACAAGTGCCATTATGTAACTTATTTATGCACTACATACATAAACCACACTTGGGTTTATTCATTACTACTGAATTTTGAGCCACACCTGTCTGAGGCTGCAGTCAAGCAAAATGATCCAGACATTCATCTATCTTAAAAAATAAAGCAAAAAATATTGTGTTACTATAATATAATAATACATTTTTGGGGTGATAATAATTAAAATTTCACTTTCATTCATAAATCTTATTTTTAAGAATATTAAAATTTAATTGTTGATTTTTTTTTGTTAAGATCGGTGCATTTTTCGTTAGGAAAAGTGAAATAAAATGTACTCTAACCAACTGATAGATCCGACAGTTAAAGAGTTAAACTAGTTAGAGGGGATGCTGTTGGAATGGTGAGTTTAAGTTGGTCAGTTTGGTGTAAAATTATCCATCTATTTGGACGGCAAGGGTGACTTTTAACTTGCTATAGTTTTCAAGGGTCATGATGTTATGGCTGATTGATGAACACACACTGTGAATATTCAAACTGGCATTTCAAGGGTTAAAATCCTCAAAATGATCGACATTTTTATAAGTTTGAGCAGGGCTGAAGTTGCTCAACAGATCTATGAAAATATATATATAAAAAAATAAATTAATTAATGTCTACATTTTTTACAGCCACTTTTACCAGCGGACATTTTTGTCCTCTAAAGTTTCAAGAGTATAGTAGGGTTTTTACATAGTGTTCCTTTGGTCTATTTTCAAAATTCCAAATTGAATTTCAAAATTTGTCCAGAGAGAGGTTTTATGACAAAATGTTGTACCATATACACAAACAGTGGTGAAATGGCATCAGAAAGAAAAGCAAAAAACTGCCAAAATGGACAAAAATATCCCTACTGAAGCCTGAGGGTTAATGTTTCTGTAAATAACTGTTGACAAAAGTGTTAAAATGTCTAAAAATTTCATATGAACGAGTGCGCTCTGACTAGCCGTTAGCTCATCACTCCTGAAGGAAAGAAATTATATTTGTCTGAACACTGGCAGTTCTAGGGGTGGAGTCACTGGACTATTGGCCTTTGCTGAAATCTGACTGGGTCCCTGAAGTGCCTCACTCATCTATCCAATGATCAGATTAGATCAATTTGGATGCAATTCCAAGTCCGGTCCAAACACTAATGGTGCTAATGGGCCAAATAGGAATTTCCAGCGTGAAATCCTGTGTAAAAATGTTGGACTAAAACTTGGCCCCTCTATAAATATAGTGGTCCCTTGATAGCCCCATTCTCAGAAAAATCCTCAATCTGCCACTGTCTGAGCTGTGTCCATTCAAGAAACCAATGCTGGTGAGCTAGCATGTTTCAAAATGGCCAAAATATCCCCTTTTCTTTAGCACAAAGGTTTACTGAATGTGTCGGACATGGCCCGCCACACGGTAAAAGCTTTACCTGATGAGTTTTTAATCTACCTGTTGGTTGCACCATGACTTTGTGTTCCTTTAAGAAACAGCAATGCTCCATTGTCTTCTATGTGCTATGTTGCCTTTGAATCCTCATTTTTCATTCATTTTGTTCTTACTCCAAAATGAGCACGTTTGACAAATATAACCAAAAACTCAAGTGTACTTATGTTTCTTAACGTTTTTTTTTTTTACTTCCAACAGCACTCAAATGCTGCAACACTGGTTTTTCATGAGCC